>NW_027211702.1:5992500-6377500 GCF_022749685.1 Semicossyphus pulcher
AGATCGTAAATATTGAAGATGTTTATCTGAAATCGGAGCATCCATGATTCTTTCGCGCAGATCGGGGGAATAAAATCACTCTAACATCCGTCACACCGCAGGAACATCTGAGAGATCATCTTTAGAACATCAGAGAATCAGGACTTTGCTTACTTTTGTCTGAAGGAGCGAATCAGGTAGCGTGTACCCCGCCGTGTCGGTTGTTGCACGACTTTAAAGTCATGCTGATTTGTTCTAATTGATTCATTAACCTGAAATTAAATCATCAGCAGATTATTCATAACATTGAACTTTTCTCTCACTGTTGTTTTTAGTCTTTAAAAATCCCAGGAGACACAGTTTCACAAACGTGCTAATATCGCAGATTTTAGCATCATTTCTTCTCCTCTCTCATTCTCACTGCTTTCCTGTCACTGAGAACAAAAGATGACGATGAACCTTCAGGCTGAGCTTTCTAATGGAAGAGATTACAGCTGATAAAAGGCCGTTTGTGGTGCGATTACATCCTCACTGGTTGATGTTGTTAATCATTTTGCATGTCAGATAAAAAGAATGAAGGTGTTTGATGCCTTTTTAAACAGTGTTTGCTCTTGTTATTCCTCTAATGAGACTTTTCTCTTACAGGAGGAGGAGGACAATCTTCTATTAGATGTAAAAACATTTAGTTGTTCTCATGCAAGCCAGCAGGAACGGTTTAAAAGCTTCTCAAAATTCAAGAAGAAAAGTAGCAGCTAGTAGAAAGTAGAAAAAAAAGCTTTGAAAGAATTAATGACGGAGGAGAGGAAAAGTCTTCCTGACAGAACTTTGACAAAAAGATCAAATAAAGTAAAAGTTATGAAGCGTGAAACATGACAGGAAGTGAAACGGAGAGAAAAAGTAGGTCCGACTGGAGGACGGGTCTGCGTGTTGGCTGAGGAAGCCTGAAGGGTTTCCCTGCTTTACTGTGACCCACATATCACACACACACACACACACACACACACGCACACAGGAGTGCTCGTCACATGCTTGAAAAAATTATCAGTCACCCGCTGACTCACAGCCTCCAGAAATGAAACACGCAGCGTCGTAACCTCGTTGTTTCCATTCAGAGCAGCAGCTTCAGTTTGTGACACCGGCAGCAACAACAAGACGGGGAGAGGAGCGAAAGGAGGACGCGGAGACACAACGACTGAAGACTGACGGAGAGCAGGTGAAACTTCAGCTCAGAGTGATGCACACACAGTGACACACACACACACACACACACACACACTGCACAGGCAGAAGGCAGCAATTAGACGACGTGTTTCCACACAGACTACAAAATGGTTCATGGATGTGATGCGGCGTCGCTGCTGTTCTCACAGATCCTGCAGAGATGCTACATCAGTCTGTCGATGACTTAAAGAGGTTTCACACAGACAGACGTGTGGGTGTTTTCCAGACAGCTACTACCTCCATGAATCCAACCCACAGTGTGAGGGAGCTGGCGGGGGGTGTCTCAGAAGTCTGACACCATCACTTTGCCTGGTTATTTACAGGTTGCTCCGCTAAATCAGGCTAATATATGGTAATCAGGTGAAAACAATCCATATACTTCTCACCCTACAATGTTCGCCCGTGGTCTACCGAACACAAGAAAATAATTCTGGTCAAACTAACAGTGCTTTGGGAGGAGGGATGAAAAGAGGCCCATGAGAGAAACACCTTGAGGTATCAGCTCCTGGTTCAGGGGTGCAAGGACAGGCGTGGTTGTTCCCTGTGGAGACTGGTTGTAGAGGTTTCCCAGCCAAGTCAACCTGGCGATTGTTGTCAACTCTGGGTCTGGATGAAGGAGCAAGAAACCAGCAGAGGAGGCAGAACGAGCCTCCTGCTGGATATGAAGCAGGCAGGAGGAGGGAAGCTGGAAGCAGAGGGGCAGTGATTTGGCCACCACTGCCGACCCACCAACCAGAGAGTGTTGTGGTTAAGGGTCGAAACACTCAGTGATGGTTGGGAACAACCTGATGACATCTGTTCCTGGACTACTGGTACCTTGCACCCCAGCAGGCGTATGTCACAAGCTTAGTTTGTTCTTTCAACACAATTTAGGGATTTATTTGTTAATCCAGGGTTGTTGCGGCCTGTGGCCTTTTAACACCGCATTAGAGGATGGTGCCACAATTCCAATGAAAAGTCAATAAGAACCTTTGTTTTGATGTAGAGAAATTAATCCTCTTAAAGGTCTCTTAAAGGACGTAGTAAAAGACACATGCAGTGCGTCTGGGGTGCAGGTTTGGGGACGATGGATGTGTCACACAAACACCGGACTTTCACTCAGGGGACGGGGGTTTAAGTCCCAAAGTCAACCCCAATCGTTTTCTCTAAACATACTGCAAACCTTTCCCAATAATAAAGACATGCATTGTTTCCATGGTGCCAGCACATCATTTAAACACATGCAAACACCACATAGTGGTGTGCAAGAACCCCGGGGCGCTGGTTTAGCTCAGCTGGTAGAGCAGGCAGCCAGAGGCAAAGTCCTCGCTGCATGGGCTGCTGGTTCCACTCCAACCTTGGCCCCACTGTCCGATCCACAGACTGTATAAAAGATGGCCGACATGACAGCTCCCTAAACCCTCTCTCTCGCCCCCTGCAGACTGGCTGCAGTATAGCTCATAAAGCCCGCCTCCTCCATGTTAACAGATGGGACATGAGTCAAACTATAAAATCAAAATACACGTCAAATACATTTTTCTCAAACATGGTTTCTGTCATTATAGTTAGTTCTTATCATGCTGATTTATGTACAAATGTTCATGTTTATTTGATGCTCTAAAAAGGGGGTGTGGCCTCATGATTGACAGCTCTGTGGACAAATCAGACTCAGGCAGCGTTCTGTTCCCGAGTAGCAGAGTAGAGGAGGAACGGCGAGAGGAGACGTAACTAACACTAACACTACAGTCACTGAACTTTCCATAAGCGTGAATATCCGCTTCAGACCGACACAAGAAGCTGTTCTGCTGCAGACTGAGCCCACCTGAGGGCTCCAACATGGCAAGGACACCTGAGGGCTCCAACACGCCAAGGACACCTGAGGGCTCCAACACGGCAAGGCCTCAAGGTAAAGGTGTGTTTTGGGTAGAGGAAGGGGCGGGGCGTCGATACTGCGGCTCCACCAGCTGCTCTCTGCTGCACACACTCTGGATACAGATGAGCAAGACGGCAGCGCCCGCTCCAGGCAGATGATGGCATCACTTTTGTACAACGAGAGGAAGTGGAGACGTTGTCCTTCTTTTTCTACAATCATTGGTCCTATTCAGTTTTTCCTGCTCCACCCACAGCTCATTACCTGGATCAGATGTGTTCAGCCAATCAAGAGCTCAAAGGCACCAACTCCTGATCCAATCCCAGCCGTCACAAATGTGAGAGTATTCAGTGTTTTGGGACAGCGGCAGAGAGCACTGAGGCTTAATCTCATCAGCCGAACAGCCGTGAAGTTTGACTGTTGCTGTAACGCAGCGGGGGTCTGAACAGAGCTGCAGCCTGAACAGAAGAGACTGAAGAGTTCCTGGAGTGTTCTTAAACCAAACAGAACTTTGAAATCAGCTGGACTCCTCCATCAGAGAGCTGCAGACATCACAGCTCTGTGAGGCTGGAACATCTGAAGGAAAGTCAGAGTTTCTGATCTGCTTTCAGTCGCTTCAGAGGTTTCTATTGTCACAGTTTATAACTTTAGAACTTCAAATCCAACTTCTTATTTCACTTTAATCTTCTAGGTGATCGTAGAAGAGAGACATTAATAGATTAACACTTAACGTGAGTGTGAAGGAAAAATCAAGTGCAGCATTCATTTGTGAATGTTGAGCCTTCTCAGGTGTTTTTACAGGCTAGACATGAACAGACATTAGCTCGAGCCTTCTTTATGTTGGAGCTGAAAGTCTCTTGCATTATCACGCCAGCAAGTTATAAGTTGATTGATGACATCAATAACAAAATACGTGCTTAAAAAACAGGCGAAAAAATGCATCAAAATGGCCGCGGGGGAAGTTTTGTTTCATGATCCTGTTTAAATTGATCTACAGTATAAACTATTAAAGCTCGAGCACTCAGCAAAGGCTTCTGGCTTCTGCATCATTATTCATTTGTTCGTTGTGTGATATAAAACATGGTGGCACAGAGCGTTGCAGTCTTGCTGTTGGAGATCTTTGTTTGTGTAATTCTGATCTAAATTATAAAGCATAATGACGGCGGCCGACAGGTGCAATTGGGCTGCAACGGCCCAAACGATTCCATCAGAAGAAACAGGCTACAGATTAAGAAACACATGCACAAAAAGTCCAAAACAAATGCAACGATAGAAACATCCTGCACATGAGAAAACGTGCTGCTAAAGGCGAAACAAATGCTTTAACATTGAACACGCTGCAAACACAGAAACGATGCAAAACCAAAAACACACAAACCCAGAAAACACACGCAAAAGAAAAATGCTGCAAATCCAGTCAAGACAACTGTAGTGCTCCAGGCCTGTAGGGGGCGCTCAATGGAACTTACTAATATAGGTTTTTTAAGATTTTTTTGGGGGGCCTTTTATGATTTTATTGAATGAGAGGAAAGTGGATAGAGTTGGAAGCTGGCTGAGGGTGGGAGTTGAACCCGGGCCGACGCATCGAGGACTGTAGCCGCTGTACTTGAGCCGTGCGATTTAACCGCTGAGCTAAACCGGCGCCCTGGAAGTTTCTTCTAATGGAAATCGGTTGGGCCGTTGCAGGGTCATTTCCCTTGTCGGCCACCGTATACATATAAGCCAGAGCATGACGTACAAAACCATCAGGTTGTACAGATTTGAGTTACAGCTTTGAAGAACTCTCCAAGGAATGAATAAACAACAAGGAAACACAATAAAACAGACTATTTTTTCTATTTTCTATTGGAGATGAATCAAAATGCCTGGAGACTCAAATATCGTCTGTTTCAATACTTTTATGAATGATTGCAGTTCACTGACTTACATAACCTTTTAGCTTAGGTTGTAAAGATTCTATAGATATAAAGATGATACGATACACCAAGAAACGCCTTCACATGAACTAAAAACAACAATGCTGGATACATTTCTAATGCAGACCTCTCAGGTTTAAACAAAGTCTGATTTCAAACGTCACGTTACTGCGTCATCAGAGTCGCTGCTGGAGAACACAAGCTTCTGATGTCCTTTCATCCGGAAGTGTACACACACGTATGAACCCGTTCAGACACCGTAAAGTGACACTTAAAGTGAATTCCGGTGTTTTGGGGTTAAAGAAAACTTGATATTCCCATCTGACGAGGGCTCAGAGAAACTCTCTGCTCTCTATGTCTCTTATGTTTCTTAAACTCTCTCTCTCTCTCTGCTGGTCCTCAGATCTTCTCCCTTTCCTCCTCTGTCCTCTGAGTCTGTCTGAAGGAACATACAAGCTAATTATCAGCGTGAGACAGTGTGTGTGTGTGTGTGTGTGTGTGTGTGCTCCCTTCCCTCAACTTCACTTCTGTCTCTGCATGAAAGACTTTTTACATCTAAACCACTCAAAGAAGGACAGAGAGGAAACAGAGATGTGGTGTGTCACCCTAAGACACCCCACTGCTGCAGACGTCTCAGGAGACGCCCCAAAAACCAAGAAGAAGAAGAAGAAGGGCCCATGATGCTCAACAGTTTCAGGTCATGTTGGGTTGGGCCCTGGACTCAGGAATCTGTATTTAATGAGGAACTGTGGAGCCGTGACATCACCAAACATTCAAAGAACCAAATGTGGATTTAGATTTGAACCTTTCTAAAGGAACGTGAAAGTTATAACTTCCTGCTCGCTGTCAGCTCAGTTTGGGTTCTAAGCCTTTGCCAACCATCATAATCTTATATAACACAACATGATCTTTATATACTAGAGTCAAAAACACCTGAGACCATTAAACCACCAACAACTGATAAAAAAAGATAAGGTTTTGTACCTCAAGCTAGGTCGTAGCCCTGCTAGCATTGTGTCTCCATGGACTCCAGCTTGGACAAAAATATCTCAACAGCTGTTGGATGGATTGACATTACATTTGGTGCACCCATTGAAGACCCCCAGAACATGAATCCTGTGGACTTTGGTGAGTCTCTGAACTTTCACTTTAATGCCACAGTGACATAACATTTAACATTTGTGGTTTTGAGTGAAATATCTCAACGATTGGATTGATTCTGTTTCTGAAAGGGATGTTCCTCGCAGGATAATTTGTAATCACTCTTCATCACTTTTTATCTACAGCCATCAACAGGTTTAGATTTCAACATGTGCAAACTATGATTTTAAACAAAGACTTGGAAGACTGACATTTCTTTGTTTTAATGCAAATTAGTGAATGTTAACTAACCAACAAATCTAAGATGGTTAACATGGTTTACTTAACACCTGCTTCACGTCAGCATTATAAAACAAAACACAATGTTCCTTAAAGAGCAGCTCCAGTCAATGCTCTGCTTGAAATCTCCTCCTTCTCCCTCATTAAAAATCCCTAAATCTGCATAGGCCCCGCCCACTATGCAAATTTTCAACTGCCCCCTCCATCGCGAAAACAAAACACGTCTCTGACATCGTTTAGTGGAAACTTGTTGAAAGTTAACTTGTAGTGAGTTAGCAAACATTACGATGACCGTTACAGCTGGCTCGCACATCGCTGAAGTGGTTGCCATAGGATACATGTAATGATATGCATAGTGTTGCCGCGTCCATCAACAGGATTGGCTCCTTAGGTTTGTGACATCACAAACCTGCCAATCTGAATACGTGTTGTTCAGCCTGTCCTTGGTACACTGCAGTTTAAAAGCAGACAGACCCAGCCATGGAGACGACTGCTGATGTCCCTGGTATGTCTTGTAGCACATGTGAAACACCACACTGGATTTTCACTGGAGGGGTCTTTAACATCATGTCCAGGAAGGAAAACCCAGGTTTGTCATACCTAAATTACTGACTGTCAGGCATTAGGGCTACTCCAATCTGCTCTGTTTTTCAGTTAGCGTTAGCTAGTTGAAAGACAGACACCACCGAGGGAGTCTATTATCATGGTCTTGGTTGGCTGTTGGGTAGATTTGCAACAAACTACATAAAATAAGACAGCAGGAAAGTAAGATGGTCAGACCACCATCTGTAACTGTGCAACTTTGAACGTTACAGCTCCGGCTGAAAGTAACACAAAGAAGATTTCACACAGCGTTTTCTCCACCAGTTGTGCACCCTTAAGTGACATTTGTTGTTTGGGAGACGCACGTGTATTAAAGCTATCTAGCTAGCATACTGATGTTAGCATTAACTTCAAAGCATGGTTGTTTCTCTCTCAGAGCCTCTAGACATGGCTGCTGAAACCTTTGAGCAAAGATACATTCAGTTCCTTCGAGACCAATGCAAACACACAGACACACAGTTGTAAGACTTACGTGTGTTGCTCGGCTGTGAGTCCATAGGAATCATCATTTTGCCTCGTGTTCCCCTCCTGGCAGCCATGGAGCGGTCGAGAGTGGATATGCTGCTGGACGCCTCGTCAGCATCGGCTCCTGCAGCCAACAGGAATTCATACATTTATCTCAGGTCTTAAACTTTTAAAGGAAAACAATAAAAATGGAACGGTAACTATTTTCCACTCTGACAAAAGATCACTGTAAATCAATCAGTTAGCACCATAACGATGAAGAATAAAAGCATGCAGATGAAAAACAGCCAAACTAAGGACTTATTGTTGTCGTATTTTGTTGAGCTTTAACATGAAGTCTGCACCAAAGAAAGAATCAATAAATCAGCATCCGTCCTGTACCTGAGTGGCTGCTCTTGCTGCCCATCTGGCTCTCTGATTGGCTGTGTGCCACCTGGGGGAGGTCCTGGCAGGACTGGATGGGCGAGTCGTGTCCGGACGGGGCGACACTGGGCGCCTTCTCCATGTTCTTCATCTCCATCTCCTCGTGGTGGATCCAGAGGTCGGGAGGTCGCAGGTCCTTCTGGCTGCCCTTCCTCTTACTGGCGCTGTGGCTCGCTCTCTTCCTGCACAGGCAAGGACGTTAGCAGGTACAAGAAGAAGAAAATAGTTATCAGAGAGATTCAAATGTCTTCTCTGATAGGCTGGAACACAATCCGTTTTGAGGGTCAAATATACTGGATAATAAAACAGAACTAGATTATACTGGCTGAAACCTCTGATTACAAAATAATACCAATATAAAGGTCATGACCTTTATTATAAATAAAACAGAATGACAAACCTGACAAACTGGATTATGAAATACTACCAAGTGAAACGACACAAAATGGATTAAAGAAAGGAACAAAGCTAAACCTGACAAATGGGATTATAAATAGCACCAACTGAGAAAGAATTGGGTTGTACAATAAAAAACCTGACAAACTGGATTATAAAATCGAAACGACGTGAACAGGATTATAAAATAAAACCATCTGTACAACATCCTCGTTCCAACACAGCAGCCTGTGACACAACGCTTCAGAATATGATTATGAAGGCGTCCCTCTCCAGCATCTGTTCGGCACCTGCAGCTCACTGCGGTCAAGTTAGCAAATAAGAGTGAGCTAGTTTAGTATTATTCAGTGGACAATTATAATTAACATGTTGTCACGTCACTAACTTCTTTACATACCATAAAATTCTGAGCACTTTTAATACATTTTTTTTCATCTAAAAAGCGGGCTGTGTCCTATATACCGATGCGACCAATAAACCAGTATAAAATGCAGAGAGGTACTTTCGTGTGTTGCGGTATTTTACCCAGACGATGGCGCTATAATCCAGCTAAAGCTTCGTCACTGATATGTGCTGTCATGATCGCCAGTGCAGCCGCCGCACTCACAACAACCAACGTTACTGTAGTGCTCAGCTAGCGCACCGGTAGCTAGCAGGACTGCTAACTCGTCACGGTGAAGACAGATGGTCGGCTGTAATTTGTGTGTTTTGAATGTGTTTTAAATGAAAATAAAGTGTTGAAATAACTTTAAGTTAAATTAACTAACTTATATTAAGTTTGTATTCATAAATAGCTTTAGAAAACCTTTTAATCATCTGGGATACAAAAACAGACGGCGTCTTATATTCTGGATTTTACGGTATCTTAAAAAGAAGTCAATATTTACTGTGTGTGTGTCACATGGAAATTGAACCCCAATCTCTTTGATGAAAGCCCTGTGCTTGTTTGACCCACCCATTGCCAACCAAACACTGTCTCCATACTTCTTCAACATGACTTCAATATCACATTAAACATTAATAAAAACATGAACCTACAGCTTCATATTTTGATGCATTTGGCTGCTGAGAAAGTCACTGTTATTAAAAAAACACTGCCTACTAATACATTGTGAACTGATTATAAATTAGACTTACATTTCTTACTATTGGTAATGGCCTCTGTATTCTGTGGGTATCTATATAGCTCTGTTTATCACTGTGAAATATTTCTGCAGTCTGGCATGGATGAAACCTGAGATTTACTGAGTGGGAAGTTTTTCCTTCTCCAGATTTCGGTGGATTGTTCCGGATCCTTTTTGTTTGGTAGCATTTTTCAGACGTGTGTCGGAAACACATTTGGACTGAATTTCAATTAAAAACACAAACAACCAGGAAGGCCCATCAACCATCTGCCTCGTTACTCCGACATCTGTTCCCCACCATCATCCCACAGATGAATAACACGTCTTACTTCCTCTGCTGGGCCGAGGAGCGCCGGGTGCAGATGAGCGCCACGATGACGACGACCACCACGGTGACGGCTCCCACAGACACCACGATGATGACCAGGAGGTTACTGTTCTTCTGAGGCGTGGCGCTGCCGTGAGGAGGACGCATCTGACCAATGGGAGACTCTGAAAGACGCAGAAAAAAGAGAAATGTGTTGAAGCAGCAGGTTTCTTGTCTGTATTGTTTCTTATTTGAATTAAGAGTTTAAGAATTACGAAAGTTAATGGCTCAGATTTTTCATTTTTGTATGGATTACTATAGGGGTGAAAAATAAATTGAACTTTCATTATTATACGTATTTTAATATGTGATAAACTCACTGCAAAATACCAATAACAAAAAACTTTATGTACACACAGCATGCATTCACACTCAGCCCCAGCTAGCCGTTAGCCACCCTGAAGTGATGCTAGGTAGCAGAGAGGAGCGAGGTGAATGAGGTTGATGAAGAAAAACACTTCTGCTATCGGGAATTATTTTGGATTCAGAAGGCGATGTCTGACAAACACAGGTTCGGTGTAAAACCTGCAGAACACCGGAAAGACATAGGAAAGCGCTTACTGTTGCTATACGAAAGTTGTCTCACAGCACTTCCGCTTCCCTCGGTCGTGACCCTTAAGTCTGTTTTAAATCGCTCTTTTTTTCTTCATATTTGCTTTTATTCAAGGAAAGTTTACAAAGAAAAGAAAAACAAGCAGCAGCGTTAGCAGCAGCGCTACACCTGGAAATTGTACCCTCGAAAAAACGAAAGGATTAGCTTCTCCTCCGGCAACGGAAGTCCCGCCCCTTCTCTATTTTGATTGGTCGGTGAGGGAGAAGTGACATTGACGAGCACTGCGATCATTTCTATTGAGAGCCTTAAGTCCGTTTCACATTTGATTTGAGTCTCATTATGGCAGTGTTTGACTTTAGTAGTTTTAATTAAAGTTTTTATTTTACTCTTGTTTTGGCATCTTTCTAAATTGAAAAGCGAGATGTAAACATAATTATACTTTTGTTTTTTATTTTCCATCACAAATGGAAAAACATTTCAATTCATTAAGATCGGCAGCCATTAACTTCTACAGCAGGTGAAGCACAAATAAAGTCAATGCTAACTGAGAGGCCCTGTGTAACATGTGGACTTCACATTTACATGATGTTTTGCACTTTCTCTGAACTGTTACTTCTATTACAATTCCAAAATGCAACAATGAAATGTGTTGAAAACATAACTGGAAGCTAATCCACGCCTCTCATCACCCTGATGCTGTCTCTCCAGCTTGTACCAGCGCGTGTGTTCATCACTGTAAACGCTGCACATGTAAAATCCTTCAACATTTACTTTGGAATTTAAGTGACGTAAAAACAGCTTCAAAATAAAAGCCTGCTGAATGAAACCAACAGCCGTTTCACCGGACTGACAACACAAAGCTGCTGCTGCTGCTGCTGTACAGATCAATACACAGCGCGCGCGCGTGTGTGTGTGTGTGTGTGTGAGAGAGAGGGGACTATGACAGGTGTAAAGGGAGAAAGGGGAATTGATGACACGCTCTGTCATTCATTAACTCGACCTTGAAGCAGAGAGAGAGAGAAAATAGGAAACACAGGGGGAGCATGAAGTCTGGATGGAGAGGAGGAAGAGAGAGAGAGAGGAAGAGGAAAGATGATAGAGAGGGAGGAATGGGAAGAGAGGAAATGGCGTGGAGGATAAGGAAAGAAAGAAGAGGAAAAAAGCTTGAGGGAGAGAAAGAGGCACTTCACCTCTCTCTCTCTCTCTCTCCCTCCATTCAGCGTCTCTCTCAATGAAAAGCACAATCCATCACGGCTTACAGCTGCTGCACAGGGAGCACAATACTACGCTCCTTTCTTTTCTCTTTGCTCTTTGTAAGTTGGGTTTCATCATCTTTCTGCCTCTTCTTTTCTTTAAGAGCAACCTTTTCATTCTCTTTCAAACTGAAATCTGACTCTGTGCTGACGCTCGCTCCTGGTTTTAAGGTGCAGTGAGAATAAAGGTCACAGAGGTCATTAAACCATCTCCAGTCTGCAGCTGTTGAGTTATCAGAGGAGTCGGACGTATGGACCGGCATACTAATCACTCTGCTGTGTCAGAGAACAAGACCAATAATTAACTTCAGTCATGGCATCCAATTAGAACTAATATCCAACACTGATTGGTTATTAACAGCGTTCTACAGCCCGTTATTGTTCAATAACACACGGCTGCTTTGACAAACAGACCACAGCTCTGATCACAGACTCTGGAGAACCACATCCACTCTTAGCAGCAGAAGGAAGTCCAGTACATGCAGCATAACGTCAGCCCGTTCACTGAGGCAAGAAAGAGATAAAGAGGAGCTGGAAGAGTTCAAAAGACACAAAGAGCCGGAGAACAGAGGGATCAACAAAACCGAAGAAGACATGAGAACATTAAACGCGGTGTGGACTATGGCAGTGTACAGAAAGTACCGCGCTAATGCTCCTGTGACATCTTTCACTGAAACGGAGCAAATCTGGAGGATGCCACCCGCTTCCAGCTGAGATGGAGAAGTGTTTCCGTGGTTGCCGTGCTGGTGCAGAGGTGAAGGCTTGGAAATGGAGATGTAGGCCCTTTCTGCCATCAGTCATCGTGGGAGGTGTCGACTCTGAAGTTCCATGTGAATTTCTCCATGAAACAGCTGCCAGGAAACAGACTAAACATCCTGAGGCACTTTTAATAATATCAGGAGACTTCAATCATGTGAAGAAGCAACAGGGATCATCCACTTCATCACACCTGGATGGACTAAAGAAACAGCGGTTATGGACGGCTCCTCTTCGCTGCAGGACGGAGAGATATAGAAGATCTTTGTAGCCACGGCCATCAGACTTTTTAATTCTTCAGTAAATGGTAGATGAGATGCCAGACAGTGAATTTCCCTTTGGGGAGCAATAAAGTTATTGTTATTGTTATTATTGTTATTATCTCTACAAACAGATACCTGAGCAGGCTACGGTCAGAGAGGCTCTCAGCTATCGTTTTATGATGAATTAGCTGTTTATGAATCTCTACAAACAGAGTTATCTGCCTGTGAATGCAGATTACAATCTGGTTTTAGTCGTCAAACCTCATTCTTGTGTCTCAGGTTGCCAGTCTCTCTGCACAGAGTAGCTTTTATGCAAAAGTATCTAGAAACTATATTATATTTGAACTATGTTAAAAATAAGAAAGAAATTGTGCAAATGTGAGCTGAGATATTTTTAACTATATTGCTTGAGTGGTGTGCAGCTCTCAGCACCTGACAACAGCCACCTCCTCTGGAGAGGATGGTTACAGAGTGAAGAAGCTGTAGTGTTTGTGCGTTTCAGCAGACACACTGTGCTGCACAAACGACCTGCTGCAGTCTCCACTCAGCTCAGTGCTGTACAGACTGTAGAGACGTGACGTGGTGCACGGAGTCAGAGGTGAATCTTCTCTGTTGGTAATGTTTCGAGCGAGAGGATGCTCCGCGACATAAAGGACGACAGCGTGTTAAAGATGAAATACGGGGCAGCTGATGAACGAGGCTTCGCCCTCGCCGACCCGCCATAAAGCCGGAGGGGGGCGGAGGTCAGAGAGGACGATTTACGATCGCCTGTGGCAGCAGCAGCTACAACACACACGCTGCTCAGCTGTCCTCCACTGAGACACTGAATCACCGGCAGCTACAGACCCTGACCTCTGACCTCTCTGCGGAGGAGAGGTAACTGGACGGTTTGTCTTTAAGCAGAAATGAGAGCGGACAGTTATGGTTACGACCGTGATTTGTGTGTGCATAGTGTGGAGCAGGGAAGGGGAGAGTCACCTTTAACAAAACGCATTACACTGCGAACACACGTTTTTCTCCTGCTATGTTACAGGTACCCTGACCTCGTAACATCAGCACATGGATAATGTTGGGCATAAAGTCCCTGAGAAACAGCAACAGCATTCGTCCCCTCTGCAGGAAACAGAGGCTTCCCAAGTCACACTACAAAGTTTTTGTCTGTCGTGGAGCTAAAATCCAAACAGACGTCTGCATGTATCTGTTCTTAATGTGTTGGCGTAGTTCACAGGCTCATTTATAACACATGGTACATCTTTAAGGCCTACATCTGTCGAGATGAGTGGTAGTCTCACATGTCTTACTTTTTATTTCTTTTCCTTTTTGCTTTTATTTCTTCCTGTTTAATTTATTTTCTTTTATTGCTCTTTATTGCTTTTACCCTTTTTACTCTCTGCTGCGTGTTGACATCCCTTATCCTTCAGATTAGCTCAGGGGCTGCATCCTTCAAGGAACGTATTTGAAGGCTCCTTCAGAAGCGGCCGACAAATGCATCCTCATTTTCCCGGGTCGTAAAGGATCCATCAGGTGCATCCTTCGGGGCCCAACATTTATAGACTCATCGTGTGCCAATTCAAACAACATGTTGGACTCTGAAGCCGAGGCCAAGAAAAACACTTTACATGTGAACGTCTTTGGTTTTAACTCAATCGAATATCCAGAGATACAAATGTTAAAACATGAAAGGGGCCTTGAAACAAATTATCTTTAAAATAAAAGGTTAAAGTCGAGGTGAAATGAAAAATGTCATTTTAATCCTTTTAGATCACATCCCCGGTAACATTGTGCATCTATTTGACAATACAGGCAAAAAAAAATACAGAAAATCCATTTCTTCGTATTCTTATATCAAAATCAGATCATTTTTTCTTCCGGTAAAACAAAATTTCACGCGTGCTTACGTAAGTTAGCACCAAACAATTTCAACCAATCAATCTGCAACATTTAGCCGCAGAGCACCAAGAACGCTCGGTCAGTTAGCTAGCTGTTGCGCTGTGGAGAACGTCTGTCTACGCCCACTTCTCAACGATCAAATCAAATCCCTATAATGATATGTCCCGCCTGCACGTCCTGTTTCACTCGGAAATACGTCACGATACGGAAGCTAGATACTCTTAAAATGCCATTTCAGCTCGACTTTAAGTTACAAGATGTTAGTTATGATAGCCTGTTAGCCCACTAGCTATCTGTTGCTAGGCAACAGGAGCAGCGTTTGGTGACGCAAGGGTAAGGGCAGGAACAGCTGGTGACCCAAACAGGAAATCCTCTGTAGACCAGACCGACTGATTTCAGATTGGCCTGAGTGTCGATGCTACAATAGACTCATCCTCTACGGAGGATGCAGCCCCTGACTGTATCCTCGTATGGTCATGCTGTGTCGGCCATGTTGTTTGGGCTCTTTTCGTTGCAGACTGAGTTTCGTGTTTTTGCACTTTGTAAACTCTTATTTTAAAGTTGCTTTATAATTAAAGTTATTATGATGCAGAAAGAAGATGAATGCTTTTCCATATTTCTTTTAACAAGGCGAGGTCAAAACCTCGCATGTGGCTGACCGCCGCAGGTCAATGGGCGCTTTTGTGGGCGACACTGGAAGCATGGCGTGTGCGTGACTGCTGAGTCCTCACAGTGCTGGCGTGACGCGCCGAAAATGTAGAGAATAGGAGGTTCTGCTGTTTTTAGTGGTGAAAATGAGTTGTGATGAGTCTCTGACAGCAATGTTAACGTCTCTTCCTGTAGTCAGAGTCACAGCCATGGAGGGTAAAGTCGATCAACACTTCCGGTATGCTTTTTCAAAGTAAAAGCCCGAACTGACAACACAATGCTTTTATTTTGAAGTGTTTCCTGGCCGTTGTTGTTGTTATTTTTTTTCTTTATTTGGCTCTGAAAGTACTGTCAGTCAGTCAGTCAGCCAGTCAGTCAGTCAGTCAGTCAGTCAGTCAGTCAGTCAGCCAGTCAGTCAGTCAGTCAGTCAGCCAGTCAGTCACAGACCCATGTGTCGGGCTGACCCCGGCAGTGTGTAATGCTGCATTATTAAATCGAATCATCAGAATCTTGGGTCGACTCTATCGTCTTCATTAAAACTAGTCTCCTGTCAGTGTCCTGCTTTAAATAATTATCAGTTATGTTGTTGTTTCTTTTGTCATTAAATTAAAAACTACAAGCAGAAGATTTATGAGGACGCTCTCTTAATCCTGTCTCTCAGTGAAGGAGATTATTTCCTCCGGTTTGTAAAAAACACTGATTGATGGCGAGGTGGTGAATCTCATTAATTCTGCCGGCAGCGAAACGAAAACAAGCAGGAAGCGACGCTAACGGACTGTAAATCAGCACGCGGCGGGTCATTAAAATAAGTTTAGACACGACTGAGCCGAGCGATCAAAGACAACAAGTGAGACGCTGTAATAATCTGATGATGCTGCAGAATATCACACACACACACGCACACACACACGCACGCACACACACCCAATCAGCTCCCAGGAGAACTGGTCTCATTACAATCTCAAGTCCAATAATGAAGCTAAAAGTAATTCTCCTTTCTGACAGTCAGATTCAGTCAAGCGGAAGAGCAGTGTGTGTGTGTGTGTGTGTGTGTGTGTGTTTCCTACCGTTGATGCTGGTCCTGTCGATCAGGTTGGTGTCAGACGGCCAGTAGGCGTGGTCTCCTCCTCGACCTGGAGGACGAGAAATGAAGAAGAAAGTCAGAGCAGAAAAAAAGAGGAACGGGCAGAGGTGGAAAAAGAAGATGAGAGTCATTCTGCAGAGAGAACAGCGGAGCCCACAGAGAGATTGCTTCTTTGTGAGAAAATAAATTACATTGTTAGGTTGGTACACACACACACACACACACACACACACACACACACACACACACACACACACACACACACACACACACACACACATGTCTTTCACATGTGGTGTGTTGTTCTCTCCCCAGAGTCCATTTAGTGTAAATCTCCAGGTTTTATCCACCTGCCAGGACGCTAACACTCCCTGGTGTACAGACTGGTTCCCATAGTTTGGACTTGCAGGCTTCTACACCATCAGACAACAGCTGACTGTTTAGGGGCAGGACTGGATTCAAAACAGGGAGTCAAATGGAGCTGACAGCTTGTGGTTGTGCCTATAATAGGTAAATCCAGCCATGCTTATAAAGGGTTAATGAAAAGTCTTTAAAGGAGAAATTCTCCCCTGGAAAAAGCCACTGTGTTCTCTGTAAGCGATAGACGCAATAAAATTTGAAATTGGCGCCATAGCTGTGGAGAAAGTTGTACAAACAGCTCGTTGCTTCACCCATTCTGCATTCCTACAACACCCAGCATGCACTGCGCCCCTCCCTCTGGAAGGAACGGCCCAGCGAGAGACGCTGGAGTGAAATACTACCGTTTTTGTTATAGGCAACGGCTCAGAGCGAGACAGGATCTGAAATACGACGAGAATATACCGGTGGATCGTCTAAAACATCTTCAGGTCTGCAGTCGACTTTTCAAACCTGACGATTTAGAACGAGACATGACGGAGGCGGCGTCCTAGATTCAGGAAGTGTAGTTTAGCGAGCTCCCAGGCCTCCGTCAGATGACGTGTTTTACGTAGTCTGGTGGAGGTTTTCCAGGGCCCATTGGAGAAGGGGATAACGTCCTCCAAAGGCACAGAGCGACCTACCATAATGCCGTTAGCTCCCCATGACAGCATGATCGGACTGAGCTTGTACATCAGTGAACTGGCCCTTTAACAAACCTTCGATCAGCAGAGGGAGATGTGACGCTTTAGCGACCTGTTTTTAGTTAACTGTTGAAATTAAAGCCCCCCTTCTCTGAGTTCTTCTACAGTTCATTCACTTAGTTTCTACATGAGGGTCAAATAAATGTTGCCACAGGGTGCTGGTTTCGTTCAGTGGGTAGAGCAGGCGACCGCGACGCAGCAGGTTCAACTCCCGCCCTCGGCCCTTTGCTGCATGTCATCCCCCGCTCTCTTCCCCGTATTTCCTGTCTCTCTTCAGCTGTCCTGTCTAATAAAGGAAAATAGGCCAAATAAATAAATAAATATACCCATAACATAATGCCACATTAGATTTATTCTGGTAGCAGGGCAGACTGTACCAACGTCCATATCTGCTGTGTCCACTGACGGCTGTTTGCTCTCATTGGGGGAAGCACACACAGACTCAAACCTTCAGCAGTACACCATAAGAATAAATATAGAATAGATAATAAAGATGAACAGAGAAGTCCTGCTACGACCCACAGGAGCGTTTCCTACATTAGCACACCTACCAATCGCAGGCAACATCTCTATCGAACACGTCCTCACACCCACATGTTTGGTTTAAGCATTTAAATAATAATAATGGGAAGCCAAACCCTCTCTATCGCCCCCTGCTGACTGGGGAGAGAAGGGGCGGGACATCATTACCGTGGCTCCACCCCCTGATCTGTCGTGTGCAGTCTCTGGCTCCAAAAGACGTCACCAGTTCAAGATGGCAGCGCCCGCCTCGGTGGTGTTTTGGCTTCACTTTTGTGCAATAAGGAAGTGGAGACGCGTCGTCCATATTTATATACAGTCATTGATTATTAATTAGGATTTTGAGGGGTATATTCTTCATGTTTATTTCCTGAACTAGCAGGGAGCATCGCAGGAGGAAGTTTAAGAGGAATTGAGAAGCAGCTCATCACAGAGGTCGGAGAACAGAGACTGGAGACTGATGAGAAAGACTTTTAAAAACCTCGACCTCGCCGCTTCTATTAGGAAACATCCCCACATCTCAGATTCAATCCAAGCTGCAGACGATACATAATTCTTCTTCATTTTACACTGAACGTTGGATTCCCTATCAGCCACCATGTGCCAGGAAGCAGTCTGATTAAAGCTGTAGAATAAAATCTTCCTCTTTCTGAATACACACACGCACACATCAGTCATGTTTTTGTCAGTCAATCTTTGTGTGTGCATTAAACATGTGTGTCTCTGCATGTGTGTGTGTATTTACAGGGTAAGCTCCACAGTAACACGCCTGAACATCAATCTTCCCTCCTCCTCTGACAACACCTCTGATTTATATGGAGAGGGACTGCGGTGTGCACATGTACACACACACACACACACACACACACACACATACACACACACACACACTAACACACACACATGCCTGTCAGTGACAAACAACACCATTTAACACCCTGACACCAGGGCTGAGTCTCTTTGCTTCAGTGTCCAAACGCCTGAAACGCTTCGCTGCACTTAAGTCTACATGCACTGAAAATTCCCAGAATGCATTTGTAGAAAGGAGAGGAATAAAGGGTCTGAGTGCCAAATACAATTTGTATATTACACCGACATACTGCAAGGAATATGTCTCACATTCAGCAATGTGGACGTCTGCTCAAACAACAGCGGACCAGAACAGCTCATTACACACGGCTTAAACAGCCAGCGAGCAGCTCGGCTCACGGAGACGGTCGTTGGCAGCGTAATCTCTCCACTTCGGTCTAAATGACTGAAATGTCTCAACAATTGAAAGATCATTTGGTACAACATCTTGTGCAGACGTTCACGGCCCCAACAAAATGTATCTTCACGCCTGCCTTTACCTCTGGAACAACCATGAGGCTGACATTTGTGGTTTTAAAGGTCCGGTTTGTCAGATTTGGTGACCTACAGTAGCCAACTAAGGACAAACCAAAGACTAGCTCAACACCGGCTTTTTCCTTCATTCGCGATTTTTTGTGGGCACAGGAGATTCTTTTTTTTACCTCCATGGCTGGGTCTGTCTGCTGTTAAACTGCAGTGTACCAAGGACAGGCTGAACAACACGTGATCAGATCGGCAGGTTTGAGACGTCACAAACCTGAGGAGCCAATCCCGTTAATGGACGGGGTGACGCAATGCATATCATTATGTGTAACCTATGGCAACCACTTCGGCGATGTGCGAGCCAGCTGTAACCGTCATCGTCATTTTTGCAAACTCACTACTGATGACTAACACTGCTACAACTGATTACTAGAGACGTGTTTTGTTTTCGTGACGGAGGGGGCGGTTGGAAACGTGCATAGTGGGCGGGGATTATGCAGACTGGGGAATTTTTAATAAGGGAGAAGGAGGAGATGTCGTGGGAGGATTTTTACAAGGTAATTAAACGTATTTTGCAGAAAAAAACATATGAGACACAATTTATTATTTCAAGCAGAGCATTTTATACGTCTTAAACCATGACTGGAGCTGCTCTTTAGGACATCCAGTAAATACTCACACGTACAGATACGTAGGAAATCCAACCGCTGCCATGTCAGCGTTCAAAGGATCGTCCAGAGTCGCACACAGCTCGCTAAGTTTCATTGCCTCGTCAGACAAATGTGTCTTATTAACTTTGCCTAACCTGTCCATCTGCCTCAATGTGTCTAACGAGTGAAACAAAACTTAGCTTACAACAGTTTGAACCCACAACAAAAACAATGTGCTGTGCTGATTTAATTAGAATAAACAGATTGGAGGGATGCCAAAAGAACACCCATTCATGCTGCAACGTCATCACATCAGGAGCACCTGTGTGTGGGTCTACTCCTGTCTTTGTAAGTTACTGCTCGTTACATTGTGCAAAAACACCACTTTCAATGTTGTTTACTGATTAAGTCATGCTGTTGGTTGAAGTCCAGCATGCACAGAAGCCGTTTGCTGGTGGGCATCGTATGATGCAACATTAAGAAAAGTATAATGTACAGTGAGCAGGTTGTTATAGTGGAAGGGAACCCCGACAGGGTGAGCAGGACCCCGTCTTCATGTGCCGTCTATCTCTCTGTCCTAGCCTTTAGTTTTTTTAACCTTTGTTGTTTTCTCTCTGCTGTTTTCGACTTCTTCTGTAAACAGACCGAAGTTAAATGTACCGTAATTCTTTTGGTGGATTGATATGATTACAGTTCTCCGGATTGTGTGACTAGAGCCGCATCCCTAGCAATGGTCTATCCTTCATAGCAACGGTCTGCTATGGAGAAATAACAGACCCCAGAATGCCGTAATTAACCAATCAGAATCGAGTATTTAACACAGCCTTGTGATAAATGGTAATAGTAAGTGTCAGAAACTGTTTCGGAACGATACCAACACATTTAGGGAATTAAACATTTCAACTACAAGATTGTCTGTCGGGTCCTGTGAGATTCTGAGATTTCAAAGCTCAGTGAAGCAGATTGAAAAAGCTCTGAGCGTTCATCAGCATCATGCTGTCTGTTTGCAGCTGAATCACAGAACAGAGCGTTAATTATGTCTGAGTTAAATATTGTAAACAGCCGTTTCCATGTGTCTGTATCAATAACGTCTCCTCCTCCTCTCTTGCTCACTCTCTTTTCATTTCTCTCTCACGGCAGAAACATTATTTTTGTCAGGCAATTAACAAACGCCTCTCCTGCAGCCCGATGAGCCGGGTTGTTTGACTGAAGTGAAAAATAATTCAATTAAGAAGAAAATGAAGTAACTTCTTCTGTTTTTACATTCGTCTCTCTCGACGGTTAATTGATTTCTCAAGACGGATGTTTCAGCCAATCACAGCAGACTCCTCACTCTGTCATCCCTCCATCCTTACCTTTCCTCTTTACGTACTTCCTACCTCCTTTTTTTCCTCTACTATTTATACGCCATCGTGTCTCCAGCTGACAGGCTTTGATCAATCAGATTAAATGAGACAATGGGGCCGTTCAGGCTTCCATCACTTAATAAACATTAGTGTCACAGAGGGACTGTTTATTCTACCTCTGCACAACATTGGCTTATAACTGAGTAGCGCTCGTCAAATGCACGTTATTCTATTCCTGCTTTTCATTACGATATCTGTGATGGTTTTTGAAGTATTAAATAAAAACTGAAAACTGAACAAACCGAGAATCTCACGTCTCTAAGGAGCGCTAACGTTGGCCTAGTTTATATTTCCTTCAGGAACACATTTCACCTAAATGTTTCCCAAAGAGAGCGACAAAAAAACACTGATGTGTTAAAGGCTTCGAGAAATTCATCAGGAGGAGGGAACATGATTTGAAGATGAGATTATTTTAACATAACTGAGATGAGAAGATGACATGAAGAAGGATCACACACGCCAGTAAAAGGTAAAAGAAGCTTACCTTGATCGTTGGCCATCTTGTCTGGATGTTCCACTGAAAGAGCAACAGAGAGTCAGCACACTTATAAAATATAAAGCAAAGGAATACATCTACGGAGGTCTTGATCTTCAGTCTCACACACACACACACACACACACACACACTCACACACACACACACACACACACACACACGCGCACACACACACACACACACACACACACACACACACACACACACATACACACACACACACACACACTCACCTTTGGCGGTCTTGAAGTGGACGGAATCAGACAGCGGGCCGAGTCCTTTGGCGTTCTTGGCCTGAATCCTGAAGTAATAAACCGTGTCCAGGTTCAGATCCACGACCTGGTGGGTCAGCCGGTCGCCGCTGATCGCCTCCATCACCCAGTCGTCGATTGGCATGTTCTTATCCAGTGTGTAGTACAGGATGTAGCCTGTCCAAAGGAAGTAATAATATGAATATCATATCATATTTAAGCCAGAGTACAGTGCTAATCTTTAGACAGAAGTAACAGTTAGCATTAGCATTTTGCACTTAAGGGAAACACATTTACATTTACTCCAGATATGCAGATTGATTTAAAACGTTGAATTCCAACCTCATATTTCCATTATTATACAAGAGCTTAAATACTGTAATATAAGACCTGAAAGTGTACGATCTAAAAATATCTGTGTGTGTGTGTGTGTTGTGCTGTGTGGTGCTGTGTGGTGCTGTTGGCCCTGCAGGGAGCGTTTGATTCGTCCTCCAGGACGCTGAAGGAGCAGCAGAGCTCGTTAAAACAGACGGGTTTACAGCCGGGTCGATCGCCCAGAGGAAGAGAGAGAGAACAACGGAAGAAAGAGTGTGTACGTGTGTGTGTGTGTGTGCGTGCGTGTGTGTGTGTGTGTGTGTGTGAGTGTTTGGAGACACAGAGCAACAACTGAATTCTTGTTCTGTTGTTGAGTTTGTGTTGACACTGTAAGAAATAATTTTTTGTTGCTTTTTTAAGCATTTAAAAGATTAAACTTGTGATTAAGAAAATCAGCCAGTTAATCAAATTAACTAAAATCTCTGTGGAATTATTTCTGTGAACTTTAACTCAGCGGTGAGTTGATGAGCAGAGAGGGATGCGTGTGGGGAGGACTGGTGTGTTTGTGTGAACGCTCACCTGTGATCCGTCCGTTAGCCTCCATTGGAGGTTGCCAGCTGATTAAAATAGCGCGGGGTCGTCCCTCGCGACTGATCACTGTCAGATCTTTAGGGGCAGAGCTGGGAGCTGTAAATTATAGACAGGAAGAAGAGGATGGGAAAAATCAGTGTCAGCACGAGGAGGACGAGACGATGGTGTGATTAGCTTCATTCATCTTTAAGTGAAAGTTACAGGGTGCAGGAGGTCGTGTCGAGTTGCTGAAATGTGGTAAAGATGAGTTGAGTTGTTTTAAATGTTTTGCAAATGAACACTTCAGCTGACTTCATCACCACAAACCTCACAATACATCGATCAGCCATAACATTGTGACTAATATAGTGTAGCTCCCCTTTTGCCGCCAAAACAGCCCTGACCCGTCGAGGCATGGACTCCACCAGACCTCGGAAGGTATGCTGAGGTATCAGACACCAAGACGTGAGCAGCAGATCCTTTAAGTCCTGTAAGTTGCGAGGTGGGGCCTCCATGGATCGGAATTGTTTGTCCAGCACATCCCACGGATGCTCCATTGGATTGAGATCTGGGGAATTTGGAGGCCAAGTCACCTTGAACTCGTCGTGTTCCTCAAACCATTCCTGAACCATGTCTGCAGTGTGGCAGGGCGCATTATCCTGCTGAGAGAGGCCACTGCCATCAGGGAATACTGTCTCCATGGAGGGGTGGACTTGTAGCTTAGGTAGGTGTTACGTGTCAAAGTAACATCCACATGAACAGCAGGACCCAAGGTTCCCCAGCAGAACATTGCCCAAAGCATCACACTGCCTCCGCCGGCTCGCCTTCTTCCCATAATGCATCCTGGTGCCATGTCTTCCCCAGGTAAGAGACGCACACGTACCTGATCATCCACACAATGTAAAAGAAAAGGTTTTCCAGTGCGGGGTCACTCACATCCTTACGCTTATGCTTTTTTCCGGTTTCCAACACATCAACTTCGAGGACAATAAGGTAACTTCCTAACATGTCCCACCCACTGACAGGTGCCATTGCAACGAGATTATCAATGCTATTCACTTTACCTGTGTGTGGTCATAATGTTATGTCTGATCGATATGACGATGCAGGTTCCTCTGAACTTTGTGATAATTAATAAACAATCCCGAGTAAGACTTTCAAAATAAAGGTTGAGAAACATTTCACACAATATATTATTTTTTCATGCAACAATAATTCCATATGAAGAAACGGTTGCAGCTGGGTTACGTTTTGTTACATAAACAGATTAATAACAAAATCATCTCTGTCCATGAAGTAAGAAGCAATTTAACAAATCCATCCCATAGTTGGTAAGTTACTTTAGTTTGGACAACACCCACATCTCTGCGCTGCTAGCACGGCTAAACGTCCCCAGCATGTCCAACAATGTATCCTCATACACTTTATCAGCCTTCCTACTAAGTCACATCAGTCACTTCCAACACGATGGACGGCCAGGTGGGTCTAAATTGGTGCATTACTCCGGTGAATGAGAACAGCCTCTTGTGTGTCAGTGGAGTCTGTGACATTGATAAGGAATCTCTCTTGTTTTATTATGCAGTGAATCTGAGGTATAATTGAGCTCTCGGGCTGTTAGCATCCTATGAATAGCATGCATTGTTTCTCATACAGTAACCTCCCCAGGTGAGTGCTGTTTGGAGAGTGCACAATGTTCTTTCTCCGTCAGTCTTGAGTGTCTCTTTCCTCCCAGACTCTGGGTTCATTCTTTCCACAGAGTTCTCTATCTTGGCACTGAAGCCTTCATGTCTTTGCTGGTGCTAAAAATAGAAAGTGAACTTGCACTGTGCGGTACTTCTTTGCCTGGAATTCCTGAGCTGACAGGAATCTAAATACGCCTCAGTTTTCGTGCGTTGCACTGGTCCGCTCGGATTGAACTTTGGAAAATTGTGCAGAAAGTAATTTCAACCACTTTCCCTAACTGCCCTGTTGTATCGCTCCTGTTGTGAAAATGTCAAGCAGTCGGCCTCCCGACCAGGACTGAGGCTTTTTTCTCCTCAGCTGTCACCATGGAAACTAAGTGGCAGCGTACTGGAACGTTAGTGTGAGGCGTCTGCGTGTGTTCCTGAGTTATAGATGTGATTAAAGACACGTTTTTTTTTTTAAAGTCTCACACCAGGACAGGCCTCAAAGCTTGCATACCAGCATGACTAATGAAACTGCTTGTTAAATGTGACATGATGCGCTGGAGGAAATTACAAGTCCTGGCTGAGGCTGTAAGTGACGGTTACAACCTGAATTTGTCAAAAACACGGAGAGAAGACCTCAGGAAAATACACTGCGCACATATCTCTGACAGAAAGCAGTAATTTCAGCTTTTACAACTAAAATAATTACAATAATCTCCACTTCATAATTAATGCTACTGAAGATGTTACCTCCTCCAAAACTGACATTAAATCTCAAATGATTATTCTCAGCACCAATTAAAAGCCCTGAACACCTGCACCAGGTTGTTCAAGTGCTGTGATTGATTTGAAAGGTTGGAGGTGGGCACCTGGGCATGTTGGGAACGATATGGTGTCCCTAATTTATCTCTTCAAATCAAGAGACATTAGTTTTACTGTAGCAGCCTTTGAAAGGATTAGGCAGGAACACCTCATCAGATACCAAAATAAGCCTATTTCGAGATCATGCATGCTTAAGCTCCTCCCCCTCTGTCGCGTTGCATCAACTTCAAATCCACCACCGACAGACCTACTGGAGGTGCAGCTTTGGGGGACAGCACAGATCCACTCAGAAAAACCACATTCGCCCCCTCCATCTTTCCCTTCAAAGACTCACATCAGAGGAGCTCAGAACTACAATCAAAAAAGAAGAAGAAGAAGAAAATGGCTGATTGAGGACCAGCAATTTCAACAGTGGTGCCAAACTCATCCACCTAATGACTACACTGCTGTAATCCTCTTCATCCACTCACTATGCAATTTTTCTGTCTTTTATATTCATTTCACGTCAATGAAATCTAAATGTAACAAGAGATAGAATTGTTGTATTATTTGTACTACTCTAAAAACATCTACTAGCCTCTCTGCCCCCCGGTGTACTCACATCTGTTTGATGTTGATTAATGTATATTTTCCAGTCTTAGAAGAAAGGAAAGGAAAAAAGAAAATATCTCAAAATGTTCCAACAGGCATATTTAAAAGGTCAGTGTTAATGGGATACTTCCCTGTTCTGAGCCCATAGCCTGCGGGGTCCCTCAGGGAAGCGTTCTGGGGCCTTTTTATCACAAATTAATTATTTAAAATCTGCACTCTTTTGATGAGTGCTGCACTGAAAATGTCACATATTGAAAATTCAAATGCGCTGTGTGTTAGGTTACCCTCCACCATGATCTTTCTATCGTGTAACCTACCAAACAGAAACACCTTTATGAGTTTGAGCTCTGGAAGGCACTGACGACAATATCCTCCTCATAGGGGCATCAGATCTCAAAACACAGGTGTCTTTCTCGCTAAAAACGACCTGTTAAGGTGTTACATTTGGAGGACTTGATGTTAGTCTGAAAGGGAAACATTTCAAAAGACTAAATTATGTTTCAATTAGATTTGCAACACAAAAAACTCTCAGACGGCCTTAGATTGAACCCATACTGACCTGGCTGTCCTTGTAGTGTTCAGAAAGTCAATAAGGTTGCTAACCTATTAAGCTAACAGACATCAAAGCAAGGTTTTACATACTTTCTAAATCAAATGAGAGCAATAGAATTTCGCTTATTCAAACGAGTTAAAGTAATCACAGGAAACTCCAAAGCACTCTCAAACCAGTCAGATGGTTCGTCTCCCTGACGAAAGCTTGATGCTGAAACGTTTTAAGGTTTTTAGGTGGAACATGATAATTCCATGACAGGCGTACAAAAGACCTTTTTCTCAGAAGTCTTTTTAGCATATCACAGTCGGAAAAGCACAGGTGTTCACAGTCGCATTAATGATGGCTGTATTCCATTTAGCTGCTTCAATTACATGGTCCTGGTTGTGTGCATGCTGCCTGCCTGTCACGGCTTTCCCAGACACCTGAACAGAACAGAACCATTGTTAAAGTTGTTATTAACACCTGTGCTTTTCCTCCTGTTGGATGTCCGCTGTGAAAAAAAGCCCATTGATGAAAGAGAGAGTGATGAGGAATTTTCTTTTGTTTGTTTGCAGTTTTTGGCAGCACTGTTTTGCATATCACACTCACAGATCAGAGCATCACCAAATTCATGAGGATTCAGTTTCTGGGGGGCATGAATTTCAAAGTTTATCTAAAGCCAATCTGTCCAGTATATCAGGGATTTTCTGAGTGTTTAATGGACTGAAATCACCATTTCAGCGACTGCCTCTGGTGGGATGTAGAAACAAACATAAAATAATGACCCTCAGCTGGTGTCTTTCAGACTCAGTGGGTTATATTTCTAACAGTAAGGCAGACTTATTATGAGCCCCAGTAAAAGCATTTTCTTGTGTGCTTTGTTGTGAAGCTGTGGTCAGTGTTTGTGTGTCCAGAGCTTGTTGATCACTGCAGGGACTGAGTGGGCTCAGCCCGTCTGCTCCCTCTGAATGTCAATGTATTCCAGTGGGCCTCGGGGAGTCGGTGGGGGTAATGCCGTTCACGCTTAATTGGTTGACAAATCCGACAAACATGATTGTAAACATCCTGAAAGGGATACCTTGACATTTTGATTTCAGTCTGCGGTTGGGTTTCATTGTGGCAGACAGTTGTGTTGTTGCAGGCGAGAGTTTCGTTTCTCCATTAATCCTCACTGAACCAAAACACGACTCCGGTGCATTGTTACACCCCTTATTAAAGTAATCGCTGCTCAGGGAGCATAAAGAAAATGTTCGGCATCTGCATTGCTTTGTTGAACCAAGGTTCCCCAAACAAACTATTCAGTTTATACGAATCACCCATTTATACAGCCGTTTATAAGAATTTAAATGTTAAAACAATCATGAGCTTGAAAGTTCATTCTTGACCTTAGGGCCCGACACAAAAAACAACACGCATTAGCTCATCCAGGTTTC
Source organism: Semicossyphus pulcher (assembly GCF_022749685.1). Classification (NCBI taxonomy): domain Eukaryota; kingdom Metazoa; phylum Chordata; class Actinopteri; order Labriformes; family Labridae; genus Semicossyphus; species Semicossyphus pulcher. The sequence continues at coordinate 6,020,355 of NW_027211702.1, forward strand.
TCCATCAGAGGCTCATCTAGCCCACTAGTCATCTCCAGGTGATTCATTCAGATGTAAGGTTTGGCAATCACGCCCTAAATAAATCGTATTTATATTCTGCTGATACGTTCGTTCTGTTGTTTCTCTTTCTTATGAGCTACACTTTGGTACAGTGGATTTAATGTTGTTTCATGTTTGTGTCTATACCATACTTTCTCAGAGCGTGAGTGCAGAGTGGAGCAGATTTATTCAGAACATTGGAGCGTTGCCTTATCTCCGGCTGCAATTTCACTTGGGTACTGCTCACAACATGACTTCAAAGCATTCCCAACCCAGAACTAAAGTAGCCTGGGCAGGAAGCAGAGGAATCTCCCGAGCGTTTGCTTTATGTGTGAATTAGTCTGACTTGAGTTTGAGCTAAAATTTGAATACATCACAAGCTTTTTTGTTTTTGGAGGTAAACTTATTGAATGGGTTGGGGTGAAATCTGAGTTACGGTTGCAGCGAACTCGGGTGGCTTCGAGCTAGAGAAGGAAAGAAGAAACAACGTTAGGGTTTGAAATATTCCTATAGCAGAACCCTCTTTGCTGCTCAGAGTCTCTGAAAACTTCATCAAACAGCAGAACATCTTCTGCCAAATCTAACTTTATAACCAGCTGCAATAAATCATCTCCTACACGACTGACTGTTGTAGCCTTTCCAGACCTTTTAAACACCGCTTGTGGTTTTCCACTAGTGATAGAATTTGCCTAATGTTCTTGAATATCGCCTGGTTGTCTAGATCGAATGCAATTCTGAGAAGAATCCCAATGGTACTCAAAACCCTGACATCTTTGCTGGTACGCCCCCCGAAGAGGAAGTGCATCCTGAGGACGAAGGGTTACAGCATCAACGTTTGGCTGAAGGTTAGGGAGGATGTGTTGGATGGATGGGTAAAGTAAGGTTGTGTCTTTTGCACCTACCTGCTTCATATGTTGTGGCGTGCGCCGTCATACTCCAGGTGCTGGACTTGCGGCCTTTGGTCACCATGACAGCAAACTCGTACATGGTGTTTGGTTTGAGGCCGGTGACGGTGTGGCTGAGCGCTGTGGTGTCTGCAGACTGGAAACAAGAAACCGTTTTATCACTCATTTGTAGAATAAAACAGATAAAAGTGCAGGAAGAGGCGACGGCAGTTGTTACTATATTTACAAGATATTTGTTCCTTTTAAGAAGACCAACTTCACACATAATGAGATGAATAACACCTCAGTGTGAATGTGTGTTGCCTTCCTTTTTTCTATCTGTTGCAGAAACAATTGTTACTGTTAAGATCATTTCTATCCAAGACCTAAACATCTGGGAAAATGATCAGGCCCCTTAGCTTCGTAAACTTTGTTTTGTGTTTCCATTTGAAGACCAGACCTCTGTTTGTCCTTGTAGCTCCAAGAAGACTTGTTTACTAAATCTGACGGGAGAAAAAGGAAGGAAACACTCCTCGTCTACCCCTCGCTGTGCTGAGCTGTATCAAGGTGAGCAGACTGCCTGCCCTTTTATAGATTTACTATTTCCAGTGTTTTTGAAGCTGAGTTCAGATTATTGTCAAAGTTTCTCAGCAGTTCAGAGTTTGATTGGAAGAAAATAAATCTCACAGGGTGCACAGGAGAACATGACAAGATCATTGAAGGATTTGATTTAGCTTTCAGACTATCCAAAAGATTCCAGGTTATTCAGGAACTTTCTACAGCACTGTCAAAGCTGATGTTTTGATCAATAAAGATCTCTTAAAGCAAAAAGGCCTTCTTCTCTCATTGTTATTGCTTACAAAAGCTGAGCTCCTTTTTCTGTGGCTGTTGAGCTGCTTGTTACATCGCTGTAAGGGAGGAGACACCTTCTTTAATTTAGTTCAGGAAGCACCCGAGGTTGACAAGTCTGACTTTAAATCCCTCTCAGCTAATAATCACTGAGCAAGTCGTGCGGTTGCTGTGGTAACTGTGTGGTAGTATTACAGGGAACTTTAAAGTGTGGAGGGGGGAATATTAAAACATGTATGCAGCAACTTATGCAATTAACAGGTTAAAGCGATCATTTAGTTCAAGTCCAACAGTCAAGAAGAACAAGTCCAGGTTAGGATGGGTAAGTTAAGACCTAATTAAAGTCAAGGCTAATGTGTTTCATAAACAAGTCATTATCCAAATTATGAAGTCTGAAGTCAAGTCCCAAATGAAAACAGGTAAGTCTTAAAAGTTCTCAATCCACTAAAAAGTCAAGGCAGGTAAGTTCCAAGCCAAGAATCAAGTCAAAGCAGATCTAAGTCAGGTATTCAGTCAAGACAGGTGATTTCTAAGTCATTAACATAGTTAAGTTCCAATTCTAGTAGCAAGTCGTCTCCATTTAAGTCAGGTAGGTCCCAAGCCATCTCACAGGTCTTCAAGGATGTGTTTCAAATCCTATACAAGTCATTAAGTAACAGGCAAGTCCTCATAACCAAGTTCCCACTATAACGTCAAGGCTGGCGAGTACCAAGTCAACTACCAAGTCAAGGAAGGCAAGTGCTAAGACGTGTCCCTAGTGTGACGACCGAAGGCCTTGGGTCAGTCTGTGTCTGTTTTCTTGCCTATGCTTTCTCCTTGCAGTCTCCCTGATTGTCTGGCTCCTCCCACCTCGTTGAGGGATTGCTTTCACCTGCTGTGTTCCATAAAATCTTGGGGAATCCAAGATGGCTCTCTCGTGCTCCCTCCTGGAAGGCTAGTGCCTTTTAGGCACCCACTTTGTTTTTTTGGTTGGTCTTGATTGTGTTTGTTAGCCTTGGTTCCTTTCTTACGTTTATTAAGTTTTAGCTAATAGCTGACTTAACCGTTAGTTTTCATTTGTTGATTTAACATTAATAAACCATTTGTTTATTTAAAGCTGTTACTGTGTGGACCTCCCTTCTCTGTCATGCTCTTCAGCGAGCTGGGCATAGCACAAGTTAAGACAGGTAGGTTGTAAGTTAAGAACAAAGTCAAGGCAGGTAAGTTCCAAGCCAAGAATCAAGTCAAAGCAGATCTAAGTCAAGTGTTTAGTCAAGACAGGTGATTTCTAAATCAATAGCACGGTAGCATAGTCCCAAGCCAACTCATAGGTCTTAAAGGATGTTTTTCAAACCCTATACAAGCGGGTAAGTGCTAAGACTAGTCCCTAGTTAAGACAGGTAGGTTGTAAGTTAAGGACCAAGAAAAGGCAGGTAAGTTCAAAGTCTAGTAGTAAGAAGTTCCCACATATGTCAGGTAAGTCCCGTGCCAACTCGAAAGTCTAAAAAGTTGTTTCAAATCCCAAACAAGTAATTATTTGACGGGCAAGGGCTAAGAACCAAGTAAAGAGAGGAAAGTTCTAAGTGCCAAGCCAAGACAGGTGTGTCCCAAGACAAGTACCCAGTCAAGGAAGGTAAGGTCCAAATCGAGTACCCATTCAAGGCAGGTCAATTCCAAGTCCAGATAGTCCAGAAGTCAAAGCGGGTTCAGGTGGTATCAGGAGTCACATGTTTTAGAGTCAAAGTTTGGTTCTTGGTCCTGAAGTTATCCACTTGACTGTATGATGTAGAGCATCTGCACATTAGTGTCATGGACTGACTGTGTTTACCTTGTACTTTCCACTGGTGGAGTAGCTGGTCTTCCACTTGACAGAGTAGTACCGGACCTCAGACGCCTTCTGGTTCTTGGTCATGGAGTTGTCAGCCCAGGAAACGCGGACCGAGTCTGAGGACAGGGCCACGGCTTGGACTCCTACCGGGGGGATCATGGGAGTGCTGGTGTCTGGCATGGGAGTGGGGTATTTATCAAAGAGGTGGAAGAGGTCATCCTCAGATGGGTCAATGGGGTCTGAGGGGGGGTCATTGATGGTAACCATGGTGTTTGGGGACAATTAATGAAATCATTCCGTGTCATTTTAAATGTGTCATAATGAAGTTTGATAAATGGTGTCAGGGGTGATGCAGGCACACATTCCGATTATCACATACACGTAGGTGCAACAACAAACAAAAGCACAAAAGTATAAGATGACATGCAGGTTTGAAAGTGACATGCAGCAGGCGGCCATGTTTGTTCGAGAGGGAAGGAGGTAAGGAGGTAAGGATGGATGGATGAGGAAGTGAAAAACAGGAGAGAAAAGAGGAGAGAAAAAAGACAAAGAGTAAGAAGACATTTTTAACAGGAAGTGGTGCCTCAGATCCACAGAGGGGCGGGTTTTTAAAGGAAAAGCTCCTAATGATCTTAGAAACATCTGAATAATAGACGTCTGCGGGTTCTCTCATAACTAATTGTTATCTGTACACGCAACACAGCAGAGCAGGATGGAGAGTGGCAGGCCACTCACAGCAGCTGGTCGAGGCTGTGACGTCAATTGCCAGAACTGAGTGTTGTCTGACTGTGCTTGTTATGCCATTTGATGCAATTGATGTAATTGCATGCAACATCTCAGCAAATTTACTTTGGTAGGTAAAGTGTTTTTATAACTGCAGGAAATGATGGCTCGAGCTATGAACATAAAACTTAAAATGTTTTTGCTTTAATGAACCATGAAAATAGTCCACACCACATGAATAATGCATCATTTATGTAAGAACAATGATTACATGTTTCATATTCCAGATTTTAATTATGTATCATGAGCCGCTACGCTATAAATTCAACGCATGTGAAGTTGCGTTTCACATCAAATTCACATGAGAATTGGAGATACAAGCTTGCCATCTGGCACGATGTTGTTCTCCAGGCTTCATATCAGTTCACACAATGTTGGCTTCTGTATATTTGTACAAATAAAACCCATCTGTGTGGATCTGTGTCTCCAGCCAATCAGCGAGCAGAAGCTGCCTTCAGGTGCTTTCAGAAATCCCCGAGATGTGAGCGCGTTTTAGGAAACTATACAGTAAAATTAAACACAAAAACGTCCTTATTTTGTCTACAGAATGAGCTGCATGTTGGACTGCACAACTGTGACAATAATGAAAAAAAAAGTATACGATTTTAGCATGCAGCACCTGAACACATCACAGGATAGGCTATATTACTTCTGAAGCAGGAAGGAGCACCTGAAGGCAGCAGAACATGAAAGAGATGCTAACAGGGGCTAACGGAGAGCTGGAAGGAGCAAACAGAGAGAATAAAACATAAAAGTTCTCTGCAGGTTCCAGCCCTGCGCTCTTTGATCTACTGATAGTCAAACCTACTGGAAGCAGAAACACAGTTAGTGACAGAGACAGGTTTAAATATAAACACACATCACATTCAAACTTAGAAAGGTTGTTTCTGTTCTCGTTAGGGAGAGTGCAGCTCTTCACAAGGTGTTTAGGTGCATGTGGGTGGGGATCAGTGAGTGCAGCGCAGGCTGTGTGTGTGCAAAACAGTCATGGAATTAAATTAAACCAGGAATGATACATTAACCTCCTTCTTTCCTCCCAAACAAATTGGAGTTGAATCTCACTCAACTGTCCCTCCCAGTGTTGTGTCTACATTTGTTTCCTGTTACCTTAACCTACTCCTCTTTACCATGAGCCAACCCGAACCCCAAACATGGAGGGCATCGATACAGGAAACACTTTCTGATGGGGGAAAATACTTTTCACACAACACAGGAACACAAGGAAAAAAACGATTACATAAAAATGACAGAGGTAGAAAAAACTTTGCTCCAGTTTCATGTGCACTAATCGAGGACAGCGACATTGAAAGAAGTCTTTCTGCTTGCAGAGTCGTCTGGTTCTTTTCTCTTTTTAGAAAACGAGCAGAGGTCTCTGTACGTCCTTCTGCAACTGTTAGTAGCTGAAATCTATTTTTATGTCAGCCTCTTTACACACAGGTACTCTCAGAGATTTTCAAAGTGTAGCTGGAACAAATCACTTCCAAATCTCCGGTTGAGCAGACCGCTCAGCGTCTTCCAGCACCACATTTCAGCCCTGAAATCCACCCACACATTTGGACTGTTGACAGGCTAAAACAGGCTACAGCACAGGTAAGTATTGGATGTCTGTCAGCAACCACATGGGTTATAAACCTCATCCTCTCTACATGTGGAAGATACCAGGACTACCAACCCAGAACAAACTACTGTAAGAAACAACCATCATTGCAATTTGTTTTGCTAGAACACCATGCGGAGAAAACAATGAAGAACAGATTTATTTCTGTCTGCATCATCTGTGCCAATTTCTTTCAGTATGACCGAGAGAACATTGCAAGATTGACCCTTGATAGTTTTTCTTCACCGTGGACCATTCGAAACACGAACCCAATAAATAGTTTCAACTATAATAAAATGAGACAGAATTGGCTGCTTTTGCTCCCAGCAGCTGTAAGATAGTACAAACAGACAGCTCTGGGGTCTGCGAACCCCCCAGTTGGTAGGGTTAGGGTTAAACTCGAACTTTGGCCAGTATAGACTCTTGTTACATGTGGTCACCAAGAGACAGCCCAGCACTGGCCTAGGATTCCTCATAGAGGACTCATTTCCCTGGACTAGATTCAAAAGATGATCGAAGGTGTTCAAACAGGTCTGCTGTCGGGCTCATTGGCAGCTGTTGGACAATGAACCCGTCTGTGTTTAGCAGGCTGGATAAAGAAAGTGGATGCCATCTTTTTATAGTGTCTAATAGCTACAACACCAGGTCAACAGCTGGTGACGTCCCATTAGAGATCAGACGTGGTGAAGGAGGAGGAAGTCGGGCCAGACAAAAAGCAGCACCTGGCCCTCCAGGTTTGGGGGTGACAACACCATCATGGAAATGCTAAAACCACGGGCCCTATGTAGACTCAAGCCAACCCACTGCCATTATGAAAGCCCCCCAACAGGAAGTACAATAGAAGTTCACTTGGGCCCAAAACAAAGACTTCCACTCCAGTCCAACTGGTGGCAGTGATGCACCTCTGAGCTGGTTTGCAAACAGCCATAAACACTGGAAGGAAACAAATTAACTCCCATTTGGTATCCAAGCAAATCACAAGACAAAGATCTGTTTGAAAAAAGATAACCAAACCAAAATGGCGTAGCGTTAGGCCCCGCCCTCTAAATATGGAATGACGAGTCATTCAGCAATCGAGCCATCAGACCTGGTTCCCTTTAAAGAGCTGTACTCCTCATCACGTACACGATGGAAAGAACGATGAAAATGAGACCAGTTGTGATAAACCTGAAATAAGGAGTCGTTTGATTTGATTGGAAAGTGAGCTGCAGTGTTTTGTCTCTTTAAACACCCTGATGTGGAGTCGAAACCACCTGAACATCGAACACATCACGGTCTAGACTCGCAGTACGTGTTGCTGTGAAGGCAGCATCCGTCCCGCTCGTCCTGTTGTGTCTGCAGTTTAAACGAGACACCTGAGAGAATCAACACTGACATCTAATGTGCTGCTGTTCAAGAGAGATGTACAGCTGCAGGGGACGACGTAGACAGAGAGACTGATGAGAGAGGGAGAGAGAGAGAGAGAGAGAGAGAGGGAGAGAGAGAGAGAGAGAGGGATTGATGAAAGAGGTGTTTGGAGCTGCAGGGCGAGCTGCGGCAGGCGGTGTCGTGGTTAAACTGGTCGTCCAGCATCACAATAAAGCTCCAGTCAGGACAGAATACTGATGAGGACGGAGGACACGCCTCCTCCTCCTCCTCTTCCTCTACTGCACTCCTTTATTTCCTTACATCCCTCCTCCATCTGCTCACTTTTCTGTCTGTCTTTTCACAATTTTCTGCCCTCCCTTTTCCCTTCCTCCTTTCATCCTCTAACCCGCCATCCCTTCTTCTCGCCTTTATTTCCTTCAATCCTCATTCCATTACCCTTTCCATCCTTCGCTTCTCCCTTCCTTGCCTCCCTTCCTCTCCTCTCCATCCTTTTATAGTGCTGTTATCCCTCCCCCCCTCTCCCTCCTCCCTCTCCCTCCTCTCCCCCCTCTCCTCCTCTCTGCGGTCCTCTGCTCGTTGATTAAATGACGGCGTGGCGGCTGGTTTTGGATCAGTTCTGTGTGTGCGCTGCGCGGGCGGCGAGGCGAGGACGAGGCAGTATATTAACGAGGATCCGACCGTTAACGAGGCGTTTTTTAAAGCTCTCGTAAAAAAGAAAAAAAACTCTCCAGCAGCCTGCCGCCGTAAAGTGACAGAGAATTCAGCTCGTACCAGCATGACAGGACAAAAAGAGAGAGTGTGTGTGTGTGTGTGTGTGTGTGTGTGTGAGGATGTGTATCTATAATGTGTGTGTGTGTCACAGTTGATGACCTTGTCAGAATAGTAATGGCTTTAGTTTCTGTTTCAGCCCTCAGGGTCTCAGCTTATCAACTCCTGACTGTCAGACTGAAGCTCCATGTCAGACTATCGTTGTACATTTCTATACAAACTCCAGATGTGCTTTGTTGTGTCTTTAGAACTCAAGATGTGTCTACAAATCTTTATACAACTCCAGATGTGTTCAGGCTTCCCCTAAAACTCCAGATGTGTCTATAAAACCACAGATTTTTAATCATATACAGAACCGCAGATTTGTCTGCAGAACTCCAAATCGACTTCCAGATGTTTACACATATTTCTTCAGAATTCCAGACATGTTTTCAGAACTCCAGATTCTTTACACGTCCGTACAGATCTCCAGATGTTTTACATATCTCTACAGAAGCTCAGATGTGTCTACAAACCTTTTTAGAGATCCTGGTTCGTTTGAGTACTTCTTCAGATCTCTACACACGTCTAGAAACCTCCAAATGTTTTATCATATCGATACAAAGCGGCAGATATGTATGTGTGCAGAACTACACACAAAATCCTTTTTTGTGAACTGAACTTTATCGAGATCCAAATGTCATAATATATTTCTTCAAATCTATCTCGACCTCCAGATGTTGTTACATTACAGCTCCGGAAACGATTAAGAGCGCACTCCAAATGTTCCTTAACTCAGCATCTCTCTCTACATGTCATGGCCCGCCCAATCCAGATGTGCACCCCATTAAAACCTCCTGAATGTGATCGAGAGGAAGCCATCGCACAAAGACGAGCTGCTCCAAGAGCGACCTAAACGTCAGCCAGCAGCTCTGTGACAGACTGGAGGAGAGCATGCAGAGATGCAGGAACGCTGAGAACACTGACCTGTGAACTCTTCCTGAGTTAAAAACATTTATTGAAATGTTTTCTGGTACAGGACACAAACCCTCCACACCAGACTCTCCGATAAAACAACATACTTTTTTTAAAATCCAGACAGTCTCACAAACATTTCAGCATTAAAGCTACACAAAGTATCCTTCACTGACCAGGATTCATCCAATCTATTTTTAAAAGAGTTAACTAAAGGAGCTGCGCTACGTTCTCTGGACGCTCGTCCCACGTTTTTATGGCACGGCGTGTGAACACGTATTTCTTTTCAGAGGAACACTTGAGGAGGAGGGCTGCACGGTGGTGCAAAGGTTAGCGCTGCTGCCTGGCAGCTAGAAGGTCACTGGTTCAAACCCCGGTGTGTGGAGTCTACATGTACTCTACGTGGGTTCTCTCCGGGGTCTCTGGCTTCCTCCCACAAAGACATGCTCGTTATGTTCGTTGGTGACTCTAAAGTGCCCGTAGGTGTGAATGTGAGTGTGAAAGGTTGGTTGTCTGTCTGTGTGTGTCAGCCCTGTGATTGACTGGTGTCCAGCTGTAGGAGAATTATTCCAAAAACAGATGGTTGGCTCAGCCGTACCATCATGTGGCAGTTTTATACACCTCAATCCTGCCTCCTCTGTGTCTCCTGTACACTTGAGTTGGTACTTTTCTGAACCTCTCCTCGTATGAGATCCCATTTAGACCTGGAATTAGTTCCGTAGCTCTTCTCTGAACTTGAACTTGATTTTTCCAATATCTTTTCATTTACAAGGACACCAGACAGAACTTGGAAATAAAAGATGAGATCTCACCGAGGATTTACACAGTGGCAAAAATATCTCTTTGCACAAGTTATGAAAAGTCCTCCTGGTGATTGCCAGCATAGAGTTTGGAATTCGAGTGAACTGTCGACCACTACACACACATCCTTTTCCTCTTCCAGTGGCTGGACCACCAGATCGCCCACCTTATACTTCACAGTGGCATCATTTGATTTCCCGATGTGTAGCCACTGTTCACACCAGAGCTCCTCTTGAAGATGGGCTCTGTCTGTGTCCTTGGTAATCATTCTAAATATTTTTGCATTAAAAACATCATTTGGTTTTCTTAACCTGTCGTCACTTTCTGCAAATAAAAGACCTCAGTGAGAATATTTGATTTGGCAGCAGTGAGAAATGCTGTTTGCAATAAAACAAAAGTTATATACAGATCCATGATGTGTCCATGCGCGTCCACAGCACTCCAGTATCGAGCTGTACTGATGCATCTACAGCAGCGACTGATGAAACACTTCTGTACTCATAAGATATGAAAGTAAGCCTCCGTACTGCTTTAAATTGTGCTGTTATGTTCATGTTTATTTGCTCCATAGTTTGATACGGCTGGCCTGAGAGAATAAGTCTGTCGTTAAGGCAACAAAAATACATCTGTGCAACGTATTAATCACACAAGTTATTTATTATATTTTATGCATTTACACAGTCTGCATTTTTTGCTATTTGTCCTTCCTGCTTCCAGCAGCTGCAGCTGAGTGGATTTTGACGGCAGACGTGTCCATGTTTAGATCAGTCAAACAACGGCCCCTTAATGTAAGCACGCTCATAGAAGCCCTGAGTGGACTTATTGAGTTGATAAGTCGCTCAGCGTGATCTCCTCTGTCAGGTTAAGTAAAGCCAGGTGAGGAGACCCTGGGTACGTTGAAAACGCTTACTAGTTTAGGCCCCTGATGTCTTTAGATATTTCTTGATGTTTTACATATCCGTACAGACGGGCCGACAAGTTTATATATTTACTCCAAGTGCGTCTCAATATGTCTCCTCAACTACAAACCTTATATTATAGATAGATATTTTTTCAGCACTCCAGATATGTCTATTGGCTTTCAGGCGTTTTTCCGCATCGACAGAACTCCAAATGTTTCTCTGTGTTCGGACTTCGGAGACAAAAACTCCCCACGTGACAATAGAACTGCAGATGTTTTATCAATTCTTTACAGATCAGAAAAAATCTTTATACAACACCACGTGTGTTTATGTTCTTGGGAACTTTAGACATGTGGATAGAAATCCTTGCGTTATTAAACAGGTCTACGTGTGTCTACGTGTGTCTTCGTGTGTCTACGTGTGTCTACGTGTGTCTTTGTGTGTCTAGATGTGTCTACGTGTGTCTTCGTGTGTCTTCGTGTGTCTTCGTGTGTCTACGTGTGTCTTCGTGTGTCTACGTGTGTCTTCGTGTGTCTTCGTGTGTCTACGTGTGTCTTCGTGTGTCTTCGTGTGTCTACGTGTGTCTACGTGTGTCTTTGTGTGTCTACGTGTGTCTTTGTGTGTCTTTGTGTGTCTAGATGTGTCTATGTGTGTCTTCGTGTGTCTACGTGTGTCTTCGTATGTCTTCGTGTGTCTTCGTGTGTCTACGTGTGTCTTCGTGTGTCTACGTATGTCTTCGTGTGTCTTCGTGTGTCTTCGTGTGTCTACGTGTGTCTTCGTGTGTCTACGTATGTCTTCGTGTGTCTTCGTGTGTCTTCGTGTGTCTACGTGTGTCTACGTATGTCTTCGTGTGTCTACGTGTGTCTACGTATGTCTACGTGTGTCTACGTGTGTCTTCGTGTGTCTACGTGTGTCTTCGTGTGTCTACGTGTGTCTACGTATGTCTTCGTGTGTCTTCGTGTGTCTTCGTGTGTCTTCGTGTGTCTTCGTGTGTCTACGTGTGTCTACGTATGTCTTCGTGTGTCTACGTGTGTCTACGTATGTCTACGTGTGTCTACGTGTGTCTTCGTGTGTCTACGTGTGTCTTCGTGTGTCTACGTGTGTCTACGTGTGTCTTCGTGTCTTCCATGAGCTTTTATTAAAGTCCATCAAATGTCTCTCTCTGCCTCTCTGCCACCCTCCCACTTTCTCTCTCCCTCTGGGACCCTCATCTCCCCTCTCTTGCTTGTCCTCCTCATCGCTCCTTCTTTCCTCCTTTAAAGAAATCTCAATCAAAGGCAAGTTTAAAAAAATAATCTTGTTTTGGAAAGTTTCTCCATGAAAACATGTATGTGTGATGAAGGTTAAGAGACAGCGAGTGAGCTAAAGGGGTCTCTGCTGTATCATCACATCATGAGGGGGTGAAAGCGTCAGAAATGTGGCAGTTTTATGTGAGTAATAAAGGATTTATGGCAGCTGCAGGCTGCTGGGTGAGCAGGCTGTTTAATTCATAAGATGAAACTTGGCTGGGAGTTGGATGTGTTTCATTTATCTCACTTCTACAGCTCACAGTGTGCAGGACGAGCTGATGTGTCTCTGAGAAACACACAAGAATACAGTCATGATAACGCGTCCATGTGTAAATACTGTACACACACAGCTACATGTTAAGTCCGTGTTGAACACACACAGCAAGCAGAGACTGCTGTGTGAGGATGAATATTTCAGGGCTGCTGAAATGAGATTGAGGTCTAACTGTCTTTTCTCCTGAATAAAAACTACAAATAAAAAGTCTCCATTGTTTGATCTTCTCCGTCCTCGTAGATTTACAAATAAAGACTTCACATACGTATGACGTTGCCATTATATTTCTCTTTCTCATTTTTTTGATGGCTTTAGGCGATATTCCCTCGCTGCGACCGACACAAACACAAAGCTTTATCATCACTTTTATCCGCCTGCTTTTGGAGCTGTGGCACCTACAGTCATGGGAAAAGAAAAGACAACACAACTCAGGACGTTGTGGATTTTCTACCAAAGTTTGCTTCCAACAAACAGGACATAATGTTCCGGTACAAACGTGACACACATGTTGTGCAGCGGTCTCCCTTTGGTTTAGCTTAGGCACCAAAACTAGGGTACCTTTGGGTTAGGGTTAGGCTAAGTCTTTGGTGAGAACGCTGCTTGTGTTTGTTAAATTATGTTCAGGGTTGTGACATCATGTTACCTTTGTATCACAAACTAAACCACAGCCTCCTGCGTGAAGTCTTGAGTGTGTTTAACCTGTCCATCGTCCCTGACCGCCATCCCAAATGCACGTTAGCACTCTTTAGTACGACTGTAGAGCATTGCACGTTTGCTTTTTCTATCTTTGTATTTACCACTGCCACAGGAGGTCGCCGCCTTATACGCTTATAAACATTAAAAAGGTTGAAATAAGCTGCATGGATGCCTATACAGTCAAATTGTTTACGCAGATTGTCTCTTTGTTTCCAAAGTACAGAGCTTTGATTTGGGTCAGCCGTGTAAATACAACAATGAACTCAGTCTGGCATGGCCGTCCTGAATCTGGGCTGGAAGTGACCCCCACTCTGCTCTCGCCTGGTTTGGTTTTGTGTTGCATCAGAAAAAATGTGTTGGGCTTCGTAATGTTGGCCACCTCATCGTTACAATGCCAGGTCCCCTTCTCAACGAATACAAGTTTTCCCAACTTTTGAGTCTAGCCTATATGAAAAGATGCCTTATAGGCCTACTGCTAATGCTAAAGTTGCTAAAGCTGAGTAACAGTTGCTATGCTAATTCTACCTCTGTTGATTAAAACAACTTACTCAACATGTTACTGCTAATGGCTGCTGCTACTGCAACAGTTACTGCTAATCATACTGCTAAAGCAACTACAAGGTACACTGGTACTGCTAATGCTAATGCTAGTGCTAATGCTATCTTTATTGCTACCAGTTCTCCAACACGTTACTGCTAATACTGCTAATGGCTGCTGCTACTGCTAATCATACTGTTGAAGCAACTGCAAAGTATATTGGTACTGCTAATGCTAATGCTAATGCTATTGTTATTGCTACAGGTTCTCCAACACGTTACTGCTAATACTGCTAATGGCTGCTGTTACTGTGACAGCTACTGCAATGTATCCTAGTCCTGCTAACGCTAATGCTACTGCTCCTACTGCTAGTATTAGGTATTACTGCTACTTATGTCTTTATTTCTACCACTTACCCAACATGTTACTGCTAATGCCTCTCATACTGCAACTGATGCTATTACTACTGTTACTTTAGCTGTTGTTACTGCTGTTTTTAATGCTGCTACTGCTAATACTGTTGCTAGTTCTACTTCAACTACAGCTGTTACACCCAGTGCTCCTTCTACTACTATTAATGCTACTGATAACACACTGTTAATGGTACAACTGATAACAATGCTATTAGTTTTGGTAATGATGCTTGGAACTGCTAGTATTGGAACTGATTATAACACTGTCGCTGCTATTACTGTGGCCACATCATATCATACTCAGAGCAGTCACAGTGTTCACTCTCTCAGGGCGTGATTACATCTGGTTCAGATCGCTTGTGTGAGATCATATCACCACTGTAGGCTACTGAAAACACAGATTACAGTGATTATAAGCAGTGAGTTGTGTGTGATCATACCTGTCAGAGATCGGGTGACAGCGCTCTCGTACAGAGGAACTCCCTCTCCGGCATTATTGAACGCCTTCAGGGAAATCACGTAGTGCGAGCTCGGCTCTGAGAGAGAGAGAGAGAGAGAGGGGCATTATAAGTAATTCTAATTGACATTCAGCAAACACAGTTCAGTGCATTATCTTGTTAAATTATAGCTGCGCTTTCTCTTAAATACATTTCTGATTTGTCGACCTGGAATTTGTCTTCTCGGCGCGTATGATCTGCTGATGAAGCCCGATCATTACTCCCAGGTTGGATTTGCGATGAAAGGTGATAAGGCTTCTGCTATGAGAGCCCCCGCACTATAAAACGCTCTGCCTGCTGAAGTCAAAGTCTTCAGCTAGTCTTCCTCTCTTCTTAAAACTTAAAACATAATATTATGTTCTTATTCACTTGATCTGATCCATTTTACGGTGTTTTTTTCTCTGTGCTCTTGGCTTTCATTTCTCATATTATCTGCCTTGTCTGGTTTTGTGTCTGTTTGAAAAGCACTTTGTAACAGTGTCTGGTAATGTGCCATAAAAAAGTTATTACATCATCATTAATATCATCATTAAAATGATCAGCTGCAGAGGTTATCTGCCTTCCTCAACTTTGCTCTCGATCTTTTATATGCTTAAAAGAAAATTTAAAGTTGTGTTCAGCTTTAATGAACAGTTAATAACATTCTGGGTTTCTTATTATCTATGTGGAGTGCCAGTTACAAAGCCACGAGCCAGCATTTGTTATATGTTAGTCAGAGCCTCCTCTTCTTCATCAAAGTGTTTGTTTAGTTGTTTTATCATTTATGTTTATGTACTACATCTTTAGTTTAGATGTAAAATGTTTTTTTTGCCACATTCCAATAAAATTGTTGATGAACAAACACCTTGAGCATAAATTAACTTCGTATTATCTGGGAAAAACTGACTCAATGTGACCACCATTATTGGACTAATTTTTGGAAAATGACTGGTCCAGGTGTGAGATCCTTTTCAGTCCAAGAACACATTTTTAATGTATATCAAGATAGAACCTTTTCATCTTGTAGTAAGACATTTTTCATGCAATAACAAGATCTTTTTCGTTATAACAAGATTCATTTCATGCTCGTCAAGATATTATTTATTATAACAAGATCCTTTTCCTTTTATAGCAATATCCTTTTAATGCCCTTGCAAGTTGTTTTTCATGGTATAACAAGATCCTTTTTATTCTTTAGCAAGATATTTTCTGTTATCACACTTTTTTTTTTCATTTTCTAGCAAGATCCTTTTGATGATCTTGCAAGCTGTTCTTCATGGTATGACAAGATCTTTTCATTTTCTCGCAAGATTGTTTTCAAGCTCTAGTAAGATATTTTTCATGCAATGACAAGATCTTTTTCGTTGTATCTAGATCCTCTTAATGCTCTTGCAAGTTTTCATGCTATAAGAAGACTTTTTTTCTGGCAAGATCTTGTGTATGCCTTTGCGAGATATTTTTCATGCTATAACATGATCCTTTTCTTTTTCTAGCAAGATCCTTTTTATGCTCTAGTAAGATATTTTTGATGCAATAACAAGATCTTTTTCATTATAGCAAGATCCTTTGTCATGCTCTTGCAAGATATCTTTTATGTTTTAACAAGATCCTCCAAGATATTTTTCATGGTATAAGAAGATCCTTTTTCTTTTTTGAGCAAGATCCTGTTCATGCTTTTGCATAATATTTACATACAATAAAAAGATCCAATTCTTTTTATGGCAAGATCATTTTCATTTTCTTGCAAGATCCTTTTCATGCTCTAGCATAATATTTTAATAACAGTAAAATGATCTTGTTATAAGAGGAAAGATAACTTGCAGCATGAAAATGATCATGTTAGAACATGAAAAAATAAGGTCACTATAGTTCATACATTGATGAGGAAACAAAACCTTTATGCTCATTTTCTAGCAGGAGATCTTGTTTGTTTTAGCAAGATCTTTTTCTTAGTCCAGAAAGACATTTTCTTTATAAAAATAATCTATTTTTCATGTTCAAACAAGATTCTTTTCATGCTCTAGTGAGATATTTTTCTTCTTATACAAGACCCTTTCACGTCTATTGTAAAAGAGATTTATTCCTGTTTAAATAGGATTATTCACTGTAAAAATATTAATAAATAAATACGCTTACATAAAAAACTGAATCTGATATGTGAACTGATTTTAATGCAGCGGCTCGACCTGCGGTCACTCAGCGCTCTTGATGCAGCGTGTTCTCTGTATGTAGCGTCAAACCCTCTATCACTTACACAAACACACGCTCTCTGCTCCCCAGACGCTTCGCAGTATGAATTAATGATCACTATGAATTATAAATGCCATGTACATATGTGCACTCGCTCCCATGTGTGCATGCTGCACAACGGCTAGATTTTATTTTTTCATTACTCTGCCATTATGAGACCTGAGACGGGAATTTTCATCCGCGTATAAAAAATTCACCCAATTTGTTATTGTCTTCTTTGGCATGCAAATTGCTTGTTGCGCTCGCTGGGGAGGATGTTTTCTCTTTTTCAACCTTTCACAATTAGATTTCCTCCTCAAGCAGCTTTCTTATTAAATTCCCTTTAAATTATTGATCGTAATTAAATGGGGGATTTCATCATCATAATGAATTAATGCAACAGGGGAGCGCTGTGTCAATATTGGCACTTTGTTGGCAGGAGCAGCTGCGTTTATTGGGAATGAAATGATCAAATATTGGAAGTGATAAGCACGCTGGAAATTAAGTTCAAAGCGATGAATTATTTTGGTGCTTTTTGGGATGAAACAGAACCTCAGAAAAATGTGACTGTAATAGAAAAAATATGTACAATCAATCTTCTGCTCATGCCTCCCTCTGCCTGCAGCTGTGCTAGTGTTACACCACAACACTGACACTCAGATACAGTACATCTGAATTAATCCAGGTGCTGATCAGCTCACATATCCTCTCCCTTACATGCAGTCTGGTCCTCAATAAATGATTTCATTCTAACTCAATTGAAGAGCTCCTAAAACTGTGACTAGAACTGGGAATAATCTGCAGCCCAACATGACTCATAGTGACAGGGATCTTTAAAGTAACGTGGGTGTTTTAGCGACCAAAGGGGAGTGTATTTTGAACACGGCCGGTGTGCACAAACAGGAAATGACATTTATCGGCTTCTTTCTCTTTGTAATGGCAAATTGCAACCATAGAAGTATTATCAATTCCATCAATTATTGTGTAAAAATGTGCAACTTTTAGGCTCTTGTGTGCAGTGTGGCCTACATATTTAGCGACGTCTCTCTCCCTCTTGACAACTTTATTTGTAAAAAGCAACTAGCGACAAATTTAGGGACTTTTTCAGACCACTGAAATGTATGTTTTTGTAATTCATTCCCATGTTTGCTGCTCAGATCAATCGCAGTTCCCGGCTCCTCAGCTCCGAGCTGCTCTCTCTCCTCTCTCGCAGCAGCACTGCGCAGGCAGCCAGGGGCGGGTGGGGCTGGCCTGGGGCAGTAGCAAGGAAGAGGACAGCGGCCAATCGGGCGGCTCGCTCGCCACAGTAGTGGGAGTTCAGTTGTAAGTTCAGTTGTAATGAGTTTATATGGCTCTCGCTCTCAAACTCTCTCTGCATTGAACAAAGCACGAGAAAGTGGTACACGATAGTTTCAGTTATGCTAATGAGAAGATTTAATTAATCAAAGCAAATATTTGAATAAAAATAAAATCAATAATTATAAATTCATTGATTTGTTTAAATGTTTCTCGACCTCCCTCGCTGCACTCCACAAAAACGTGCTAACAACCACAAAACATTATGCAAATGAATACGTGATGACGTCAGCAATATGCACAGGAGATGATGTCATCTGGCGACTTTTGGAGCTAGTGCTACTTTCATTGGAAAACAGTTTCAACACCGCTTGTGTGTGGTTCACACAATGTGGAAAGCACTGCACTGCTGAACTGCTGCATAGATTTGCAGGATGGAAACCATTAAGGGTTAGAGAAGTGTCAACACTCAACGTGTTGGCGGTTAGTAATCCGTCCAGGTTCTCATATTGGTTATATTTTGCCATAATTGTCAGTCTGCAGGAACTTGTGCACTGAAAATAGAAAGTCTAAGTAAGGAGGCCTGTTTACTGAGACAGTGTTGTGCAGCCCAGCCAGCGATGCAGTTAAAATAACCATAGGTCTGTTTCATGCTAATATGCTATTAAAATGTTTCTGTAACTCGTTCATGGAAGTTATTTTTATATTCACTAGGTTAGCAGCCCCCCACGTAGCTTAGCAGACTGTCTGTCCTGAAGCAGATCCTCACCCAGGTTTTCGATGGAGTAGTATCTCTGCTTGCTGTCCACTCGGACCGTCTCAGCGTACGGACTTCCCACTCCGTAACCGATGATGTACCCTCGGACTAGGATGTTGGGGCTGAGGGGCGGAGTCCAGGACATGATGATGCTGTTCGGCAGCGGCCTGACGTGCAGAGAGCTCGGCTGGTCGGGCACCTGACTCTCTGCAGAAACAAACAATGAGACATCACACCAAAGAAGAAGAACAGAAGGTAGTTTTATTCCTGTGTCGTGGCTACAGCCCCGACCTCCGCCACAGGCTGTTTATAAGCTAACCCTGTTAGCCGCAGCAGTAGCAGGTACTTAAAGCAATTGGGCTAACAGATGCTAACCCTGTTAGCTGTGTATTAAGCCCTAATAAGCCCTGACACTTTGTGTTATTCTGCAGCATCAGATTAGATCAGATTATGGTGCTCTCGGTCCTCGGGGGGAAACGCTTCATATCACTTTATTGAGTGATAATCCATTGAAATGAGATTTGCGTGTCCCTCTGCTGCGTCCTGGAAACACAGTTAGCATGGATGTGTTTGTTTTTGATCTCAGCAGCTTCCTGCTGACCGGGACGTCGTGCTCCCGAGCTTCAGCCTGAGCTCAGCGTTATAATTATTCTGCTCCAAATTATTAGAGGACCAAACCCGAGAGCAGAAAGACAGTTTGTCTTTTTTCATTTCTCTGTCCTTCTTTCCTTCATTCTTTCTTTCACCCAAACCACATAAAACATTCTGTCAAACCTACAGACTGTTTTGGTGTTTTTAAGGGCTCCGTTTTGTAGATCTGTTTAATTATTAACAAAACGTCATCAAATTTGCAGCAGTGACGTTGCTTTGAGGATTTAACCAAATGATGGTTTTCCTTGATCCGACTTTAATCCGTAAACATCAAAAGCTAAACTGGTGGATGAAGAAAAAAAGTGAGACAACTTCCTCGTCTTCGATCCTCACCGAGAGCAAATATCGATATGTTTTATTATGTAAGAGGATCTAACTTCTTGTTCTTTTAAACCTGAATGGAGGAGTTTAGCGTGTCCTTCGGCTCGCTCATTAGTTGTCTCTTTTGATTTGAATCAGAACATTTCATTGAAATGCAGCTTGAATTTTACACTTAAGTGAAACAGCTTCTTTTCCTTTCCTCTCTTTCACCTCCCCCTTCTCCTTCCAACCTTCACTTCCCTCCCCTCCTCCTCCTCCTCCCTCTCCCTCATTTCTCCCCTGAGGCGAATCTTCCCTCCATCTATCCGTCTCAGCGCTCAACTGGTTAAATATTTATGTGAGTGTTGGGACAGAGGAGGTATTTACATGCTGTTGTACAAATCACTGCTATCCCTCTGTCTCTCTCTCTCTCTCTCTCACACACACACTCACACTCTCTCTCTCTCTCTGTTCTTACCATCCAGATCGTTCTCCGGCGTCTCTGCGGCGAACCATTCACTGGCCGGTCCTGTTCCGTTAGCTGTCATGGCCGCTACCTGGAAACTGTACTGACTGCCCTTCTCTAAACCTGAAGACAGACAGAAAAAGAGCTTCGTTATACTGTTTAGTTACATGCTTATCAAACAGCCTGTGCTGCTGTAAATATTCCTTTTGTTACTGTGAAGATAACTCAACACGAGATATTGTCGGCTGATTGGCTCCTGCAGTGGTCGAGCAAAGACCTCAATAGCAGCTGCTAAAGAGGTTAGCGTAGATGCTGCTACAGCACCAGTTATTGACCTTATTCTTAGCCTGAACAGACACTTCCACTTTGCATCCTTCTGTCATCTTACTTCTGTTTAAGGTTTTCTTTCCTCAAACAGTCTGAGGACATCAGGGCTGAGAGGAAGCTTTGCATTCTCCCAGACACTGAAATGATGCATCTGCTGAATGAAAAGGGTTGACTCCCTTTAACAAATGGCTCTCTGTCACAGCCACACATTGTCCAAATATCTCTTCAATAGCAGGGGCTGTATTTTACAAGGCTGTACAAGAATATAAAAAAAAAGCAGAGCCGGAGGAGAAGAGGAATATCCTGAGAAAAAACAAGAAAATTCAGAGATTAAAGTCGTAAATTTGCCAGAAAAAAATGGCAAATTTGTGGGAAATAACTCGCAAGTTTATGACTTTATAATAGATCATAAATTTACGATAAAGAAAAACTAGTAAGGTCATCTTTAGAGGAAACTTTTTAAGCAGCGACCCCCACAAAAAAAGTTGTGGTTCACGGCCCCCTCCCTCTTGATTCGCCTGTTTTCTCTGCACACAAGAAGCAGACTTCATCGAGGAGAAAGACTGAGTGACCCTCTGCTGCAGAAACACACGTTTCTATGCTCCCCGTTTGCCCCAGGGGTTACATCATACATGAGAGTTACCCTACGACCTCATGACGGAGACTGAGAGGAAACAAATCTGCATTACAGAGAGAACATTTGGGAAACTACTTTAAGCAGTGGTTTTAGTTGTTTTGTTGTTTGGATGGAGGCTTACACAACAAACAAACAACCACCCCAAGGTCGAAGCTGACGACTACATTCAGTGAGTTACGCACTTGGGAAGGAGTCCAGAGATTTCTCTTCTTCTCCGGCTCTGGATATTTATTTATTCATTTATTTCTTACGATGGCCTTAATACAGCGTCGGTATATTTCCTGCATGATCATGTCGTCTGAGTTTGCTGCTAATCTGACGGGTGACAGACAATAAGAATAACTACACAGAAAGTTTTCTCACTGCTCGTCTTGTTTGCTGATGTAGGTCACATGGAGGCTTCAGTACTTCATTCAGACTGTTTGATAACAGTTCAAAACTCTTTAAAGTGAGTTTAAATCACTTTTTGTTTCCCAGTTTGACAGTTGAAAGAAGCTGAATACTCAGAGGAAAGTTTTCATGTTAAACTCTTTAAAGAACCATTATTCTGAGTTTTAGCTCAAAGAACAAGCGAGAGTGCAAACAGGCGACTTTAAACCCTCAGATTTACATTCCTCTAACTGGAGATGTTATCATCTCCGACAGCTCCGAGTCTCCTGCGAAGTGTAAACGCAGAGTAAAATTAAAGTGTTAATAAAGCTTTATGTGTCATTCTTTAATCTCCTCAGTGAAGCTGCTCTTTTTTATTCCATTTAATGAAAATCAGTTTCTTATTCTCTGGCTGTATAAAGGGAGTGATTATTGCTGACAGGCGGGCGGATCACATTCAGCGCACACATAAACACCTGCCACCGGGGGATGAGTTCCTGCTCAGACGGACGGGTGGAGATAACCATCAGAGGGGAATAATGAAAAGGAAGATCAGTTCCATTCAAATCCTGCAAACCCCAAATTGAAATAATAGCTGGTGGCAGTTTGAATGCGGACACTCTCACACACACACACACACGCACACACACACACACACACACACACATGCATATGCAAATACAGACTTTCCTTCACAAAAGAAGAAAACAAACAGACACATAGAGATACATGAAAAAAACAAACACGAGCAGACAGAAGTCCACTGTGCTATCCACACACACACACACACACACACACACACACATCTTGAGGATTTACATATTGTTTATCTCTATTTGAGCGTTCATGTCAGCCGCCTGTCAGCCTTAGGTGACG
The DNA here is from genome assembly GCF_022749685.1 of Semicossyphus pulcher. Lineage (NCBI taxonomy): Eukaryota > Metazoa > Chordata > Actinopteri > Labriformes > Labridae > Semicossyphus > Semicossyphus pulcher. The sequence goes on from NW_027211702.1 coordinate 6,042,701, forward strand.
TTCTGTGAAAACACTCGTCTGTGTTTCTCTTAAATCCCTGAATATTGAAACTACAGCCCGCTTACATTCAGGCACGTTTTTTATATATCTCGGTTTGCATGAGTCAGGTTTAACAGGTTTATTTACAGGGGAAAATAAGAGCTCATGTTGAAGGAAAAATCCTCTACAAATAGTCAACAAATGTACCCTAATGACTGTGTATGAAACGCCTGATATATCTCACTCCTGTGTGCCAGAGAGCTCCATTGTTGTACCACCATTAAACTCTCCATGAGCAGCAAATGTATATAATTCCGCCGCTGAAAATTGCACTACTCACCCCTGTTTGAGTAGCTATTGATACAATCTACAAAGGAATTATTGAGCCTCAAATATCCAATCCAAACATAATAAACTCAGAATAAAGCAAACCTGCGGGGCCTCACCTGTGAACAGGTACCAGAAGTTGTTGGGCTCGATGGCCTCCTGGTCTCCACGGCGACCGGTCTTCCTGTATTTGATCTTGTAGGCGGTGATGAGGCCGTTGTGGGAGCTGGGAGGAGGCGGCTGCCATGACACCTTGATGCTCTGAAACACACACACGACAAAGAATCAGAATAAAAATACGAATAGAATTTGTGTCTCTTTGTTGTAATTCGATCTCTTTGAAGCCGTTTGTTGTCACATAATAATCTGATCCTTAGGTGTATTATTAGTGTTCTGATAACTTCTGGAGAGCTCGGGGATTTTTCTGGTTGCACTAAAGAGGTTCTGAAGTGGTGTTGCAATCTGCTAGAGATGCAGGATGTGTGTGATGAAGTGCTCGGAGTGGTGCAGAGAGGTTCTGCACATCTAATGAAGATTGGTGCACATCTTGGGACTTCTAAACGTGTTACTCTACTCGGAAATACATTTAATTCACGTCATTTTAAAGTGATAAACTCTCAGATTTTCATGTAAATAAATGTCTGATAAGTCTCTATCTATCTCTGAATGAGGTAACACAATGGTGACTGATCCTGTGGCCCACAGATGAAAGCCTTTGCATTTGCAGTATATAGTATTATCATGGACTGGGTGTCTGTGTCGAAAGCGGCGCCCAGTTAGTGACGCGTTTTCCATCAGCCAGCAGTGGTTGGTCTGCCAGAGAGGGTAGGCGGAGCTAAGCGGCTGCTTTTCCGCTCTCTGCAAGTGTTGCGAGTAAACAGTAATCTACTATGGCTGAACAAACAAAGAAAAGATGGATGACTACAGATACAACTTCAACAAGAAGTGAAAATCCAAAGAAGAAGAAACAAACTCGACGCTCAGATGAAGCAAACAGTCTGAAAAGGAAAGCGACCGTCAGCCAGGAAAATCAAGAGTTACAACCGGAGCCAACCGTGGACGTCACACACGCAGCACTGTCTGGATATCTGGGAAGTGTGCTCCCGCAATTACCGTTTATCACCATTGGTGGCGCCAAAGAGAACGAAACTGATCTTTGAGATTATATCTTTAACTTGCAATAATAAAAACAACCTATTAATTTTATCATTATTATTAGAAACATGTTGATAAAATAAGATTCAGTATTTAGTTGTATGTAGCAAAGTTATCGTTTCTTGTTTTGTAGGTTTACCTCTTCAGTCCTTCAGGTCAGTGGTTCTCAACTGGTCTAGCCTCAGGACCCACCAACACCTTCTTAATGACAAATTGCAACCCAAATTTCTGAACTTTTTCAACCACTACAGCCACTTGGACCTGGACATCACGAAACACAACAGTATAACAGGCAGCAGTGCATAAGAGGAAAATATTTCCTTTTCAGTTTTTTCAACAGAAATAAACTAAAAAAGTGCAGCATAAATGCAGCTACTGTCGGGCTCATCAAGTTTCAAGAATGTAAATGTAACTGTAGCTGGGATTACCCAATCAGTGGACACATGGAGTGTGAATGAACTACAATACTACTGCTCCCACGTCACAGGAAACCCATGTCCTTTTTTCAAGTACACATCGGCCACACCAGTTGAGAACCACAACTTTAGGTCAGCTGGGATGATAGTTAGGTTCCTCCGAGTGGGCTTGGGAATGAGGGGAGTAACAATAAATTCAAACCCAGGAAAAAGAAGGGATGAACAAAGTACAAAGTTAAAGGAATGTATTTACAAACTAAGCAAAAAATGGAAGACAAAGTGAGCTTCTTCTAAACAAAAGAGAGGCTGTTCTCTCAGTCAAAAGACTATAAACCAAAAACTCCAAATACCAATAAACAAACACTAAGGCCTCGAAGAAACACCACAAGCACGAAGCCTGATCACCTGCTGCAGCAAAGGGGAAAGCAGCACCTGAGGCACATAACATAGACGCAGCAACACCAGCACCGGCTGAAGCTAACGTCCCCACCATCACTGCCACCATCGCCCGACACCAGCTGAGACGGGCCGGACATGCCTGACTCTCGCCTCCCAAAACAAGTGCTCTCCTCCCAGCTGCTCACAGGACAACGCGACTTCAACACCTGGAAAACCACACACTGGAGGGAACTTGTCTGTGAAGGTGCTGCACTATACCGCTGTACTTATATAGCGCTTTTCTAGTCTTTGCGACCACTCAAAGCTGCTTTTACACTACATATCACATTCACCCATTCACACACTGATGGCAGAGGCTGCTACGTAAAGTGCCCAACTGTCAATCAGATAACACATTCATACCCGTTGGCTATGCTACCGGGAGCAATTTGGGGTTCAGTGTCTTGCCCAAGGACACTTCGACATGTAGCCTGACGGAGCTGGGGATCGAACCTCCGACCTTCCGATTGAAGGACGACCGACTCTACCACTGAGCCACAGCCGCCCCAGAAGAAAAACAGACAGTGAAAGGAGGCCCAAAAAGGCCCAAACTACACCGAACACCAACACTGCTCACCCCCGCCCACACTGCAAAATATGCAGCGCTAGAATCAGCATCTTTGCTCACATGAAGACCCCCGAGGACCAAGAAGGAAGACTCGACCCAGAGAGACCGCTGATGATGATGAAGTTTCAAAATTAAAAGAAAAACATAAAGAAAGAAAATCTATTTTTTGTGTGTAAATTCAAACAAACACGGTTATTAAATGATTACTAAGAAGAGTACTCCAACCACCTGTTGATGTATCTTGAGTGCATTATAACAAGTTTGTCGTCACAGAAATGTGTGAAAGGCGACTTTAAATCTGACCAGTGACGAGCAGAGGTCCGTCTGCGTCGGTCCTGTTTGTGTTTCTGTTCAGTCTGACGAGCTGCGTCTGTGTTTGTCTGTTTTCAGTGAATCTGCAGAGAAAGGTTGCAGCACTTTCACGTTCACTGCACGCGTCTGTGTGTGCGCGGCGTATATTTCAATCTGTACGGTTGTGAGTGTGTGTCTGTTTGTGTGTGCTTCTTTGATTGGTTGTGTGTTGCATGAATTTTAATTGCTTTATTTGCATGTTAACAACCCACCTCTGACAAACACACACACACACACACACACACACACACACGCAGCAGATGTTTGCTCGGCCCCCAGTGTGCTCTGCTCTGTGAGGCAGCTGCCATCAACCATTCGGCTGATTTACTCAGTGTGACCCTTCGCGAGTGTGTGTGCGTGTGTGTGTGTATTAGGTGTGCTGAACATTAATGAATGAAGATTAATGAATTAGAAATGTAAAGTGATTTGATTCATCTCTCTCTCTCTCTCTATCTCTCTCTCTCTGTTGTGTGCACCTCTCTCTGCCTCTTTGTGCACTGATGCATGCGGGCAGGTAATGTGATACACACCCTGACAGCGGTTCCACATCGTTCCACTGATTGACGGGGAACACTAATCAGCTTAACAGGTAACAGAGCGCCAAAAAGGGCAGCGAAGAAGAACAAAACAAGCAAACAAGCATGGCTGCTAAAAGCTTGTTCTGGTGGTTTTTAAACCTGGGCACTATTTTTACATAACAGGTACAAAAAGCTTTGGAAATGCTCCAGTAGGTCGTTTCAACCGGCAACCTCGACACGGGCTGTAATGTGATCCCTGGAGGCAAACGTACCGGATCAAAGTTCAACTAAAAGTTGTTGTTTGTTGCAGGCTCAGATTGTTATTCTAAGTGTCTGACACCATCACAGAAAGGATCCCTACAGAGATAGACCTTTTTGTTAAACCTGAAACAGCCGTTACATCGCTCTCTTCAAAGCCACCAGACTCCATTCACAAAAACAGTAATTTTACCTCGCAGAACAAGAGAGCTGCTTGTCAACTGTTGCCTAAATTAATACAACATTATTTGTGTAATCGTGTTACACAAACATTGTGTTAAATCCACACTAAACAATACAAACAACAACACAAGCATAGAATAACAGAAACAAACTAACCAACCAAGCTAGCAGTAGACCAACAGCTCCTGTGTTCTGTCAGGCATAATTGCTGTTTTTGTCAGTGGAGTCTGGTGGCTTTGAAGAGAGAGATGTAACTGCTTTTCTCTGGATCTTCCTCTGTAACAAAAAGGTCTGTCTCTGTAGGGATCCTTTCTGTGATGTTGTCAGACACTTAGAACAAAAAACAAGAACTTTTAGTGGACGCACTTAGATTGGGTGCACTTGCTGCCGAGGATTTCATTGCCATTACAGCACGTTCCGAGGCTGTACTGGAGCGTTTGTAAGTTAGACCTACTATTCATTAAGATAAGATAGGCACTACAAGTTCTTGTTGTTTCCACTGACAGGCTCAGAGTGTTCTTCTAAGTGTCTGACAACTTCACAGAAAGGATCCCTGCAGAGACCTTTTAGTTACAGAGGAAGATCCAGACACAAACGTTACATCGCTCTCTTCAAAGCCACCAGACTCCACTGACAAAAACAGTAATTTAGCTTGCAGGACCCTTGAGTTGCTGCTCTACTGCTGTCTCGATGGGTTCCTTTGTTTGTGTCATTTTGTTGTGCTGAATCAGAGCACACTAACACTTTAAAACCCCAGAGTCACACAGTGATACGAACTAACTAACCAGTCAAGACAGCAGTAGACAAGCAGTCCTTTGTACAAGAGGTAAAGTTGTCAATGGAGTCTGGTGACTCTCTTTACTAAAAGGTCTTTCTCTGTGTCAGACACTTAGAATAACAATCTGCGCCTGTCAGTGGAGGCTTTTAGTGGACGCGCTTCGATCGGGCGCATTTGGCCCCAAGGATTTTGTTGCAGCCATTACAGCACGTTTTGAAGCTACTGGCTAAATGAATCTACTGAAGCCTTTCCTAAACCTTATATCTGTTATTCATTCATACCCCAAATGTGTACTCATGTCTCAGAAAAGAAGAATTTAAACATAATTCTTAATGAAAACAGTTTTGTTGTCTTTGGTGGCACCTGTGGCGATAAACGGTAAATGCGGGAGCTCATTTCCCAGAACAATGTTTCCCCGCCGACGGTCGCTTTCCTCTTTAGACTGTTTGCTTCATCTGAGCGTCGAGTTTGTTTCTTCTTCTTTGGATTTTCACTTCTTGTTGAAGTTATATCTGAAGTCATCCATCTTTTCTTTGTTTGTTCAGCCATAGTAGATTACTGTTTACTCGCAACACTTGCAGAGAGCAGAAAAGCAGCCGCTTAGCTCCGCCTACCCTCTCTGGCAGACCAACCACTGCTGGCTGACGGAAAACGCGTCACTAACTGGGCGCTGCTTGGGATTTTTTCCTTGAATGTCGCCACAGACACCCAGTGGGCCATAGGGTCCGTCACCTTTGTGTTACCTCATTCAGAGATAGAGAAAGACATTTATTTACATGGAAATCTTTGAGATTATCATTTTAAATAAACACCCCTTCTTAATCACCTGTTTAGCAGAAGATTAAGGACATCTACAGATGAGAGCAAACACCGTTAGAGTCCAGACAACCTGATTTAATGTGCTGATGCTTAAAAAATGAGCCCATGGCGATAATGATGAGGATAAATCTTGAATCAGCAGCAGTGAGTTTTAGTTTTGGGTGTTTTCATGGGATTCGTTGACAATAAGAACAATATAGAAACAGAGATTTAATACCAAACTAACATCATGGTTAGTCGCGTATATAACCTTGAGCACAGATTCAAAATGGTGGTTAACTGTTGTGTGTGAGACACCTGCCAGCTAATGGAGATTTCCTGTTGTGGTGAAATGTGCAGCAACACCGCAAATTGAACACGCACAGCTCAGAACCAAATGGCCACTTACACATGTACAGATTGTATCACACACATTCACACATCTGTTGTTGGTGTCTTATTACCACACACACACGCAGGCGGAGTGATGGTGTGTGTGCGCTGTAAGTCATCGGGCCAACAAGCAGTTTAAATATTCAGCCAGTGTTCCTGTGACGGCGGCCACAGAGGAATTCATTAACATTTAGCTGCACCTGTTCCCTCTGCTGCTCCTCATCCTGCTAATTGATTACAGCAGAACTGATTACTGAGAGGGGGAGGGAGGGGGAGGAGGGGAGGAAGGGGACGGAGGGGGGGAGAGAAGAAGAAGAAGACGGGGCCAAATTGAATAAATGTGTGTGTCGGCCAAATTCCTCCATATTCTCTCTCCCTCTTTCTCTCTCTGTCTGGTCGGGCGACACCACGCGCTTCATTAACTAATTATCCACTTTGACAGGACACGGTTGGATGTGAGGTCTCCATGGAAACAATACAGAAGTTAAATTCATGTTGGAACAACTCCCACAGAGACACAAAGAGGCGACGCGTCAATGAAGGAGGACAATACCAGCAGCACACAGAGTCTCTGCAGCGAGGGAAATACTCCTACGCCACTACCTGCACGACCACCTGCCTTAGGCTGCTCGTAGGCCACTTCTAGTGCTATTAATATTAGCATTATAAATAAATATGTCACTGCCACATATGTGTCTATAATTACAATAATGTCCGCTTCTGCTAATAAGTTTGCTGCTTATATATTTACTAGTACTGCTAATGATGCTTCCTCTTCTGCTATTACTGCAACACTACTAACTACTACTAACACAGCTACCGCTTATGCTAATACTGTGATTACTTCTATAAATACTTCTACTACTGCTGCTGCTATCAATACAAGTGGTACTGCTGCCTGTAATACTTTTATCACTGCTCTAACCGTGGGCAGATCCAGAGGGTGGCCTTGGCCCCCCTTGAAATCTGATTGGCCACCCCAAAATCCGAAACTATGATTGGTTATTTGCCTTGTCAGAGGCGGGGCTTATGTCAAAAACAACAATTTGGTATGTGCATAGAATTAACCTTAGAGAAGTTTAATTACTGCAGCTGTTATTACTGCTATTAATAACGCTATAATGGCTGCTCATACTTCAATGCATGCCCCTCTACTGCGCTGCTGCTGCTGGAGTTATTATTGCTTTATTACTTCTGCTGCAAAACTGCTGATACAAGTGTTATTACAGATCCTTAAACCTCTTTTACTGCTGCTGCCACTGACATTACTGCTCCTATGTGTGCTTCTACCACTGCTATTACTGTTGTTAATGTCGGTGCTATTACTTCTTCAACACTGCTGTAACACCTGCCATTACTTCCTGACACTACTTAATTCTGCTTCTACAGCTGTTGTTTGTTTCCACGGCTCCGACTGCGTCAATTACTTCTATTTCTGCTGCTGGATTTACTGCAGCAACCACCGCTGGCTCTGAAACTGCTGTTTTGGCTGTGCACTGATATCACTGCTAATATCTAACTACTGCTTTTGCAGGTAAAAATGTTACAGTCTTTGCTACCAGTACGGTTGCTATATATGTTTTACACCAAAACATCAATTTGAAATCCTATTTTGCCGCCGGACGTGTTCACTCCATCTTCCTGCATCCGTCAGACGTCGCCTACACTTCCGTCCGTATTTTCAGACGTGTTTGTGCTGCTACATTGTACATTATTGGTTGCAGTCGACTCTCCAGCTGCTGCTAATGAAACAGCTGAACCTCAGTCTGCCGTGTTCATTAGGTTGAAGAGTTTCATTTCTTTCACAGCGCTCGCACAACTAAATGGGCTCCATGGATCAATTAGGCCTGTTTCAGATGTACTTTCTTTCCTTGTGTAGATGAGAGGTGAAGCGGCCTCAGGCTGTACTGTAACACTGAATCAGTTCTCTGCTTTTTTTCTGTCTGAGTGGAGCAGAAAACGTCGGCAGCAGAAACCCCTCCTGCAGCTGCTTTGTATTCACATGTAGTTGACATTGCAAAGCAGCAGGGCAAGCGGAGCCACGGCCTCGTTCACAGCCTTCAAACAGGCGCGGAGACTTCTTTAATTTCCCCCCAGAGGGCGCGAGGAAGATGCAGGGAGGTCTGCAGAAAGCTGATGAAGATAACACAGATAATAATAGGCACAATAATAACCCAAATGAGGGTGATTATCTGAAGAAGCAGCGATGACTGAAGGAAGCATAATGAGCCTAATGAACAAAGACAACACTGCTAATGTTACTAAACTCATAATAACAGGCTTCCCTCCGATGCAGCTCGTGCTGCCACAGAAGTCACACTTGTCCATGTCTGTATTGGCTGCTGCTCATGCTGGTAATGAAAAGGAAACACTGATACACTAATACAGAAGCACCTGATGCCACGAAGAGCGGTTTGAATCCAACTCAAGTTTCCTGCAGATATAAAACACTGTTAAAATAAAACTTCAAGTTAAAGTTGATGGCTGGATTGTGGATGTTTTGCCACTTGTGTGTGTTGCCCTTTAAATGCACATTAAATATCTTTCTGTTCTTTGATACGTTTGCAAAATTGTTAATTTAATGTCAATAAATCCTGACTTTAATATAAATCTGATGCTAGTCAAGCTCAAAGAGGAGGTACTGATGCCAGGAGAAACTGCAGGACCAGTCTGTGGTTTCTAGATTTACAGAGATGGAGTGCAGCGCTGCACACTCTGAAAACCACCAAAGGGGACGACAATGATAGCAGGGGCTGAACCCACCTGGTGCTCTGACAAAGTGCCCGTAAGACGCTAAAAACATCAGAATTCAGCACATCAGAGGATATTTATAGCACCCTGTCTACCAGAGAGGAAAAGGTTTATTAACAAACTGTCGGTCTGTCTCCTTATCTCGCTTTTATTGGAGAAATAATCCAACTGAAAAGAGGTTGATGTACACTACATTTTGATCAAATCACCAGATGGCATAATCATTTAATCGAACCAAACCAGGACTTACAGTTTCACCTGAAACGGTTTAAATGAAGTGTCAGAGTTCTCAGATTCTCCTCATGACTCACATCTTCTTTCCTCTTTTTCCTCTTGGATTCCTAAACTTAGTTAGTTCTTTGAACATGCTCATGCTTTTAGTGAGCGGTGAACTGAACGAATCAATCTGCAACTCATGAATGCCTGGTGCAAAAACATGGCCCTGTCAGTTTTTGCAATCTGAATCAGGCAATCAGGCATAATTCTAAAGATTGCATGAATAAAGCCAGGATTTAATGAAGAGGGTCACTTGGTAGGATGTTATTGTAACTGTGTTTTGCTGATCTGATCCTGGAGGAGCGTCCATAATTGGCCCGGTAAACAGTGACATACAGTGAGGCACATCGACCGATCCAAACGGACTTACTCCACCTTTCATTTTTGCCTCCTTTTAAACCCTCCTGCGTTGTCTCCTGCTCTGCATACAGGAGGAGTCATTTACAAACTTGTTTGTTGCTGATGCAGGGCAGGGACCAGCACTGGTGCATTAATTTAGTACAGTCAGTATTATTGCATCTCCTGCTGTTCTTTGACTCTTTGTTCTGACGCTCGGTTTGTCGATCGATGCACGAAAACGCTTTGAAGAAAAAACACAAAACTTTAAACTGAATCTGGAATTAATTCAGTGGCTTTCTCTTCTGCTTCTGTTCTGCACGCTGAGCTGCATACAGAGCACCTCATCCACCCTGCGACCTACACACACGCACGCACACACACACACACACACACACACACACACACACACACACACACACACACACACACGCACACAAAGAGGGCCAGGTGAGTAAACACTCCCGGAATTCAATCTGTGATTGTTTGTTCATGTCCTCTGGGTGAGAGCTGGAACCACATCAACTGTGTGTGTGTGTGTGTGTGTGTGTGTGTGTGTGTGTGTGTGCGCGTGCGCACGCGTGTGTGTGTGTGTGTTAATGTCCTCTGGGTAAAAGGAGCAATCACATGGAGGGCAGACTGTCTCTATTTGCTTTGCATTACTACATGCAACACCATGCTGCACTATGTAGTGTGTGTGTGTGTGTGTGTGTGTGTGTGTGTGTGTGTGTGTGTGTTCCAAACATAAACAGCTGTTGGGTTTTAGAACATTTATTAAAAATATTCATCGAGGTGTTGAGCAGGTGGTTCTCTGTGTTCAAAGAATATTCAGTATATTAAAGTATTTCTGCCAAATCCTGCAGTGAAATCTAAACTAAAGCCCGTTTACGCTGCTGGCACTCTCAGCTCTTTACAACAGAGTGTAGCTCTCCATCAATGTGAGTCATTTTATAGTGAAGCCTGTTTATAACAGTAACTACTGTAATCAGAGGAGCGATAGATTGAATAGATCTTTTCTAGCAGTGGTTAGATGGAGAAATATCTCCTCTCCAGTGTGTTGTGTTTATGGTATTTCATATATTTTGTGATTGGTGTCCTTAATTGACAGTTATACAGTGAAACTTGCTGCCGTTAGCTCGTTAGCTTAGTTTGTGCCCTGACTGGAAGCTCGGAGCACTGGGGGACTGCGAGTGTTTACGTCGCTAACAGAGGAGATTTTCAGGCCTTGAGACTGCAACAGCTCTGTGCTGCACAGGCTGACTCCTGACAGCATATTGGTATATTTCTGCTTTAAAGAAATAATCTCGAGGTTATTATTAAGTCTCTATCTATCGCCATATGAGGTAACACAATGGTGACTGAGCCTATGGCCCACTGATGAAAGTCTTTGCATTTGCAGTATATAGTATTATTACAGACTGTGTCTAAATTCCTCATTTCAAAAAGCAAAGCGACCGTCAGCCAGGAAAACCAAGAGTTACAACCGGAGCCGACCATGAACGTCACACGCGCAGCACTGTCTGGATATCTGGGAAGTGTGCTCCTTACTGTTAATCGCCTTAGGTGCCGCTAAAGAGAACCAAACTGAGATTGTCAGTTTAAGTAACATTGCATAAATTATACAGTATATTTTTATGTTGGACTAAATAAAGACCCCAAAACAGCAGGCATCGTGGGAGATGTAGTAGTTGAATGCAAAAAAAACAAACAACAAAAACAATCTATGTTTCCTTTCAATCAGGAGATTTTCAGATGCAGATACTTCATCACCAAACTCATGAATTCCCGGTCACAGGACCCTCCCTCGTCCAATCAGAGCTCGGCTGCTGTCTGCTCTGTCTAATTAAAAGACGTGCTCCTGACGGGGTGGGCGGAGCTTCAGGTGAAGTTGAAGTGAGGTTTAATTCAGAGGAGAGAAGAAGAGTTGGAGGTGACCAACGAACAAAGAGATGATTGTCGTTTTGTTTTTGTTTTCTGAGTGTGTAATCATCCCGTTACCACGGTGACTCCACACAAAGCATCAGAGGGAATCTGGGATGATTAACGGTAATTGCTGCTCAGTGACATCATCACAGGTGTGTGACGCAGGGAGGCAGAGAGGACAGCTGTGATCTGTGAGAACAATGTGGTGAAGGGATGAATGGATGATTTGACAGTGTGAGCAGATTCTGACTGAACTTTTTTCTCTTCACCTCGACACAAAATGTCCAGTCCTCTCCGTGGATTGGAAATAACTCTGGGAAACTGCAGCCAATCATTCTGTGTTGTATCACAATGTCCCAAGAAGAAAAAAATGATTACATTACAGGAGAAAAACCCCGGAGGATGTTCTGTTCTTTTGTTACATTTACAGGAAGGAGCAGGTAGAAACTTTGGCACTGGAGAGAAATTTGTTCTTACTAATTGAATCCATTTTTTACCAACAGAAAAAGTCTGTGTCTCTGTATCGAAGTCGAAGGGAGCCGGGATGGCACCTCCACACAGCCAACCACAAGAGCAACCGAACATCACCTGCCGCCGGAACAACCACGCCCGCATTTGGGTGAAAACAAGCGATGTAAAAGTGCCGGCGGAAAGAATTGTACCTTAAACAATAAAAAAATATATATGTATGATTTTCTTTACCTCCACAAAGGGCAAAAGGTGGTGAAAGAAGAGCTCTGTGGCTTCAGGCGGACAGCAAAGAGGATGAAGGTGGTAAACTGTGAAACCACTGAGCACAAACATCCATCGTATTCTCCCCTCAAAGCTGCCGTGTGCATCATTTTCAGTCATGTATTTGTGTCGACCTTCGAGCGATGTGCCTGACAGTTGTCACCCAAAAAAGGACTACTTGCCAAGACTTAAGGGCAAAGTACCCGGATGGGTTGCTCTCATCTTTATACCAAAGCCTGTTGATGCTACTTGATCAATACTACTCGGACCACAATCGCCCTTCAAACAGAAACCTCAACACTTTCCATGCCAAAATCCAATTCCGCATTAATAGGGCCTGAGTCTCGAGAAAATCAAGAAGGGGCGGGGCTTCCGGTATCAACTTTGTCAACAACAATGGCGAAGGTGAAGCTAATCTAAATCTGCGACTAACTCCAGGACACGAGTCCTTTCCACCGTTTTTATGTTTTCTTTGTTAGATTCCCTTGAATAAAAGCAAAAATTACACATACAGAGCGATTTAAAACAGACTTAACGGTCACTGATGAGGGAAGAGGAAGTGCTGCCAGACAACCTTTGTAACCTAGTAACAGTAAGCAGCGGTGAGAAGCACTCTGAAATTGAGGTCGTGGGCCGTTAGTGGACACAGGCCCTTATTCAGAATCTGTAAACAGAGAGTAGGCTGCTCTACAGCTTCGACAAAACACAAACTCAGTATGTGTAGTTTTGGAAAAGGGGGAAAAATGGAACACATAAGTTGACGATAGAAGTATAGTATAGTAGTATAGTAGTATAGTAAGTATAGTAAGTATAGTAGAAGTATACTAGAAACACAAGCACGAGCCGGTCACAGCAGCAGGTCATGGGCCATTTCCCTCTGATGTCACGCTCGGGGTTTCCTGCTTTCTCATGTCACAAATGGAAATGTTAGCAAACACATTGTTGGATGCTAACGTTAGCTGTTGGTCACGGCAGCTTACGGTACTTGCCAATTAGTACAGAAGCAGCGAAATGAAAACAACTCCTGTCACCTTGATGTGTAAAGCATTTCTCTTCAATGATTGCACTGAGCGTAATCCTGCTTACTACAGTACAGTGATGCTGTCTAACAATGCAGAGCAGGAGCTAGAGACACAGCTTCCTTTGCTCGTGGGAGGATGTATGGAGGATTCAAACATTCAGTCTGGATTTCTGTCAATCTCTGCATTTGTTTCAGACACAGAGGAGGCAGTCAGCACATGCACTCCGTGTACTGTACAGACGTCTGTATTTGTTACTGCCTGCTCATGAAACCAGAGCAGGTCAGAGAACAGTTATTTTCTGCTGTAGAGACCTCAATACTGTTGTTCAGAATTCTTCAACATCGACTTCATGCTCATGTTTCTGGTTGAATGTCAAAAAGAAATGCCAAATGTGAAAAATAAATATATGTGAGAGTGAAACTACACCGATCTGAATATTGTGTAGGACCCCCTTTAGACCTGTGAAGGTGTGCTGAGGTATCTGGCACCAAGACGTGAGCAGCAGATCCTTTAAGTCCTGTAAGCTGCGAGGTGGGGCCTCCATGGATCGGACCTGTTTGTCCAGCACATCCCACAGACGCTCCATTGGATTGAGATCTGAGGCCGAGTCGACACCTTGAACTCGTCGTGTTCCTCAAACCATTCCTGAACCATGTCTGCAGTGTGGCAGGGCGCATCATCCTGCTGAGAGAGGCCATTAGGGAATACTGTCTCCATGAAGGGGTGGACTTGTAGCTTAGGTAGGTGGTACGTGTCAAAGTAACATCCACATGAACAGCAGGACCCGAGGCTCCCCAGCAGAACATCGCCCAAAGCATCACACTGCCTCTGCCGGCTCGCCTTCTTCCCATAATGCATCCTGGTGCCACATCGTCCCCAGGTAAGCAACGCACACACACCCGACCATCCACATGATGTAAAAGAAAACACGATCCATCAGACCAGGCCGCCTTCTTCCATCGCTCCGTGGTCCAGTTCTGATGCTCACGTGCCGATTGTAGGAGCTTTCAGTGGACAGGGGTCAGCATGAGCACCCTGACCGGTCTGCGGCTATGCAGCCTCATACACAACAAACTGTGATGCTCTGTGTGTCCTGAATCAGAACCAGCATCAACTTTTCAGCACTTTGAACTTTGAACTTTCCAGCTCTTCAGTTGGATCGGACCACACGGGCCAGCCTTCCCTCCCCACCTGCATCAGTGAGCCTTGGCCGTCCATGACCCTGTCTCTGGTTCAAAGGTTTTCCTTTCTTGGACCACTCTTGGTCGGTCCTGACCGCTGCAGACCGGGAACACCCCACAAGAGCTGCAGCTTTGGAGATGCTCTGGCCCAGTCATCTAGCCATCACACCTTGGCCCTTGTCAAAGTCGCTCACATCCTTCCAACACATCAAATTCGAGGACAAAATGTTCACTTGCTGCCGAACATATCCCACCCACTGACAGGTGCCACTGTAACGGCATAATCAATGTCATTCACTTCACCTGTCAGTGGTCATAATGTTATGCCTGGTCGGTGTGTCTCTGAATCTATGAAAGGGAAAGACTTTACAGCGAGCAGGATGAGTGATGACGTGCTCTCTCTCTCACTGACAGACATTAAGTGAGAGTTTTCATTATAGACTCATTTTAGTTCCCCAGAAGTGAAATGAACACTCACACTGACTGGGCTCGACCCCTCGCTGCTGCTGCTTTTAATTAATGCTTAAATGAGTCTCCAGGTTCTCCAGAGGAACACTTCTGACTCAAACTGCACCGCGAGCTTTAATCGCTCCGTCAGGAACTCTTCCAGAATCTATTCTTAGACGTGATGGAGCCGAAAGTTTGTCCCTGAATCTCGCCTGATCTCCACTCTGACAGCCACACAGTGACCCGGGCCGGACTCTCTGGAGGACTCTGGGTAAAAAAAAAAACAGACTGATATACTGTAAACTCTGACTGTGTGTTCAACGAAGCATTAGACAACACACACACAGACACAGACACACACAGACTGGAAGAAAAACTCGGCTGACGGGAGGAAAGTTGAGGAAATGTCAGATTTGTCTGAAAAGTTGGTTTGACAGCAGAAACTTGACGAGAGCGGAAATATTCACTTTTTCTTCTTCAGCAACAAGCTGCAGGAAATCTGACTGAGGATGGACAACCACCTACACACACACACACACACACGCACACGCACAAACTGCTAGACTGTGTGTGTGGCAATTAAGCAGTGAGCAGGATGCTGACGGTTCAGTACAGTTCAGAGTTCACAGTTTAGATGGATAAAAATGCTCAAACACTCTCTCTTTATATCAGTATATTCCAGTAAGCCACAATGTAATTTCCAGCCTTGTCTCGATCCATCAGAGTTCAGCACACAATGTGAAAACTAGCTGCAGTTGTTGCAGATGTTCTCTGCGTCTTTGGGGTGCAGCTGCTAAATCTGTAGTTCTTGCACCAGCGTCTTTATTTGAATTATTTTGTGAGCCAAAAAAACTACAGCTTTGATGTGTAGTCTCCATCTTTGCTTGTGATGCAAAATCACTAAAAACCTACAGAAGAAACAAAAACATCTGCAGAGGGTGTGACAGACGAGGATACATACAGCCTATAGCCAGGCTGAGGCTGCAGCTGCGGCTGCTCATGTGCGTTGCATCCTGGTACATGTAGGCGCAGCCGGCATGACTGCAAGCGCAGCTTTCTGGTTACAATGTTACAATTTCATTCCTCTGTCAGAAGCAGCACTGAGGAATGTGTTGCTTCATTTGGCATCAACACTGATTTTATTTCCAGCAGAAATGTTCCTAGAATTCTCTTTCATGTTAATAACCTCGGGCTGCTTCAGGCTCCAGTCTGCTGCGACACTCACTCAGGAAACTTATATCAGACTGTTTTAGAATTGCTCCTGTAGATTGAGATAGCAACGAGACAGGCTGTAATGTCTGCAACATTATCCTCGATGGATCAATGTGCGTCCACTGAAGGTTCTTGTTGTTTCCACTGACAGGCTCAGATTGTTTTTCTGAGCGTCTGACAACATCACAGAGAGGATCCCTACAGAGACAGACCTTTGTGTTACAGAGGAGGATTTTGACTTAACATCTGTCTCTTCACAGCCACCAGACTCCACTGAAATAAGTCAGTAATTTTACATCACAGAACACAGATGGTTTTCTGCCGCCTCGATTGTTTAGTTTGTTTTATGCTATTTGTGCTTTTGGTGTTTAGAAGGGTTAGCTCGAACACAACACGACACACAAGAACTGATCCAGGCAGCAGATCAGCTACTTCCCTGTTTAGTTCTGGTTAAAAAAGAAATGCACGTACATAAAGGCCCTGTCGACCTTTTTCAGTTGCGGAGATTGTCTGTGATCTTAATCCTGTGTGTATTGGCCATGTCTGTAATTTGTAAAGTATAAAGTCCACCGCAAATTAACGACCATATTTTGGCAAACACAGAGGTCATCTGATAATATTAGTCCCGTGTGAATCGGCATCTCTGTAATTTGGGGTTGAATATTTATTTTGTTTGTCTCCGCGCCTCTTTCCCGGTCCAGAATTCTGGAGGCTGCGGTGAAAGTTATAAACAAAAGTTCTGGAGGAACTCAGGAATTCAGGAGGCTCATAGTGCTACACATTCGCAGAAAGAGCAAACTCAAATCCATCACGAGAGTGAAATCTCGAAAAACAATAAGATGGATGATGTGCACGGCAACATGCGGTAACCAACGTTTTTCTGTCTTTCAACAGGCTCAATATAAACGGCTTTAGTGCTAACAGTATTTACTGTATGTGGTAGCCTATTAATAGTCACGTTGTGCCCGAAGTGGACCCAGTGCCACGTCTCTTCTCCTGACACCTTTATAGTCCTTTCGGAATAAAGACGGTCTGGTGATGCCAGAAGACGAGGAAACCCCTGCTTCACCTCTGGGAGATTCCTGCTCGAGCCCTGCGGACCGAAAACTCCACCATGAGACCGACCTCAAACTCTCCATCGTGCTCGCTCTCTCTGATGCGCGCTCTCTCTAATACACCCAGAAACACAAGCACTTACACACGCACACATTTATTATAATCCCCAAACACAACCTGTGCCACTGACAATCATGACCACAGATATTAACACAATCTGTCCAGTGTCCATTAGCACGCATTAGCCTTGACATTTTCAATCACATCCAGGTTGATAATGTCTGTAAATGTAGTAAAATACAGACTTTGCTTATCCCTAGGGTGTCATTTCTAAATCACATGAGGTCCCCAGGTAATACTAGTCCCATGTGAATAAGGCTTCAGATGTTTTGTTCTGTTACTTTATATCATTCTTTCATCCACAGAGATTCTGTGTTCACTCTCCTCATTTATCCTCTGCTCTCAGCGCTGCAGCCTGCTGCTTCTGACTGTTTGTGTGTCATGTTGTTGTGAAGTCAGTAAAGGTGTGTTTGACTTCTGGTGTTGCTGAGTTTTGATTATTACCCAGACCTGCTGATTATTACAGGCTGATCAGGCAGACAGGTCAGCTCTCTGAGGTCACCTCAGCGTGTGTTTGCGGGAGCAGTAATTTTCCCTCTCAGAACACGCCTGAATCAAACAGTTAGTTTGTGTGAGTTCAGTCTTTTTAAATGTAAAACAAACTAACCGATCGAGGCAGCGTCAGCACAGCGTGCCCATGTTCTGTGAGGTGAAATTAATGTTTTTGTCAGAGGAGTTTGGCGGCTTTAAGAGAGCGATGTTACGTCTCTGTCGGGATCCTTTCTGTACGCTTTGATGATCTTAAAAGGATTGCGAACTATGACTTTCTTTTTTTGTCGTTGATGAAACATTCCTCTCCCGTTGCCCTGATCTACAGGGAGGTCAGAGGTCAAGGTGCAGAGCTGGCAGGGCTGATGAAAAATGCCTCAGCAGGAGTTAAATATTAAAACCGCCCGCTGCTGCTGAACGTTTGGTATTCAGCCTTTGTAATAAAAAATGTTTGGTTGAGAAACCATCCCTCGTTTTTTAAAGGCGGTATCATGAGGCTTTAAAGTGTCAGGCAGCTCTGACATCACCGATCGATCAGCCCTGACCTGAGAGCCGATCGGCAGAGAAATATCAATCACATGCAGGAAAATAAGCGGACAGAAACTAAATGAGGTCAGCTCTCCACAGACGGCCTGAACCTCCTCTTTATGGACATAAATTATGAGCCGTTCACATCCACTCTGGATGCATTCATCATTTCCTCTGCTGCTGCTGCTTTCTAACAAAGAGAGGAAACTTCAATCCGACATGTGAAACAGGTCACATCTCTGAGCTTCAACCGACAGGATGAGAGCTGCTCGTCTGATGTCAACAAGTTTTACAACCTAAAAGCTCGATTATATGAATACAGTCTATGAAAACACAGTTTAGAATCTTACACTGTCGGCACCAGAGAGCCAGTTTTCACTCTGCAAGGCAAACACTACCATCCTCATGCTCATGCAGTAAGATACAGAGCGACAGAAAACAGACATGTGAAATGTGAGTGTCCACACATGACGACAGATAACGACAGATTGAACCGTTTTGTTCCTGTCGTGTGAGGAGAGCAACACTCTGACCCAAACAGCACCACACACTAACGACTCTCTCAGCTAGAAATCTCACTAACTCTCTGGCTGTCAAACGAGGCTTCAGAGTAAACAAACGTGGCTTACTTCACTCTGAAGGAGGGAATCAGGCCCTAAATTGACTGATTATCTTGCAGTGTGGACCCCGCCTGAGCTGCGAACTGGCAGCAGGAGGTTGTTGTTTGCAATGTTTTGTATGAACTGAGCAAAAATTAAAACCACAAAAGATGGAGCATGAGTTACAAAGTTTGATTTCATTAGAGTCTTGCAGATTTAAGGATAATATGCATGCCCTAGCACGTAACACCTGGTAAAACGTCTGGATCCAAGATATATCTGCTTCATGTTCCCACACTCAGAATAGTTTGGGACTAATAAGTTATGTGTGGAGAGGCTGCAGGGCGGTGCAGTGGTTAGCAGACGTAGCGGGCCTTTCTGTTCGTATGTTCTCCACGTGCATGCGTGGGTTCCCTCCTGCTACTCCGGCTTCCTCCCACAGTCCAAAGACACTGGTGACTCTAAGTTGCCCGTAGGTGTTTATGTGAGCGTGAAAGGTTGTTTCTGTAGCCGCTTTCCACTGGTCAAAAACACGCTAACACACGGCCTTTTTGCTTAGTGGGAAAGGTTACAGTCTGCATTCAGACCCGGGTCACATGACTCTGCAGTAGACCTGGGTAATTATCACCTCGGCTCCGATCGGCATTGATGAGAACACAAAACCCGTGTCGACATGCTAATCTCCGCCCCCTTTCCGGCGCGATGCTATGCTCCGTCTGTAACTTCTGCGACTCCTCGTCATCTCAGCTATAAACTCCGCCCGTCTCCGTCCGAGCAGCGCTCCAACATCGTTCCAAATTTGTCGCCTCCGAGTTTGATAAACAGACTGAAAGAGTAACAGATACAATAAAGACCTAACCACCGTAACATCTTCACTGGTAACTAACCCTTTTTTGGGCGTGTTTGTGACGTCAGACGGTGACGCAGCAGAAAAGAGACAGGAGGATACTTCACTGGCAATGGGAAAAGAGTCGATCGGCATCTATGAGCAGGTCTGAAAAACCAGCGTCAATGGGTTAATTTCGGTGGTAAAGAGGTATGAGTGTCAGCCCTGTGATTGACTGGTGACCTGTACAGGTGAAGGATGGTGAAAACAGTCAGACTGACAGTCAGTCAGATTTTTGTATTTGCATTTCTTTTGCAGAGTTTTAAGGGTTAAATAAAGTCTCCAGAAAGTCTCTGACATAAGAGCCAGGCGGTGCAAAACCTTGTTAAACCAGAGAGTAAAATAACCTTCATGGTGTCTCCACTTATGTTCCAGCGGCTCAGACCAGCTCAGAGCAATTTCCTTGGTTTCTTTTCAGAAGTGTGAGCTCAGACCTCTCCGAAAAGATTATATTTGATCTGCTGATACATTTTTATTCAGTGCAAATAGAGTTTTTTACGTGCACTGGTTGTTACTGTGCACAGAGAAACACTGTAAGCTTCACTGTTTACTGACGGCTTTAAGTTGTAGCTGTGTTAAGTTAGTGCTGATGGAGATCCAGCTTCTCCTGCTGCTTCACATTAGAAGTCTTCCTTTGGTGAACCAGCGGGAGGATTTGTCGCAGAGCTAGCCGCTCTAATCTCCCATAAAAATGATCTACACAAGAAGATATGGAAATATTTGGTCAGTGGATCAGGCGGCACGCTCCGGTTTGGTTTGTACGAACTGGCACGGATCCAACACATCATCAAGGTAAACAAGTTTCTGCACCGTGCAGAGCTGTCATATGGAAACACAGCGCGGGGGGACAAAGGCTGCGCATGCATGTTAAAGTGAAGATGTGTGATTGTTAGCATTAATCACTCACAGCTGCTTGTTCAGTGTTTACCTGTAAAAGCAGCTGCAGGATTACATCTGCAGCCTCCCGTTCTGCAGCTGTACGGCGCGTCGTTTTTATGGACACCTTCAGTGATTACTTTAATCTTCAGGAAAGACACCAGAGCAGCTCCACGCAGATTCAGAGTCGAGATCATTTGCAGTACAGCAGCTGACTTTTTGACTTTTAAGCAAATCTCCGAACCCCATTTCCTCTGGATCATCAAAATAAATTCTGTGCTGTCAGCAGGATTATTTGAGGAACGCTCGGTTTATGTAAAAGGCCACGTCGCTGCTGCGGCTGTGCATGTTTAACAGTACCCTGATGTGACCTGAATGCAGCCGAACGAGGCAGGAGACCTTTTTTAAGGTGCAGCCCTGATCGTCTTTTAAAATAACTGCAAGATTCTTTATTTAGATGTGAAGTTTGGTAAATCAGCTGAAAGGTTTCCAACAGTGACGGAGGTGATGTGATGTGGTTGGCCTTTAGTTGGCCTTTAGCATGTGATCCTCTGATGTCATTCGCGGGCTAATTAAGTCTTGTTTTCAGTTTGTCTTTTCTTTTGGAGTTTTTGGGACCCGATTAAATATTCATAAGTCAGAAGTTTTCAAAGTTACATACTTTGTCCTTCTTTTGGAGCCATTACTTATTAATAGTTCTGGAAATTGGCACCATTTAAAGTGTGCAGGATTAGATATACAGATGAAAATAATCAGATGACTTTGATACTGAAGAAAACCTGATGATGTGACGATTCTTCTGCCGGTTTCGCAGGTTTCAGGAGCATCTTTTACAAGTGGATTCATGAACGTCTTTCTGCACGCTGGATCCAAACATGAGTTTCATGATGACATGTTTGAACCCGGGAACGAGGAACACAAAATAAAGGACCATAATATCCTCCATGAACTGCTGCTCCGACTGCTGACTGTTAAGAGGCCGATAAATGAGCCTCCAAACTCAAACTTGGAGCAGCAGCGCTCTCTCTCTCTCTCTCTCTCTCTCTCTCCTCATGCAGCGTGTTTTTCACTCCGTTCTCTCCATCTTCCCTTTAACTGCACGCCTGCCTCACAGTTTGAAACCTCTGGGATGTATTAATATTTAATGTCCAATATGTTTACATATCAGATATCATTAAAGTCATTTGATGGGAGAGATGGGAGGTTCGGTTCTTTTTACTAACTTGAGTTTGTATGAGTCACTCACTGAAGAGAGGCGGGTTTCCAGTCACTTGAGTCAGTTACCCAAGCGCTGATAGATCAATCGCACCAGAGACTTACATTGCCTGATCGGGCTAACTTCCTGTTTAGCGCTCTGCTAACATTAAGGGAGATTAAATTTAATCGTGCAGCTCTTCTCGACCTTGTGATTGTTTTTGGAACAAATTGATCTACTTCGGATTACATATTTGATAGTACAGCGAGTCATCTTGCAGGGTTTGTGACGCTTGCATCCCTATGATTGTGGTGCGGAAAGAGTGCTTTTGTGCCGTGTTGGGAGAGCGGGGACTGACTGAGTGACTGAGTGACTGAGTGAGTGATTCGTGCACCTCGTATCAGGCCTTCAGCTCAGGCCAGGGAGCGAGCTCCGGGCGCCGGACTGTGGGAGCGAGTACTGAGATGAAACAAGCACCAGTGTTTGTTTGTCTCACAGGGCGGGGCTCATATGGCGGCCTCGCCTCAAATTCGCAGTTTGCGGTGGAGGTGTGAGTCAGCGAACGAGTTAGTGGAGACGAGGACTCGTGACTCCCGAGTCAGTAAAAAGTCTCATGACTCACACCCACTCATCTAACTCTCTCCTAGAAGATCATTTTTATTTTATTGCTTGTTTTTATCATTCCTTCTTCATTGACGTGTTTTTCTGCCAATATTTTCCTCTGAGTGTTTTCGTGTACTTCTGTTTTTGAGCTCTTTTCTCTGAAGCACACTGAGTCTCCGCCTGTCGTGAAACGTGTGCTATGAACATAAATGTGACTTGACTTCTGAGGCCGAGTCGAGCTGATGGGATGTGATTGGCTGTTAGGCTATTGTTGGAGGTCACCCCGACTCTGCTCTCAGCCAGTTGGAAGAAACTCTGCAGCGCCTTTAGTTGTCCCGTGTCAGTGAAGATGGAGGACATGGAATGTCTGCTTTTAGGGGAGTTTTGACCTTTTAAAAAATGTCACACGGTGGTCCACATGAGCAGCTGGGCCATAAACACAGTTTGGGAATACGTGCAGGAAAATGAATGAACGGTATGATTATGAACACATCTGTGCATCACATCAATCAGTCAAATGAGGGCAGGTCACCAGAGACAGACTGTTGACTGATGGCAGTGACACAGTCTACACGTGTGTGACAATAAAAAGCCATCAGTCACTTCCAGGGCGGAGAAACTGGGAGTGAATGTGAAAGGGTTTGTGTAGAGAGTCGGAACGTCATCAAAATGTAAAATAAGCAGCAAAAAAGTTTAATTTTTAACCCAGTTTTAACCAAGATAGAGCCGTCTGTGGGGGTGTGTGTTGCTGTTGGTGCAGTGTAGAGATGTGGGCGGAGACGGGAGGGAATAAAAGTTGAAACTCACCCTGGACAGGACGACCTCTAAGGTGATGTTCTGAGGAGCAGCGCTGGGAACTGCAGAGACACAAGAGCAGAGTAAATCTGTGTTTTAGATCATTTGTCAGTCAAAGATAAAAGCAGCTGCTCACATAAATCTTTGCATTAAACATTATTATGAGCATCTTGTCGCCCTAGCCTGAAGAAAATGAAGAACAGGATGTGTGAGAAGAATGAAGAAAAGATTATCAAAGGGAAAACATAAATAATGAAAGAAAGATGAAGGAAAACGCAGCGGATACAAACAAAGCAAACAAACGAAAACACAAAGAAAGAAGGTGGAAAATTGGAGCATGAAATCAGAGGAGATAAAATATGAAACGTAAGAAAAAGACGGCCGCAGAGACAAAGAAGGAGTGAGCGAGGAAGAGGACGGACAGGATGAGGATGAAGAGGCAGCAGGCGAGCAGTTCCTTGAATCGGAGACGGATCGTGACGTTCGAAATTAAGAATCAAAGTGTTTTGATTCGAATGAACTCTGCATCTGTCCAACCAGACGCCTGATTAACTGTCAGCAGCTTATCTATTGATTCAGCTGCTCACTGTCTCAGTGTGTGTGTGTGTGTGTGTGTGCGTCGGTGTGTGTGTCAGTTTTATTGTGGATTCAATTAGCCCACAAGTCATTGTTATCATCGAGAAGCAGCCGGGAGATTCACAATACAGCCGCGCTGCATCTGTGTGTGTGTTATTTCAGATCACTGCTGTTTGTTTATGCTGTGATTGCAGCTGGACAGATGCCTCCATTCTCCCTCTCACCGTCTCTGTGTGCAAGTTTATTTACAATAATAAACCCGCCTGAGCACCAGGCAGGCAAGTCGGAGCTGGGAAGGAGATATTAAAGGACCGGGCTGTGGTCGAAAGGTTAGCCAAAGTGTAGCCGAGCCTCCAATCAGAAGAGAAACAGCTGGAGAGAGAACGCCGTGAGCACTGCTGGACTGATTGAGAAGGCTATTGTCCAGCAGGGAGTCTATGAGAAAATGGTCCTCCTTGTCTCTTGATTTATTCCCTCAGTAAACATTTTCCTCTAGTTTCAAGTCTTCTTCAACACAGCATGATGTTCATTTAGTCACTGGTGCTCCCAATTAGAGTCACACAGACCGTAAAGCAGGGTACGGTGAAAGCCTGTTTTTTGGCAATCAAAATTAGCATCCCAATTAATGTCAAAGTTACCGTGAAATAAGGAAGCACCTTACAAACCAAGCTAGTCCTAGTGTTAACTGATAACTTTGCCAACCCCTCGCTCCTCTCCAGCTCCACCCTCTCGACCACATGTGGTCACTTCTGGCTCCATAAAAACAAAGATGTGGAAACCTGCTAAAATATCGGCTGCAGAACATCACGCTGGTTATGTCAACCTCTGATATATAGTCTAAGACATAGAAGACTGAAAATGGGGCTGCTTAATGTCTGTCTAAACAGGATGGATTTGGCTTTTGGACTGCTGTTGGAAAAGTCTGTGCTGGGCTGGACAATAGGACACTATCATACTCCTACAGCAGGGGATGCTTTAGGGCGTCGCTACTGCAAAAGCCTGAAGAATGTCTCATCATCATAATTTGGTTGAAGAAACTCTGAGGAGTGGGCTAGCCAAACTTAGCATCCCAATAGCAAGGGCAAGCTCAGTTGTGGTAGCGGTAGCTTGCTGTGGCACATTCAGAAGCCGCCAGGGTAACTGCAAGTAGCTAACGCGACCTGCCACGGCAGCTATGGTGGCTACCGGACAATTATGAATTCTAGTATTAGTTCTATTAGCGCCAATTTATCTGTGATAAGTTGGTTTATATCAGTGGTTCTCAACTGGTCTGGACTCAGGACCCACCACCACCTCCTTGATGACTTAATCGCGCCCTATTCTGTCCTTGCGTTTGAGGTGCTGGTATTCAAAGCGAGACAGTTAGCGAACAGCTGTGAGTCCTCCAAAAAGCTCAGGGCATAACTTTAAAGAATTCACACTTAGTAAAACTGCAACAAAACACAAAGTGCATACTTAATTAATAAAAGTAAAAATGACAAACAATAAGGCACCATGTAAGGCCACAAATCTTCAGAACTAAAAATGCTGAGTCACACTGCTAGCTTACAGCTCTGTCTGCTACTAAACAACTACTTTCACAATAACCAAGTCAAAGAATCTTACTCACATCAAAGAAATCAAAACCATAGTACTTACGGACAAATAGTGTCCAAGGCAACAATGGAGAACTTAAAATGCAGCAGGAGAAGCAGAAGCAGCCTGAACTGGTACTGAGTGAAATTCACTCCTCAAAGCTAGAGCTTAAAAATGACCAGGAGGGGGCAGTATGAAAACAAAACCGAACTCCACAGTTCAAAATGTCCTTGTTGTACATATTTCTGAAATGTTATTAACCACTCACAGTGAAACGTCACAGTGTGTCACATCACAAAACACAACAGTATCATTTCTTTTTCAAGCACACATCCACTGAAAACAGCTCCGCGACCCACTCATGGGTCCCGACCCACCAGGTGAGAACCAGGTGTGTATATTGTTTGAATAATTTAACTTGCTGACGTACAGTGAGGTACATATTTCTGTTTCATTTTTGGGAACGTTGTTGAACATTTAATGTGAGTTATTAATGTATTTAACTTGTGTGAGTTTGGCTGGAGGATGATCTCCTCATAGCCTGTGTAGACGTTAAAGCCGAACTGAAATGAGGCGGTCTGGTCTACCCTTGCGTCACCAAACGCCGCACCTGTTGCCAAGCAACAGGTAGCTAGCGGGCTAACTAGCTAGCATAACTAACGTTGAGTAAGTTAACCTATTATTTTAAAGATAATTTGTTTCAAGAGCCCTTTCGTTTTCTTAAACATGTGTCACGCTAGTTATTTGGTTGAGTTGAAACCAAAAGCTTTTACATTTTAAAGTGTATTCCTCGGCTGTTTACAAGTCCGCCATTTCGTTTGAACTGGTGCGCAAAGCATCTCGGGATACGGTGTTCCGCGAAGGATGCATCCGATGGATCCTTCGTGGCCGGGGAAATGGAGGACGCATCTGAAGGAGCCTTTGAATTGGGACAGCTTTTGATGCGCTTCTGTGACGCAATCAGCCTTCAAATATGTCCTTCGAAGGCTGCAGCCGCTGGATTGGGACACAGCTACAGTTACCATGAACTACTGATGCACCTTGCTAACTTAGCCTTTGCGATTTCTTGCTCTCTAGCTCCTCCCTCTTGTCCAAATATGGTCACATCTGGCTCCAAAAAGTACAACACAGCAGCGGGTAAAATGCCAACCTTTAGGCTAGATCTGCTTCTTATAATCAGCTGCAAATGCATTTATATATAAGCACTGAGCAGAGTGACATCACAACTTCAAAATAAAGGCTGAAGGACGTTGAACCCAACATGACTTTGATTTGCTACCATTTGAATCTCCACAACACAGAGCAGTTTCTTCTCGACAGCTTGACCAGTTAAATATTTGATAAACAGCAACAACGAAATCCAAATCATTCAATTAGCAAAATTCGTTCTGCTGTTTCATTTCTTCTGCTATCAAACATTCTGCTCTGATGTGCCCGTGTTGCATGAGGCTGTTTGTTACCAACGCGCCTCCTTCACAGCTGGACTGCAGTTAGCAGACGTCCGTCTGACGCCAAAGAAGAATTGAACTGAATGTTCTGAAGACTGTCAAAAGGACATTTTAATTAATCCACGTTTAAATTCACTTCTGTGTTTTCTCAGCATGACCAACTTAAAGACTGTCTGTCTCTCTCCCTGTGTGTGTGTGTGTGTGTGTGTGGACTCCATTAGTGTGTCAGGCTAAGAGGCTAAAATGAAGCAGCTCCTTCCTCATCCCCGAGCTTAATTAAAGACCCCCGAGTCCCCTAATGAAACGACTGACAGCAGGAGAGAGAGAAAAGGATGAAGTGTGAGTCTGTTGCTCGGCTTTTCATTCCATATTCCCTGTCCCTTCATCTAACACACACACGCACGCACGCACACACACACGCACACACACATGCACACAGAGCCAGGTAATAGGCAGCACCTGGTCCAGCAGTTCTCTGGTCTCAGCTGAACGGCTGCAAAGCTTCTAACTGGGACCAGTTTAAACCAGTTTCACTGCGGACAGCAGACACAGCAGACACATTCAGAGCACACTTTAATATTCACTTTGAGTTTAAAACACCAGCAGCAGGTTTAGTAGCTTTGTTCTTTTGTTAATTGTATTCATACCCTAAATATAAGGAGTTTTACTTTGAAAGGCTGCGTGATCGACAGCTAAAGATGCTAATGTCGCTGGGATAAAAGATGCATCATCTTTAGAAGAACAATAAAGCATGTTCAGGATAAAGTCCAGCTGTTCGGTAACAGTTCACACTGTTAGAACATTTTAAAATGTCCACAGAAATCGTTTCATGACTTTGTGCTTTCATCAGGGACGCAGCGACACCTGAGATCAAGTCCTCTGTTATCATGTGTAACTCACAAAGCAACAGTCTGATGAGTGAGTGCTGGTTTCACTGTATCGACTGGTCTGATTTAGTTGCAATAAACGTGTCAAAATTGTAAAGAGTCTGTTTTCATGCTTTGTCACGTCAGCCTGCAAGACGACGAGAAGAGTAGTGTTTGAAAATGCTTGTTTTTAATGTCGAGTTTAAGATCGAATGTTTGTGATGCAACTTCAGAAGAATCTTGAGCTCGGAGGTTTTTACAAACTTTGCTTTCCCTGATTTGCTTCTTTGATTTGTGCTTATTCACGTCTTTGCTCCGACGTTCTTTGGTTTGAACACAAATCAAGAGCTTAAAGCAGACTATGAAATAATACACCACACTGTGCTTAGAGCAGAGAAGGTAGAGCTCACCGTCTGACTGTGTGGTGATGCTGGCGGTCTCCGACGCGGTGCCGGGGCCGTAGCGGTTGATGGCCAGAACTCGAACAGTGTACTCTGTGAACTTATTGAGTCCATCCATCTTGTAGTTGAGTCCGTTCACCTCCACACTCTGCACACAGACACAGAGGAGCGATTACACTTCATTATAAGAGTCAATGACTACATGACCCTTTGAGTCTATATTTAACAAAATATCACTGAAAGGTTCTGACCTGCTCCTTTCCTGACGGGCTCTCGGTCCACAGCAGTCTGTAGCCCAGGACGGGGCCATTTGGGTGGCTGGGAGGCTCCCAGCTCACCTGGACAGAGGTGGGTGACAGAGCCTCAGCCTGCAGAGACTCCACCCGGCTGGGAACCTGGACTGTAGAGGCACACAGAGACAACACGCTGCTAACACACAGATACTGATGCTACTACCACTACTGAAAGCACCACTGCTGTTATCATCCCTGCTACTACAGTGGGCGCCAGAGGATTTCAGGGGAGGCACAGCGTGAGAAAAATAAACCAGAAAAATAACTGGAAACATCTGGTAAGCTAACTTCTGGGGCAAAATGGATTTTTCTTTGTAACTGCAGAGAGAGAGGACACATGTCGGGTTTCAACACTGACAGAGATCGAGAGCAAGTGCAGTCCAGGCTGCAGGTGGAGGACGACCTGCGTTTACTCTGTTCTACAGTGCATCCTGCATCAACTGCTTGTGCACATCATAGATGCAGGGCCCTGTCGTTCACATGGTGCAAAGCAGTCATTGCTTTTCCACCCGACATAGTGTGTATTTGACGTGTATTTTGATTTTATAGTTTGACTCATGTCCCATCTGTTAACATGGAGGAGGCGGGCTTTACGACCTATACTGCAGCCAGGCAGCAGGGGGCGATAGAGAGGGTTTGGCTTCACTTTCAGGGAGCTGACATGTCGGCCATCTTTTTATACAGCTTATGCTATAGACCAACAAAAACCTGGTCTAAAGTCTAAAGTGTATGGCGCAGTCTGTCTCTGATATTTAAAGAGCACATTAGTAACATCGGCATACATCGACCAGCTCACGACACGTGAGTCTCTGCTTGTATGTTCTTTCAGGGGAGGCTCACTGTCCCACACTTTGAAAGCCCCTGGACTAGACGATATCCAAGTTGCTTTTTAAACTTTTAACATGGCGGCAATTTTCCTCTGACCTCACGGTGGGAAGTTTACATGCTGTCATATTGTTGTACTGCAGGTGAATATGATGAATCTGAGGGTAAGACCTAAGTTATGACATATTTTATAACTATTTCATTTAGCATTTGGTTTTATTCTGCCCTCTGTTAGGAAGCCCTGCGAGGCAAGCGAGGACGTGTCCTTGCATGTGTGTGTGTGTGTGTGTGTGTGTGTGTGTGTGTTTAGGTGTGTGTGTGTGTGTGTGTGTCTTACGGTCAGGTTTGGTGGTGATCCTCAGGGGGGCGGAGCTCTCTCCCGGCCCCACGTCGTTGTAGGCGATGACTCTGAAGCTGTAGCTCTCCTCTGGTTTCAGGTTGGACACCGTCAGCTCCAAAGACTCCGGCTCCGACACGTTCACTGACCGCTCCCTGATGTGGGAAAACACAAATATAAGGTTTCTTATTATCCCCATATTTTCTTTCTTCCACATCATTCAGTTTTTTTTATTTCTGTTCTTTTGAATTAATGGAGCTGATTTTTGCTCCGTCTCGGCTGTGACCGGTTTCAATCACAATGTGACTTCCTAGTTTCATATTATTTATTTATTATTATCTGATTATTAAAATAGCATGTTGTTCGAAGGTCACACTTTAAAACACAGCTTTTAAAGGAGAACACAGTTTTATTTTGTAACTGTACAGATAATCTGAGCTGTAATCAGATGTAATCTGTGTAATCCCTCGGTTACTGCAGCTAATCCTCAGATTACGGCACCTCTGCAGCCTCTCAGTCCTCCACTAATCACTAAATCACTGAAGAGACAGCTGTGTCCTCTGCAGCAACAACGGGGGCTTCTTCCTGCTCACTTCACGGGGAACAAGCTGACAGAAACACTTTCTCTGTGTGGAGGAGTTTTTCTCTCAATGATGCCACCAAAAATGTCTCGTCCTGAATTTATTCAGAGAGACAGAATTAAGAAAATCCGACAAAACACTGTTTGATTACCAGATTGTAAGTTATCCTTCATTTACACAGACGGGAGGATACAATTAAAAATCTGTTCCCACAAATAAGTTTATGCTTTCAGGGATTAAAGGAAGCGATAGCACTCTCCCTCTTATTCCCACGAAAGGACTCCTCGATGTTTGAAACTTAAAGAAATGAGTCGTTGAATATAAAGTGTGAGGTTGTTTTCGTTTGATGTTTTCTGAGAAGACTTTTCTCAAAGTTTGGGCTCAAAGTATTTTCATATCTATCATTTTATGTTGTTATATCTACTATATTATATTTGTTATCAGTGTCTCGATGCCTGTCTTCTATGTTTTGTGTATTCTATAAACACGCTTCTGTCCTTTTGTGTGCAGCCAGGTTGTGTTCCACATGACAGAAGTCCTGTCAACGCCGGTTTTCTCTGGATCATTTTTAGTCGATCTATAAAACAGAACAACAGGCTGCTCACTGTGACGTCACAGAGCAGGACGTGTCATGCTGCCATCGCCCACACTGATGATTTAAGTTTGTTTCTATGTTTCTTTGGTGCTTTTGCCGCTCTGAGGATACGATTTATGATCATGTGACGTCACCGCGGTGCAGCGTAGTTATCTCGAGATCTCTTCTATGTGTTACATTAACGCACGCGGGATTTTTATATTGTCTGTTCACATTGCACTGTTTTTAATTTCATACTGTAAGCTTTTTGCACTCCTGTTTTTAATCACACCTGTTGTACATATTTTGTATCGTACGTATTGTTTTTATAGTTTTATTCTTAGTGGCTTTTTTTTTAAATCTTGTTCTATTGAAGTCTTTTAACTTTATTCTACTTCTGCTATAACTGTTGAGTAAATAAAATGTATGGATGCATGTCCGCTCAGGGCTTTTTCTGTTTTTAGCAACATCTTTAATCTTGCTAGTTTTCAAAGTAGACGAAGAGAATAATAATAAAATCCTAGAGAGAAAGTGTTAAGAAGGCAGCGTCCTCTGCTTCTGCAGCGAACGTCAATTTCTCCCACAGAGGGTTGCTCCTCTAAGTCTCAGAGGGAAAGTCTGTTTTCATGATTCTGCGAGTCGTGTTAGTTTATGAAAAGAGAAAGAGAGAAAATGTTGGAGGTTTGTTTATATGGATTGTTCAAACACAAGTCCTTTTTTAAACGTTTATACTGTGGTAATCAGGATTAGGTGAGACGTTCAGTCTGCATGTAAATGCCTGAACATTATGTTTCATCACGTGGATCCCAGGAGGAGTAGCTGAAGCTTTTTAGCAGCAGATTTGGATCCAAACAAACAGCAAACATTCCCTCTGCAGCCTGTGAACGTCCACTGCTCAATGTTCCTGCCAGTCCGGTTAGTTTTGTGTCTCTGTACCGAAAGTGTTGGAGACAAACTGACAGAGCAACTAATCCATAGATATCATCATCATCATCCTCAGCAGCAGCAGCAGAGAGACACGGAGGTTAAAGAAAACACAAAAGGTGACGAGTTCTCAGGGTTTATGGATCCATATTTTTCTGTGAGCCGCTGAGTAAAAAGGCACAGAGGCCGAGCTGGATGTCGAGTTAACCAGCAGGTCTGTTTCTGTCACTCAGTGTGGATCCTCTTTAACCTTCAGAGGCCGCCGTCTGCGGTCATTCAGTCTGCTCCAAAACAAATACAGAGAGACGCTTTTTCTCTGGGTATACTGTGAACTCTTTTCTTATACTTCTCTTTCCTCTGATTCTCTCCATTTCTCTTCTCTTTATTATCTGACTTTTCACTTAATGTCTGTGTAGAAATCTAAGAAAACATTCTCCTCTGTCTAACCTCTAACCATGTTTAGAAGTTTTTGTCAGGATCAGAGAAACCTATATATTGTTGTCTCTTTCCATGGTATCAGAACAAACAGGAAGTCCAACTAGCATATGTAACACAACTTTTTCTCCTGCATAAGCAACCTGGAGTTAATGAAAGGACACTTCTGAATCTGTTGTGTCTTTGATCCTCAAATTCCACAGGATAAGTCTCCGGTGTGTTCCGTGTGCGCCGCGACCTGGAGTCGATCGCGCTGATAATCAACCTTGGAGGTGCAAACTGAACTGTTGTTTGTGTGTTGCTCTGTTTAACGTTGATGTTATCGTGTGATTTCGCAATTCTTGCAGGACAATGTAGTTCTCCTGCGATCTTGTGATCTTGCAAATCCAGCTGCTTGGGCCAGCTGTCCGCTGCTGCAGCTCAGACGCGCCTCCTGTGGGCAAGGGCTCGCGCTGTCTGACAGACCAGAACCGCGGCACAGACGGAACGCGCCGGACACGGATCCTGTGGGATCCAGGCGTTATAGAAGATCGATTATGGAGTCAAATAAATGTCAGAAAGATTTTGAGCTTGCAAATACTTTCACAGCCTGGAGTTCAGTATCTACATTTGTAAATACATAAAGAAATTTGTCCTCACACATTCAAGTTTGTGAATTTGTAAATAAGTTTTGCAGGTGTAGAAATATTTTGTGCTCAGAAAAGTTTTGCAAAT
This sequence comes from Semicossyphus pulcher, assembly GCF_022749685.1. Taxonomy (NCBI): domain Eukaryota; kingdom Metazoa; phylum Chordata; class Actinopteri; order Labriformes; family Labridae; genus Semicossyphus; species Semicossyphus pulcher. The sequence goes on from NW_027211702.1 coordinate 6,075,439, forward strand.
GTGTAGAAAGTTGTTGTAGCTGTAGAAACTGAATCTTTGAAGTTTCACAAAGTCTGAGTTACAGACACACAAATTTCCTTGGTGCATGTGTGAACCTGAAGTTACAAGCTACGAGTTACAAGCACAAATTCTGACACCTTCTTTACACCTCAGCTAACCCGCCAATCAGCTCGCCACCACGGTGTCCACTGATCATCCAGTCAGAGGAAGCTGTCCAATCAGGGCGCAACTGATTCTACCTCAAAATCTTCTTGACCATTATCTGACTCCATAGTCGATGCTTAAAAACCATAGAGTGTATATGAAAGTTGGCACAGCCTGAATGAAGTCATTCATTGGTTTGTTGGCTGCTAATTTGCAGCCTTTAAGTTATGGGCTAATGCTAGCTTGGCTAGGAGGATGCATCTGTAATTCCAGATAACCGTGTTAGTATTTGGGTTCCTCATTTTTGCGAGCCTCAACTTGTCGGTAAGAAGGTAAAAAGAACAATGGGATGATATTTACTAAATAAACACCATGCTGTGTTGAAGAAGAGATTGGGACCGTAAGATTTTCACAGTGTCGTGCGATATTTTCGGGTTCCTTTGAAGCCAGCAGATATTTGATATCGGTCAGTGGATATCAGGATCAATAATCACTTGTAGCGCTCTTTCTTTGCAGTCTTACTATCAGTTTCAGAGGTGTGATGTAGGTTGGATATAAGAGACGATGTCTACAACAAGGTTTTTATGTGTGATCGTACGATATGTAGATATCCGTCTATCTGACGTACAAGGAAGTAATTCTATGAACAGAAGGAAGCCAGCTGTCAAACCTGAAATCTTGTTCTGCTGAGATGAATCTCGTCAATCGTCCTGAAAAGAGACGAAGGCTGTCCAGTTTTTATCATGTAAATAGGTTTAAACTACTTCCTGTCAAAAGATGGAGGCTGTGTGTGCACCTGTGCAGGACACGTTGACTGACAGCTTTTTTGACAGGAACATGCACTTTGATGTTACTGCTGGATTTAAAGTGTCAACATGTCATGTACCTGATAATCAAAACGTCGGACATGAACCGACCTTTCATAGTTTCCTGTGTCAGTCAGTGATTTGTATTTACATGAAAGAATTCCAGATAATTTCAAACTCTGACATGCAAAATGCTCATTTCTGGGTACACTAACATGTTCTGGGAATAAAAACACAATCCCAGCTACAACATGTAGTTCCTCTGCTGAAATCCTCTTAACCAGAGTAAAAACTCGTCTTTTTCCCCATCTAATTCTTTCCTTCTTTTTCACTCTTGATTTCTCTTTCTATCCCCCATTTTTTTATCATCAATACATTTCCTGGAAGTCATTACAACTGACAAAAATGTTTTATCCCCACTCTCCCTTCCTGCCATCTCCCTCTCTCCTGTAATCGTTCTCTGTCTCCCTCCGTCCCCTCTCATTTTCTCAAAGTTATTAGTGCAGCAAAAACCTGTCTGTGTATTTTTCTCTGAGTCATTAGAACTGACAAAACGTCTGCCTCTGTATCTTCTGTAAGTCATTAGGACTGACAGAATCTCTCTGTTGTATCAGTTCATGATGAAACTTCAGTGGCTGTTCTGTCCGACAAACCGTTCAGAGCTCTGAAGCACTGCTGGCCGACGGGTCCCTGAGGTAACAAAGCTTAAAAGCCTGGATGTGAAAGCCTTCAGCCGGAGCCCCGACTGTCAGAGGTTACCATTTAACATCAGCGGGGGACTCGACAATATGTCACCCAGAGCTTTTTCTGGTAAACGTTCAGAGCTGCTGTTAGTAGCAGAGCTGTGATCAAAGGGAAGGAGTGTTTTCTTTGACATACTGTTACTTTACAACTCTACGCCATCAGTCCTCTGTCCCGGTATACTCTAAGTCAAGTGTGATTCAAACACCTTAAAGTCTACGCCACTGGTCCATCGACCTTTGCCACGCTGGCAGAATGACGGACACGTCCGCCTGTAGTTTGGTCTGACTGTCCCTAACTTTGGACAAAACCATAGACTGTGTGGAGTGAAGCCAATGCAAGTGCCTTATGCCGGCATTCTTTGTATGGCGGCTACTCCTTGGTCTAATCGTATAGAAGCCTACTTCTAACTTGATTTGCTCCCTGAGTAAACATTTTCCTGATGAGTTTATGGTCTTAATCTTTAGTTTCAAGTCTTCTTCAACACAGCATGACGTTCATTTAGTCAATTATTGTTGCATTTACAGTACAATAGATGATAAAGCAGGGTATGCTTTAAGGCGTGGCTGCATTGGGAAGAACAAGTCGCTATCAAAGCCACCTAAAAAGTGTCATATTCAGCATTTGCATGTTTCCGATGAGTACATTTTTCTGAAAGCCTTTGCAAACTGAAATTAGCATCCCAATTAATATGACAGTTATCATGAATACAAATGAACCTTCCAAACAAAGCTAGCGCTAGTCTGAGGTGGTTATATGATCAATATGGTCTCTTCTGGCTCCAGAAAAAGGAGACATTGATGCCAAAATGCCAAATTTGAGTCTTCAAGGCAGTAGTCCACAAACCAATGGGTGAATTCACATTGTCTATATCCACTTCTCACATACAGGCTACGATAAAGACTGAAGTATCTCAGCAAGCATCACTTGCATTGTCTCAAAACGTTGTGCGGACATGGTTCCTTGGATGACTTTCCTCCACCATAACGCCCTTCGTTGTTTTTAGTAAAATGTCTAAACTATTGGAAAGATTCACATGGAATTTGGTTTATGAATTCCATTTTCCTCTTGGGATTAATTATAATAACTATGTCATTCTTTTTGGTAGTGACCAACAGAATGAGATCGAGGATACAAGCAGCCAAAATGAGTTTCCTCCACAGGGGCTCAGCCTCACAGCTATGTTGAGGAGGCTCGGAGTAGAGTCCCTGCTGCTTTGCACGGAGAGGAGCCAGCTGAGTTGGTTTAGGCAGCTGATTAGGATGCCTCATATTGGAGGTTTCCTGGGTACATCCAATCGGGAGCAGACCCCGGGTTTAACCCAGAACTCACAGGAGAGATTATATACCCCATCTGGCAGGGAATGCCCGGAGTTCCCCCAAGAGGTGCTTGAAATGTTGCCTGGAAGTTTGATGTCTGGAATTCCTTGCCCAGCATGCCAGCCACCTGACCCTTGAAGATGAAACTTTGGCAAATCTCTGAGTTTATATCTAGTGCTATGATCACGTTAACATCTCTTAATACCTAAATACCTGCAGATCTAATGACACTCCCATAAACCTCAGCTGGACACTTTGTCGACTGCTTTGTCACACAAGTATTTCCTCATCTTTACTCAGCCTTAGAGATAGGGTAAGAAGCTTGGAGATCCGGGGGGAGCTCGAAGTAGAGACATTTCTTCTTCGCATCGAAAGGAGTCAGTTGAGGGGGTTCGAGCATCTGATTAGGATGCCTCTTGGGCGCCTCCCTTTAGAGGTTTTCTGGGTATGCCTAACTGGGAGGAGACCCAAAGGTAGATCCAGAACCCACAAGAGGGATTATACATCCCATCTGGCCTGGGAACATCCAGGGATCCCAAAGGAGGAGCTGGAAAACATTGCTGGGGAGAGGGATGTCTAAGCTACTTGCTTAGGCTGCTGCCACCGCGACCCAACTCCGGATAAGTGGAGGAAAATGGATGGATGGATATTTCCAACAATCACATAAGTTGGGTACTAACCAATGCTGACTAGATATTCATGTGGGTGGATTGCAAATATTGAACCTCCTGGGAAATGTTGAAACTTGAATGTTTGAATAAATCCAGCACAATGTAATTCCTCTGCAATCACCAAGTTCAAATAATACTTAGTGGTTTTTGAAAACATTGATTAATGTGATTTTGACGAAACATTTGCATAAGAAAAAACGTCCTGAAACAAAAGCAATGTTTATTTGGTTGTCCAGACCTTAAGCTCGGGAAAAGATGCCTCGGAGCAGACGATGACAGAGAACAAAGAGCCCGGCCTTACCTCTCGACTCCGTCCTGGGAGTAGTAGATGCCGTAGGTCTGCACAGCTCCTCCGGTCTCCTCTGGGGGGCGCCAGCTGAGACGGACAAATCGGCTGGACACTAGGACAGGGACCAGGTCGCGGGGGGCAGAGGGGAGGGCAACGCCTGGGCTTGGGGACACTGGTGGGGGATCAGAGGAGGAGGAGTAAGTCAAGGGGGTGCCAGAAGGAGCAGGAGGAGCAGGAGGAGGGTGCGGAGAGGGAGGAGGTGTGTGGGCGGGTCTATACTGAGTGGGCGGGGCCTCAACTATAATTTCATCCAGGGGAGAGGGAAGGGAGGAGAAGCAGGGGGGAAGACGGGGTAGGCGGGGTTGCAGGAGGTGAGCAAAGGAGGCGGAGCAAATCAAAAACGAAAAGGAGCAGACAACAGATGAGATGTGCAGATAAGGAACGGAAAAGACGTGAAAGAGACAAGAAGGAAGAAAAGGAGGAAGAAGAGCGGTAAAGAAGATCACAGGCAAGAAAAAAAGCAGCAGAGCATCTGAAGAGTTCAGTCATCAAACAACACAAATCAGTCATCTGAAAATACTCACTTCAGCACTTAGAGAAACATGTTCATAAAGGACATTTTCAAAAGATGAACTCCTAAATAAGAGCTGAGAGAGGTGCACACACAGGGTTTGGAATAACTCGTTTTATAAGGGAGATGTTTTGACTAATATAACACTCGGTCAATTGTCCATTGATTGAGAGCAGCTCCTGAGTAAGTCCTAAATAAGATGTCTCCCTCGAGTCATTACGACTGAGATGACTTATTTTTCCTTTGCAGAAAGATTCTGAAAGCAGCTTCAGACAACAGGACCAGGAATGTGACCCACAGCTAAGATGACGGTTCTCAGTCATCCAGGTCATAACTCGAAGCTTAATCCAAAAGGAACTGGACTCGGTCAAACTTCTTGAGGATGTTTGATCTCTCATCCGAATATTACACATCTATGAGCATACTAATGACGGACAGAGGCTTATATTTCTAGCTCAGTCCACCGGTCAGTTTAGAACTGAAGAAGCCTTTCAGATGAGAGGTGAAACTTCTTCAAGAACTTCAACCAAGTCCAGTCGCCTTTTGGATTAATCTTCGAACTTTAACACGTTCCTGCTCCATATAAAATATCCAGATCAACTCGATAGGATACCTGATGGGACACTTCCTCTAAAATGTTTTAATCTATCCAGAGTCTCATATTATAACTGCATGTCCAAACACCTGCAGCTCCTCGTCAGACTGTCACAGAACAGAAATGAAGTGTGGAAAATGATGAATCCTTTTCCTCATAATTAAAACACTGATGTACAAAGGATGAAAACAAAAGCATGAATAATGACACTCCCTTGAATCTGTTTCATGTTTGTTTGTTTTTGTGTTGATCACCGTCCAAATGAAGGACCATGAAACTCCCTTTGACAGGTTTGTGTGTTCATCTCTGTATGACACTTAAAGCACACTTCAGTTTCAATATTAGAAACATGACAGACAACATTAGTGATTGAACGAGCTACAAGCTAACTCCCCCGCCAGCTGAGTGTAATCCTTTATACCTGATGTTTTGACAGCATCAGCTTCCTGCTCCTGAGCTGTCTACCTGCTCGAGAAAATGTCTTATTGATTGACATTCAAATTGACGTCGACAGAATATTTTGATTGGTTTAAATGCTCCTTTTTCCACTGGTTCATTGCAGTGTTAACTTTGGCAGCTATTTTGGCAGCTTTAGTTTTAGTCACATTTTAGTCTTTTTTTTTCAATATAGTTTTTGTCGATGAAACATTTTCTCTCTTGAGAATATATGACCCCTTCTCTCATCTCCCTCTTCTCGTTTTGACTCAAGCAGAAAGATGATCTCTCCTTTCTGTGCAGAAGAAGCGTCAACAAATGGCTCAGAGTTTTTAATATCAGAGGTCTGTTTTTAGCTCGTCAACGTCTCGTCTTCGTCATCAAAGATCGCTTACGAACATTTTTCGTCATTATTTTCGTGGACAAAATGAACACTGGTTTACTGCCCTGCCACTGCTGTTGTTTAAAGTAATACCATAGAGTTCCTTGCTTTCTTCTTTTACTCAGTTATTTTCGAGTGTGCATAACTGCAACCTATCAGTGTGGAAGTTTATGAGACAAATTCTGTTTGACGTCGCATTCCTGGGAGTTCTTTCTCTGAATATTAAACTCAAGTCAAACGTGCATATATGATTATTCACTTGTGCAGAGATGTTGACCTGTAAGGAGCCATAAGGGGCGTACAGTCCTGATGTTTTTGCAGATATTTTGCTGAACATGAGCCTGCAAGTTAAAATAATCCAACGACCATCGAGAGAGAGCCAACGTCACTGACGTCACGAGTCACAAACCATGGCAAAGACAAGCGTGCATGCGTGTCCCAGTAACTAATACCACTTTTGAGTGTCTCCTTGAAACACTTCTGCATGCATGTTTTAATTAAGTGATAGTGTGTAGACCCCTCAGGGCCACCGTACAAGTCAGCTCCCATAATATCCACGATAAAACGTGCAGGACATTTGCAGGGAGTTGGACTGTTCGAGGCTTAATGAGGATTGTGACGGTGCCAGAGCTCGGGACGTGATTGATGCAAGTTCATAAGAGCACAAGTACTGAGAAGAACGCAGCCAGGAGTGTGTAGGAGTGTGTGTGTGTGTGTGTGTGTGTGTTATGTGTGTGATCATCGGTGTTACAGTAGCTCTTGCTGTTAAGTTGCAGCCAATTATACTGTTGAAAACGATCCCCCCGGCAGAACACAGAAACAATCAATGTAGCACATACAGGTACGCACAGCTGATGAGTTTCTCTCTGGGTTATAGACTCAGTGATGGAGGAGGTTTCAACAACACACCAAGAAGTGCAAAGAGAAAGCTAACCGCTAAAAACAAGCTAGCACCATCAACTGTCCTCAGAATACTACTCTGTCCCCTCTCCTCTCCTCTGTCTCCTTTCCTTTCCTCTGCTCTCCTCTCCTTTCCTCTGTTGTCTTTCCTCTCCCTTCTCCTCTGTCTCCTTTCCTCTGCTTTCCTTTCCTCTGTCTCCTCTCCTCTCCTCTTATCCATCTCCCTTCCTTTCTTTTGCTTTCCTTTCCTCTGTCTCTTTTCCTTTCCTCTCCTCTCCTCTGTCTCATCTCCTCTCCTCTGCTCTTCTCTCCTTTCCTCTGTCGTCTTTCCTCTCCCTTCTCCTCTGTCTCCTCTCCTCTCCTCTTATCTGTCTCCTCTCCTCCATCATAAGCTGACAGATATCCAATTTCTCCGCAGGGTCAAAGGTCATGACTCTCCACAGAGTCCTTAAATGCTTTTGTCTGTTTGCACATGTCAATAAAGCTTCACTGAACACACACACACACACACACACACACACACACACACACACACACACACACACACACCTCTCACTTTATGATGTGATGAAAAGAAAGGTAGAGGGGAGGAGGGGACTGAGGGATAGGTAAAAGAAAAGAAAGGTGATGATGGAGGAAGAAGAAGCAAGAAAAATGAGACGGGAAAGAAAGGATAAAAAATAAGAAGAAAGAAAAAAGAAATGTAGATCAAAGGTAGGAGAGGAAAGGATGCAAGGAAGGGAAGAGGAGACATTGGATTAACAGAGGACAAAAAAGAAGAGGAGAAGGAGGAAGACAAAGAGGAGAAGAAGAAGAAGAAAGAAGGAAGAAAAGAAGGTGAAGGAGAAAAAGAGTAGTGGATGGAAACAGAGGAGTGTTAACACCTCCTCCCGCTCTGTGAGATGAGATTTGGGGTGTGAAGGGCAGATTCGTTCCTGCTCGCTGACCCGGCCGAAAAGCCGAGCCGACACCGAGCAGTAAAGCGAGACACTCTGCCGAAAAAATGGACGGGGAGGGTAAATAATAGAGTCAGACACCACCGAAGAAGAGCTGGAAAACAATCTGAATAAGTGCTGAAAATTACACCGCAGTCTGCCCGACGACAGATGATACCTGCTCACACACACGCACGCACACACAGCCTCCATGTTTTCTCCATCACTCTGTCCGTTCTCTACAAGCTGCTCTGCATTTATATTGTTTCTGCTGCCTGAATGATCTTTAGGGGAGGCTGGTTTCAGCTCTCAGCCTTCTGCACAGGACAATTGGGATTTTTCTGTGTGTGTGTAAAAAACAAAAACTGCTCTGGAGAACTATAACTATTTAAATGGACAAAACACAGTGTGCAGTTTCTACTGACCTTCCTAATGTGCAAACAGTAAGAGAGGTGCTGGAGCTGCATGGACACAGAGACAGGGACTTTTTTAAACTTTCACATGTAAGTATCATTTAAACCTGAAAATACATTTATAGATATATTAAAGATTAGTATGTATATGTAAGGGATTTTTCTCTATTTATAAGAGAGTTTAAAGTAGTTTTGTATATTTTTGTCTGTAATGCAGATTTGTTTCCTCTCAGTCTCCGTCATGAGGTCGTAGGGTCACTCTCATGTGTGATGTAACCCCTGGGGCAAACGAGCATAGAAACCTGTGTTTCTGCAGCAGAGGGCCGCTCAGTCTTTCTCTGTGAAGTCTGCTTCTTGTAGAGAAACAGGCTAAACATGCTCCGAGCTCCGTGCCATGCACACCTGTGTGAGCAGCAGAGAGGAGGAACAGGTGAATCAGAGGGAGGGGGCCGTGAACCACAACCTGCTTTTTGGGGGGTCGCGGATCAAAAAGGTTCCTATGAACACGATTTTACGAGTTTATGACTTTATAATTTATAATTTTATAAATATAATTTCTTGAGACATGACTCTTCTCCTCCAGCTCTGATTTTCTAACATGCCATCGTATTAACTGGATTTAGACGACAGATTTGATTCTAGAACTTTTTAGACTTTCAGAGTTTCATATAAAATAAGGTAAATAAACGTGACATTTATTTACGCAGGTTTTCAAATTTAGAAGTACCAGTTCTGTAATATGATTGATACATAACATAAAGTCATTCTGTTCAAATTTAAAAAGTCTGTGCAAAGTGAAGACTGAATGTGATACCTGTGGAGTAGCTTAGCATAATTAGCAGCTAAGTGCAGCGTGTAGAACAAACTGTGTGACACCTGTCGTTCACAGCAGACTGAGCGGAGAAGCCTGGGGATGACTCCGACATACTTTCACCGACAGATCTGAAACCTCACCCACGTTTAGTCTGGACGTCCAACATTGTAACATTATAAATGTCTTAAGTCAGCAGCATAACCCCTCTTAAATAAATCGTTTTTATCTTGACTAAATATTAGGTTTGCTCCTTTCTTGCACAGGTTACTTCAGGCTCAATAAGTCATTGATTACAATCCGATCATCAGATGTAAAGAAGAAGCACAAAGGCAGCTGCTTTATGCTGCTGAGACTGCAGGAGGCTACTGCTGCTGCTAATGCTACGCTAACAATTAGGGATGCACGATATTAGATTTTTTGCTGATATTTTCCGACCCTTTTTGTCGATTGCTGATTTCCATACTGATATATTAGGCTCATGTTTTTTTCCACCTAATCGCAGTGAACATCAAGTCTCCCCTGTAGTGGAATTCATATCACGCCTATTCTTATTGTAGTGGCCAAAAACTGCCATAATGCAGACATCTTGCACCCTTCTTTAAGTGCACACTCGCGCTGAGTTAATGTCGTAGCAATACGTCGAGCTTTTTTGGGAATCATCGAGCATTTAGGCAGAATTAAAGCGCAGTTTTATCGCCGGGAAATCAGATACCGATATCGTGCATCCCAACTAACAATGTGAGGGCCCGATCAGACAGAGTGCGTTTTGCAGGCTGTGAAACGCGAGCCGCACTGCACTGCTTTTTTTTTAAAACCTTTTTTCAACGCGAGGCGCTCTGCAACACAAAAGCAAAAAGCTTCTTTGTCATTGAAAACAAAAACAAAAAAGCCCCCGGCTGCTCGAACGCGTTCTGTCTGATCGGGCTGCTTCTGTTTACAGCAGTCACCTGCTTATATCTACTGCTGGTGCTGCTGCCTTTAGCTGTTGTTGCTACTCCCTGCTGCTGTATGTTGTTGGAGCTACTGCAGTTAACGCCTGGGCGACACCGCCTACCTGAGCAGCGTGTTTGTGTTGCAGAACCTCTGACTTTCATGTCGTCGTGCATGTTAACATGTCAAACATGTTTGAGTGTCAACAACTGATTTGACATGTCACGTGTGGATCAAAAAGTTGACATTGACATGATCTGTTGACAGTTATGTTGACATCGTACGAGCAACCTGACACCTCTCACTGCAGACACAGTTTCAATCAGTCAGTATTTTTACTGTGCAAACGCTTATTAACCCTTTATAAACCCAGATCACTTTGAACGTGTAATGATATCATCTCTACTTAGCCGACTGACACGCCTGCTAACTGCTTCTGCTGCTGCAGATAAAGTCGCCGTTGCTCAGAGCAACTGCACTCGCTAACTGCTAATGGTTGCTGTTTACTGCTGCTGCGGCTGCTAATTGCTGCTCCTGCTGCTGTATGTAACTGACTGAGTGATATTTTTAACTGCCACTTCTAACTTGGCTGCTTCGCCCCAAAATTTACTACAACTGTATTTTCCTGAGCGCTCTTGTTTGGCCGAGGCCTCCTCTCAATGACGCCACACTGTACGAGCTTAAACACATATTTTACGCTGTGAAGTACGACTGCTGGATAAATGAAGGAGCACTTTTGATATGTTGAACAGATGCAGGCTTAATCCCTCTTTTTCCATATCATTATGCCTATAAATATTCCCCGTATCGCTCTCTCTCCCTCGCTCTCTCTCTCTTTTTAACCTCTATTTATGCAGAAGAGCAGCGCTGAGCTTGTTCACTCGCTTCAGCTTCACATTCACACTGCCTCCCTCCCTCCCTCCCTCCCTCTCTCTCTCTCTCTCTCTCTCTCTGCACTCAATTTCAGGGCTCATTTCAGCCAGCTGCCGTTAGAAGCGACTATACTACACACACACACACACACACACACACACAAACACACACACACACATGAACACACACGCACCTCTCTGCCCTCCACTTTCAAATTCCTCTAAAATGGATATTTATTCCTGTAAATCTCCACCACAGTGGGTGAGTGAGTAAACTCTCTAATATCTTGAGTGTGTGCGTGTGAGTGTGTGCGTGTGTGTGTGTGTGTGTGTGTGTGTGTGTGTGTGCTGTGACCTCGCTAACCTGAAGGTGGAAACTGACTTTCACGGAGCAGAGTTGAATAAATGCTCGTAGACATCAGTAAAAAGCAGGTACGAGACAAACAGAAGACACTAACCGTGTCCTCGTCTGCTGCAGAGCTTCTGTTTTCACTCTCATTATTTAAAGTTCAAGGTTTAATGAATCCACCGTCGCCTGTATGCAAATATTGTTCATCACAACCCGACACAGCTTCTCCCTCTGTCATACAGATCCATCGTAGTCCAAAAACCAGAAGCAGCACTGCAACAAAACCTGATGCTAACAGGCTTGTTGCTAAATCATGAAGTCATATTCTTCACATTTCCCGAGCAGGAGATGATGACTTTGTTTGAGGCAGTGCTTAAAAAACATGGGAAGCTTATTTTGAAAAGTCACATTGACTGTAACAAACTGCACGGTGCAGAAACGGTAACACAACATTGGGAATGAGCGCACACTGGTAGAGTCTCCTCTACTGGGAGGCAACAAGGTGTGTTAGGTACATACACCGATCTGCCATACGAGGCATGGACTCCACCAGACCTGTGAAGGTGTGCTGAGGTATCTGGCACCAAGACGTGAGCAGCAGATCCTTTAAGGCCTGTAAGCTGCGAGGTGGGGCCTCCATGGATCGGACCTGTTTGTCCAGCACATCCCACAGACGCTCCATTGGATTGAGATCTGGGGAATCTGGAGGCCAAGTCGACACCTTGAACTCGTCGTTCCTCAAAACATTCCTGAACCATGTCTGCAGTGTGGCAGGGCGCATCATCCTGCTGAGAGAGGCCATTAGGGAACACTGTCTCCATGAAGGGGTGGACTTGCAGTTTAGGTAGGTGGTACGTGTCAAAGTAACATCCACATGAACGGCAGGACCCAAGGTTTCCCAGCAGAACATCACCCAAAGCATCACACTGCCTCCGCCAGCTCGCCTTCTTCCCATAATGCATCCTGGTGCCATGTCTTCCCCAGGTAAGCGACGCACACGCACCCGACCATCCTCATGATGTAAAAGAAAACATGATTCATCAGACCAGGCCGCCTTCTTCCATCGCTCTGTGGTCCAGTTCTGATGCTCATGTGCTCATGTAGGAGCTTTCAGCGGTGGACAGGGGTCAGCATGAGCACCCTGACCGGTCTGCAGCTACACAGCCTCATACACAACAACCTGTGATGCTGTGTGTGTGCTGACACCTTTCTATCAGAACCAGCATTAACTCTTTCAGCAGTTTGAGCTACAGCAGCTCTTCTGTTGGATCGGACCACACAGGCATCAATGAGCCATGACCCTGTCGCTGGTTCTCAGGTTTTCCTTCCTTGGACCTCTTTTTGTCGGTACTGACCGCTGCAGACCGGGAACACCCCACAAGAGCTGCAGCTTTGGAGATGCTCTGACATGCATTCCTGTATGGTTATTAAAACATCACTGACCAGCCGCCAACCAGGAGAGCCGGCAGGAGGGAACAGCAACAGGTGGGCATCATATAGTGCCCCCTGGGTATAGGCCCACATACCTTCATGTGGAGGGGGCAGAAAAGATCTCCAGCAGATTTTAAGAATTGCTGGTGTGCAAGAAAAAGTCTCAGCACACCGAAGAGTAAAATGTATTCGTGCTGGCACCGTGTAACGGTAGGTTCAGCCCACTTTGAGCACCTGTTTGAAGATGGATTGAGCTGTACCCACAGAGCCTCCCGGCTGAACACATCCAGAACTTTCTCTTTAACAGATGCAGATAGATTCAACTTTGACCCACCTCCTCGGGCTCTGAGAAAACAAACTAACTAACACAAAAGTAAATGTTGGAATGCTCCTTTAATGCCCCAGCGGGACTGTGATCCGTGGTGTGTGTGTTTTCTAATTTGCGGTGAAAGCTCAGTGTGTGTCTGTAGTTTTAAAGCTGCTCCTGACAGTGTGTGTCTGTGTTTACAGTAATTCACTGTGAAAGCTGAGTGCGTGTGTGTGTACATTAATTTACCCTGAAAGCTGCGAGCGCTGCGGGTGTTGTGCACTGACAGTTACACTCTCTGAAAGCCGAGTGTGTGTGTGTGTGTGTGTGTGTGTGTGTGTGTGTGTTTGTAATTTTCAGTAAAAGCAGTAATTCTCGGTGTCTTTCTGTCGTGCACCGAGCCTCCTCTGTGTCTGCAGCTCCGACGTTATTACTTTGAAAGCAGGAGACGCAGGTCACACGCTGAACTTTGAGACGTCATCAGAGCCGAAAAATCCCCCGAACACGCGCTGAGGCGACCTCAGAGAGCTGACCTGTCTGCCTGATCAGCCCGTAATAATCAGCAGGTCTGGGTAATAATCCAAACACAGACAGAAGCTCAGCAACACGAGGAGTCAAACACACCTTTACTGACTTCCAGAACAACAGCACACACAAAGAGTCAGAGGCAGCAGGCTGCAGCGCTGGGAGGATAAATGAGGAGAGGAGAGTGAACACAGAAACTCTGTGGACGTAAGAGTGATGTCAGAAAGAGAACAAAAGTCCACCACAGTTTCCTTTAATGCAGGAGAACTTTCTGCATCGGAGTCACGTGTTTCGGTTACTTTACACCTGCTTGATATCTTTTCCTCCGACGTACACGTCGCTGTAAAGACTTGTTGCAATTCAGTGAGTTTGTTAAACACTTCCAGACGCCGTGCGGGCCGATAAGAAGTGAGATTACTGTTTAAAGACCAGGTTCATCCTGCCGCAGGGCATCATGGGTATCATGGCTCTGGATCAGGGCTAGGCATTGTCCATCATGGGTCATTTAAAGGTTAGATCAAAGTCATCACACTGAAAGGTCACAGACAAAGAAGGTCAAAGTTGAGGTGAGGTGAATATCAGAGCTGCATGCATCAGCGCAGGTAGCTCTGCTGCTCGCTGCAACGTCTCAAACTCTCTGGGGACCAAGTCACATGAAAGTCCACAAACCTGCTGGACTGAAGAGTGAAAACAGTTTAAAGACAAACTCAAAATGTTTTTCGCCGCCTGATCCTCGAGTGCTCCAACAGCACGATTCCTCCATCTTTATCTCCATCCTCTCATGTCTCAGACTCTCTCTCAGCTCTCTCAGCTCTCTGTAATGTGGAGCCTTCATGTCTTATCTCTGTCTGCATTTTAATAACTCACATTTGGAATAATTTTACTAGAAAATGTTTGACTGACAGCGCGAGATAAAAATGAAACATAGCAGGAAGTTTGAGTTCTGGCTTGATTTGATCAAACTTTAGATTTGTTAAGTGACACAGAGACTGTTTTGTATTCTGCATCAGACTAAACTTTGCGCACAGAATCTGCAGAGACATCGTCTGAAACGTCTCCGCCCCACTTTAAAGAATGAAGGAGTTATCCTCCGCCCTCAGCCTGAGCTGTGATCTCTTTCTGTAAACAAACACAAGCACGTATGGATTAGCTGTGTGCTGCAGTCGTCCACTCTAATGTACAACTGCTGCAGACGAGCATGAGCTGCAGTGTTCCAGGAATTATCCACTATCTTTCACAAACCTGCACACAGTTGAGGTGTCGAGAGATAATTCAGTGCCGTGTGTAAGCGAGAACAAACTGCATGTCTGCAGGAATTATCCCCGGACGTGTCTGAATGAGCACATTATGCAGCTGCTCAGGACTTATCTCCTGAGCTGCAGTCATCCAGGAATTATTCTCAGCCCTTCATTAAAAAGCTTTTGGTGCTGATGTCCAGGAATTATTCACAGCCCTGCTTAAATGATCGCAGGATGCAGCCATGCAGGAATTATTAACGACGTTGCATTACCAAGTCTGAGCTGCAGATCCAGGAATTAGCCAATATCCACTTTGAATGAGTACAAGCTACAATCATCAGGAATTACCCTCTGCCCTGTCTGAATAACTACAATATGCAACCTTCAGGACAATATACTGAGCTGCATGCAGCCCTCCAGGAAGTACTCACTGCCCTGTATTAGCGCGCAGAAGCTGCAGGTGTCCAGGAAGTATCCTCTTCGTTTTTATAAACAAGCAGAAACTGTTGTGTTCCAGAAATGATCCCCTGCCTTGTCTCAACAGACACACAAGACAATGCTACCATTCAGGGATCATCTGCTAAGCTGCAGCCACCCAGCAATTACTCACTATCCTGTATTAACAAGTCAGAACTGCATGTTTCCAGGAATTATTCACATCCCATAACTGACCACTGTATGCAACCTTACAGAAAATCGACGAAGCTGCATACAGCCTTCCAGGAAGTATTCAGTGCCCTGTTATAACAGGCTTAAGCTGCAGGTGTCCAGGAATTAGTCACTGTCCTGTATGAATAATATAATATATACCTTATAATATAACGTTATAACCTTTCACACACAAGCTAGCTGCACACAAGCTAGCTGCACACTTTCTGCTCACAGAGAAAACTGTGGAGTGCTTCCTGAAGTCACACGTCAGACTTTCTGCTGTGAAAGAATGGAAACTCATATCCAAGAGTTCTGCTTTCTTTGAACAGCAGGTTCATTCAATAACAGAAGAGGACACACACACACACGCACACACACACACTCACACACACCTCCTCTGCCTTCCTCCTCCCGCTGAGTGATGATGAAGGGGCTGATGGGAAGGTGTTTCATCACAAAGGGGATCAATGTTGGAAGTGACACCACACACTTATATAAACACAAACCCACACACACACACACACACACACACACAGCATGGTGACACATTTAGGCGTAGGCGGTGAGGAACAAACCTCCAACCTCTAACCAATCGATAGGCGAGGACACACACACACACACACACACACACACACACACATCGGCTATATGGATGACCTTCCACTTTCTCCGATCGATGGAGGCCGACGCCGCAGAAACATCAGCGGTATGAGAGGAGAGAAGATAAATATTTTCCCCTCCTCGTCCGTCTCTCCGCCTCTCTTCTTCGTGGGTTTTAATGCAGAGCAACAAACAGGTCTTTAACTTTACAGAGAGGAAGAGTCACGTGATTACAGACGAGGACAATTATTATTATTACGATCTACTGAGTGATTCAAAACTAACTGTCATAAATTAATCGTCTAATCGCCTAACGTGTAATAATGTTTTCCTGACAGGCTCTGAATGTGAAACACACGATCAGTTTCCATGACAGCACTTTACTGGGATAAGAAAACAGCAAAGTAGAAGCAGTCAGAGTTCATGAGTTTCTGTTAGTGAGAGAGCAGCTGTTTGTTTGTGTGATGATTCTTGTTCAGCATCTTTAAAACTGTCCTCACCCAACATGCATGCTGTGTTTGTCTTTGAGTACAAACTCGGATGTAATTCTGACTCAACACTTCTGTGACTGAGCACTGAGTTTAAAGCTGCCGAAAACCAAAATATATGAAATGCAACGCAGGCAACTAACTCGGTCAAAGCCTGGTGGCGTGTGCGTGACGGCTGCGGGACGTGTTCATTTGAAATGCCTGAAAACAGACGAGAGTCTTCACGCTGCTCGTGGGACACGTGCGACTCACGCGCCGAGAGGATGTAGAGGATAGGAGGCTCCCCGATTGAGCTCTGACGGCAACATTAACATCTCCTCCTGTAGTAAAAGTCACAGGCATGGAGTTTGTACTCAATGCTTTGTTGTTGTGTTTCCCGGGCCGTTGTTGTTGTTGTTGTTATTTTTTAACTTTATTTGTAACTTTTACAGGAAGTGATTTGATGGATAAAGTCACTCACAGGCTCCTTATTGAGGTTCCTGCTGAATTTTCTTTGAAATAAAGACGTAGTCATGATTCTCCCTCAGGCCAGAGATGTGCATGCTAGTAAGAATGAATAAATCACATCATGTTACAGACGTAACTCGGGCGCTCTCTCCCTCTCCGCTTGTTTTCGCTGTGTGTTCATTAAGGCCCCGTTTCGAACGTAAACACTGACATAAGAACCTTTAAACAAAGACCAGAAATGACCCGGACATGCGCTGCGGAGGACAAAAAGGTACAAATCTTTAGTGATATTAACCCAAAATATTAATTTCTTTTATACAATGCAGTAAATGAAACTATAAAAGGGCCTTTTAAAGAATAATCCCATTGAAATACAAAACCAGTTTGAGCCGAACAAAGATTCATTATAAAAGGATTGTTGGTGCTCGCCCGGTGCTAAAAGAGGAGGTTTTAATGAAAGGTGTTTGATGCTCTGAGAACCGGTGGCTAACCTGCAGCTCCTTCTGTTTTTAGTGTTAGACAAAAATAAACTAAAGTTGTTCTTTACTTTTTACCCCGTGTTATGTTCACTTTGCCCACATTTTTTTTTTTTATCTTACATGATTAAAAATGATTTCTGTTTGTGTGAAGAAACTAAAACAAAGATCAGTTATTGTGTCTTAAAGCAGACATGAGACAGCAGCATGAAAGAGTTTCAAACAAGCTGAAATTACATCAAAGAATAAATGAACGAGACGTGCTCTCGCTGGTTAAATGATCCTCAATCCTGTTTTTATAATCAGCTTTTAACTTTCTCATACAGGATGCAGTGATGTGTGCAGAGAGCCAAACCAGAGACAGATCGAAAAACGCAGCACGGTGTCACCGAAGTCAGTAACTGATAAAATATAGTTTGCTTCTATAGAACACATCGAAACCTCGCTCTCTGGGTTTTTGTGAGGCTCCCAATATGATCATTAAAAATACGGGTTCTCCTCATGGAAACAAAACAGATATTTGACACGCGTCAGTAACGTCATCCTTCAAAGTAAAAGTCTGATAACCTTATGCCACTGTGCCCTTTGACCTCGAGAAGCTCGTCATTATAGTCTTGTTTGGATTCATCTACAGTGACGTGGATTTCTGGGAAGGCAAGTGTTCTGGTTTCTGTTTGTAGTTCACTTGTAGTCCGACTAATATTGACCAATCGAGGTCACAACAGTTTCTGAGGAGAGCAAAAGCAGGCTGTAATGCCACCCGGCTCCATCAGACGACGACAATTTAGCTTCTTATTAATCTCTATAAACAGACATCTGCATGCTAACAGCTAACAATCTGTTCTAGATCTAAAATTTTACGTTTGGATTAAGTCTTAATTTCCAAAGATTCCTTTAGATAACATTATACAGCCGTATCGGTTGTTTGTGCAACAGCTAATTATGAGCCATATTTAGGATGCTGATGTGTTATAAAAGAGGAAAGGAAAGTTAAAGAGCACCTTAAAATAGATTTTTAAAGATACTACTTTGTGCTTTTGTACGTTTGGCCTCTGTTACTACCTCCAACGCCGTTTATATTTTCAGTCACACAAGAACTGAAACATGATGAATATTGATCATCTGAATGAACCAATGAGCTGTGAAACGGTGTTCAGCATGTGTTGTGTTTGTGTGAGTCTGCTTTATTCTATTTATATCTACAAATCAACACTTAGTACTGGTGGGATCTCTGTCAGCCTCTCGCTCTCTCTCCATATCAAACAGGTGTTATTGAGCTGGATTTCATTAAACCCGTCCTCGCCGGCTGCTTTGAAGACGCTCCTGGGCGTTGCTGGGTCGCCGCTCGCCGCGGATTGAAATGACACTCAGCAGACGCGTCGCTGCCGTGTCCTGATTTGTTTTGTTGTTTTGGAGGCGAGGGGGAGAGTCGGACCAGCACCTGTCTGTCACTAAAAATCTGTCTGTCAGGAGGAACGGGGGCACGGAGAGGTGGAGGAAGGAAGAGAGATGGGAGGGAGGAATATAAAAGATAGAGACGAGGTGAAGAAGACAGGAGGTAGAGGAAGAGTGAGAGAAGAAGAAAGGAGAGGAGAAAGGGAAGGAGTCGGAGGAAAGTTTTGCAGGAACATTTTGTATTTTTATTTCCACACGAGCCCATAACTGTCTGTTCGGAGAGTTTTGACCTCATAAAGTTGCATAGCGTTGCAATCCATGTAACACAGTGTAATACTACTGTCGACATTAGTTTGTGCAATCAATGCACGTGATAAAATAATACTAATCTAATTTTATTCTGTGTGTTTAACCCACAGGATCCACAGGATCCGTCTCCAGCGTGTTCCGTGTGCGCGGCGACCTCCGGAGTCGATCGCGCCCATTCAAGTCAATGCTCGTGATTCCACAGCGCGCGCAGCGGTCCGTCTCCGGTGCGTCCCAGAAGCGTCTCTCCGCTCTGCTCCGCTAAAGATACGCGGCGTGTCTATTTCTGACGGAGGCCGCTTCAAGCACGCGTCAAGCTGAACTGAGCAGATCGTTCCAAACAGGAAGTCGAAAACAGCATGCAGCATCCGGTCATTTCAAAATAAAACACCATGTACAGACCGGTACAGACTCCCGATTTTTCTGAACTCTTTTAATGAAGTCGTGTCCTCAGCCATGGTAGAAGCACAAAAATCACAGAATGATCTCCAGATGAGCAGATGACCTCGGAGGTCAAACTGAACTGTTGTTTGTGTGTTGCTCAGTTTAACGTTGATGTTATCGCGTGATTTTGCAATTCTCGCGTGATAACGTAGTTTGTGAGTTATAATAAAATGTCACCGATGTGTGTCCTGCTTGTTCCGGTGCCTCCGAGTGGCCAAAAAAGTATGAATGCAGTTTTAGACACCGTGTGTAAATGTCGTGAGGCTGTTTGTGTGAAACATGTGCAATGTGTTTCACACAGTAACTACAGGACAACAAGGTTTGCCTAAAAGGAAATGAATTAATGCTATGATTACAACCCTAATAAACTGTGTGGAATCTAACTCATTAGCTGTTTAAACACCTGTGTTCTGATTTGTAATGAAGGAGCTAGAGCACAACCAGATGAAAGTACACACAGCGACGTCACAGGATGCTTTAAAGTGTTTTACTTTTCTTTATGCGACCTGTAAAAGCTCAACGGTGAGCTGAAGATAAAGAGCAGGACAAAAGGCCGACTTCCTGTTAGAGAAGTCCTTTTTCCAATACGAGCCTTGACCATGAATGCAGCATCATAACAGACTTATTGATCTGGATGTTCGACTGAATCCACACACAAAGGAACACACATACACACAAACATTTCAGTTCCACACACACCTGTCAGAGTTTAAATATTTTATGATTTTTTATGAAAATTAGTTTCAAACAAAATCTTTTTTATGATCAGAAAACAGCTCTGAGAAACATTTGTTTGTTTTTTCTCTGTGTGTTTTGGTCAAATACACACACACACACACACACACACACACACACAGACGCACACACACACACACACACACACACACACACACACACCAGTCTTCTTTATTTTGCTCTCAGGCAAACACTTAATATGTATCTCTACCTGTCACACACACACGCTCACACACACAAACACACTCATCTGGTGTAGGAGGAGAGGAGGCAACCATCACCATAGCAACAGACAGAGACTCCCACACACCCCCACCCACCTACACACACACTCCTGTTGAAGAGTGGGGGTAGAGTAAAGTGTGTGTGCGTGTGTAGAGAGAGAGAGAGAGAGCGGAGGTGATGGAGTAAAAGCATTTCTCTGCGTGTGAGAGATAAGGTGTGTGTGTGTGTGTGTGTGTGTGTGTGTGTGCGCGCTAAGGTCAGATGCTCACTGTGGAATACGAATCTGTCATGGCTGACACACTTCCTCCTCTCTCTCTGTCTCTCGCTTGCCCTGCCCTTCGCTTGACCCTCCCGTCTATCGTTCCTCTTCTTCCTCTCTCTCTCTCTCTCTCTCCATCCATCCATACCCTCGCTCTCTCTCTTTTCTCTTTCATCGTCCACAGGATTGTGTCGGGCGATTTCATTTTATCTCTTATGCTCTCTCTTTTTTATTATTCTCTTCACTCCCTTCTCTCGCTCTCTCGCTCTCTCTCTCTCTTCTCTTCTTCTCTTCCAGCAGACCGAAAATGATCTGTGATGACTCTGTCTCTTCTCCGTGCAGATGTCACCCGACTTCCATTTGCCGCTCAAAATGACGGGTGAGAAGAACAGAAGAATTTTAAAAAAGGGAAATGCCATAAATCCGTCACGTTAATGTGTTATAATGTGTTTCTTCACACGTGTTTTTCTTCACCATTTTCTTCTGCAACATACGACTGGACGAGAGGCGAAATGTCTTCAGGAACTTTAAAGTCACGTTGCCTTTTGGACTGAACTTATAAAAACAGGAAGTGAAGGTTATCGAATAAATGTGGCTGGAAAATGTTGGTGCAGAGCGGTGAAACACACATGCATGCAGGGACGTTGGAACTATGTTCTTGGAGGGGGTGCTGTGTTAAATGCATCAATCTGCTGCATTCCCAGAATGCTTTGCTGACATTCTGTAATATGGCACATTGCTGCAGGTGCAGGGAAGAAGTCAGGCCTTTGAATAACGATTAAAATCCTTTTAAGTAGATCTGGATGTGCAACTTACAGCACATCCATATTTCCATGTCTCATATGTGAAGCTTGGAAGATACGACTTCATGACTTACTGTCCATGTTCCTATGTAAAGATTAAACACAGAACCGCTCGCAGGTCCAGTCTGACTCAGAGCAGGGAGCTGCAGAACCCGGGGCGGGTTCGGATTGGGCAAAAGAAAAGAAGTTTATGAATCTGACAGACAATTAAAGCTTTTCTTGTTTTTACTAAAGAATAGAAGAAAAAGAGGAGAAGCCACAACTGTAGAGCAAAAGACTGGACTGAGTCTGACTACCACACACACACATTCCCACACACACACACACTGCGACCCAGTTTGGCGTCCCTCAGGACCGAGTTTAAACGCTTAAAAAGAACAAAACACAACAAACAGCGTCTCTCCTTACATGTAAAGTAGCAACGACAGCAACGCATGATAAGAGGAGCTAATACAACTGTGAGCGGCTTATATGATGAAGTTATGTAAAACCCACTGACCCCACTGTGAGAGGGAAATAAAGGCTTAGGGATTACTGTTTACCAGTTACATCAAGACAAACAATGGGCGCTCATGTTTCTGTCCAATCAGCTGCATCCTGCTGCTGTTTCCCTTCTTCTGTATCTAACTGCCCCATTGCAACGCCAGTCCCCGCGCCGTCCTCTGAGACGGGACATCCAAACAACAGGAAGAGTAAGAAGCTTTTTTAAAACCAGTTACAGCTGGTGCGTTGCCCTCCTAACCCTAACCACGTTTGTTCGAGAAATATTGTGTAGGATCTGAAGTGACCACTTCAAATACCAAAGTCACACAGACAGACTCACCAACAGAGGCAGCAGCAGACCGTTAGCTCCTGTGTTCTGTGACGTAAAATGACTGTTTTTATGAATAGAGTCTGGTGCCTCTGAAGAGAGCGATGTAACGTCTGTTTGTGGTAAAAAAAAAATCATCTTCCTCTGTAACAAAAAGGTCTCTCTCTGTAGGGATCCGTAGGGTCAGTGGAAACAACTTTTAGTGGGAACACTTTGATCGATCAAGGACTATGTTGCAGCCATTACAGCCTGTTTCACAGCAGCACGCTGATGCAGTTTACAGAAGCATTCCAAAACGTTTTGCACCTTTAAGTCGTGTAAATCAAAAAAATAGCACACTTTCCCTTTAACAGGTGCCTCCACAGGCATTTGTGTGCTTTCCTAAGAATTTTTCCAGCAGTGATGAGATGATTTTGGAAGATAAATGATGTCATACTGCTTATAGACAATTGTATTACAAGTTCTTTAATAATCTCCAAGATCTCAGTTTCATTCTCTTTGGCGCCACCTATGGTGATAAACGGTAAATGCAGGAGCACACGTCCCAGATATCCAGACAGTGCTGCATGTGTGACGTCCACGGTCGGCTCCGGTTGTAACTCTTGATTTTCCTGGCTGATGGTCGCTTTCCTTTTCAGACTGTTTGCTTCATCTGAGCGTCGAGTTTGTTTCTTCTTCTTTGGATTTTCACTTCTTGTTGAAGTTGTATCTGTAGTCATCCATCTTTTCTTTGTTTGTTCAGCCATAGTAGATTACTGTTTACTCACAACACTTGCAGAGAGCGGAAAAGCAGCCGCTTAGCTCCGCCTACCCTCTCTGGCAGACCAACCACTGCTGGCTGATGAAAAACGCGTCACTCACTGGGCGTCGCTTGAGATTTTCTCCGCAAAAGTCACCACAGACAGCCAGTCTGTAATAATACTGCATACTGCAAATGCAAAGGCTTTCATCAGTGGGCCATAGGCTCACCATTGTGTTACCTCCTTCAGAGATAGATAGAGACTTAACAGACATTTATTTACATGGAAATCTTCGAAATGATAACTTGAACATGGAGGACTTGTTGAAAACCTCTGTGCTCTGAAATTACCTTAACAGGTTCATTATGTCATCCTCACACAACCTGATCCAAAGAAGAAGAAGCTGGCAGAGAGGAGAAGCAGGAGGTGAGTGAGGAGTGAAAAATAAGACCCGCCCACGCTGTTTTCCTCCGTCACTTCGGTGCCTCTCTCTGATCATCATCACACATCATGAAGGCAATTCGAACAAATTACAGATGCTTTGCCACATTCATGCAAATGATTCTGCACAATTGCTGTATCAACTGCTTCTGTCATGTTGATCTAATCATTACTTCTCTGCATGAGTCGCTATAATCCAAATGTTTGAGCCAGCTGTAGTAATCTGTCGAGCTCTCTGTTTCTGTGAATGTGTCCTGAAACGAAGAACAGCTCTGAGGTGAGTCTGAACCTTCCCTAATGAAGAACGTGTGAAGCGCTGCAGCGTGAGAGGAGATCTCTGTGGTGACGTGGATGAACGAATCAGAGGTGCAGAAAGAGCGCTGCGTGTGCTTCTGCCTTCGGGGTGTTTCCTGTGTTTACATTTCGGATGTTACGCAGCGCTGTAAAACAAGCTCGTGTTTCCACCTCTCTGTGCTGTGATTACACGGCCTGTTCCCAGATTACTCTACGAACAGTGAAGGCCCGATTCTCTCAGAAACAGTCGTGTGCAGCTTTGTGCTGTTGATATAAAGCCTTTTGTATTTCTAATAACTGTTATTGCTTTTCTACATTACGTTGGTTCAATACCTTAATTATTGTTCAACATTGTTTCAGGTCCAAAAGAAAGAAGCATTTCTCATTCTTTGTTATTGTTTGTTTTAGTTCAATAACACAAACGACGGAGCAGATTACTCTACGGTCTGAACACTTTGTTTCTTCTCAGCCAAACACAATACGATGCTTTTGTCCAAAGCGACATCTGAGTAAAGTTTTTCTCTTAAACTTGTTAAAACTCACTGTGAGTCATCACGTGCACAAAAGTCCACCAAAGCGTCTAAATCTGCGTACAAGTGATTTGCATCGAGTCTGATGGTCAGGTGTCACAAAGCAGACAGAGTCCAGTGATTCTCATCAACTTATTTAGTTACTTAACATATTTCTGCTTATGGAAAGCTGATTTTTGTTTCCAAAGTATGTTGTTGTGTCCTGATAGACTACAGTAACAATGATTTTTTAATGTTCATTGTATTTTACAGTGTTTTTTTTTAAGTAAAGGACAGACAAAGGGGGCGTAGCTCTGCTTTGGGAAGAGCGTGACAGGTAGTTCATTGTGTTGTGCTACGTGTGTACATTATTTCAAGTATGCACCGTCTGTTTGCAAATGTACCAAAGACAACGAGAAACACAGTAACAACAACAGTAACCTTCTCCTGAGTGAGCTGATGGAGTAAGAAGTCACTATCAGGCAAAGTAGAAATGATTCCAGGTTTAACATGAAGATGCAGAAATCTACAGTCCGTTTAAAAATGTTTGTCCTACTGCATAATTATGGAAAGCACAATAACCAATTTCATTTTCAATTCCATCCTGACGCATACTATAATTTGTTTTGTTATAATTGATTAAGAAGCAAATTAATCAAACTTCCAAATAATCACGAAGCAGGTTAAAAATGGAAGATTGAAATGGAAAGACGACGTGACGCGTCCATCCAGAGATAAACGCAATAAAAACAGGACGACGGAGGACGGAGCGCCGAAGAAGGAAAACACAGCAGAGTGCTTTTCTATCACGACTGACGACGGGAGGAGAAAATAAAGACACCTTCATGTGAAACATATGCTGCAAATATACTGGAAGGTTGAGCTACTGGAAGAGGAGAGAAGGAAGGAAGGAAGGAAGGAAGGAAGCAAAAAGAAAAACATGAAGAAGGAAATTAAAGGAGACAATTAGAAAAATAAGAGAGGGAAGAATTAAAGTTCAGAACAGATGACAAGAACAAGATGGCTGACACAGAGACCAACGACTTAAGGTGAAAAAGGTGGAGAAGATTAAAGGAAACAATGACAGTATGAAGGAGGGGAAAGGAAAGGAATGGAAATTTGAAGAAAGGAAAAAGTAGGAAACAGCAAAAGGTTGAAGAAAGGAAACAAGGAAGCAGTCAAGAATGAAGGAAGGAAACAGAGGACGCAATAAAAGGTTGAAGGAAGGAAAAAGTAGGAAGTGGCAGTATGACTGAAGGAAACAGGAGGAAACAAGAGGAAAAAGAAGAGGGCAATGGAAGTTTGAAGTAAGGAAAAGTAGGAAGCAATGAAATGTTAAAGGAAGGAAAAAAGGAAGCAATGACAGAATGAAACAGAAGGGAAGAATAAAGGAAGGAAAAGGGAAGCAATGGAAGGTAACAGGAAGGATAAAGTAGATAAAGTAGGAAGTAATGAAAGGTTGAAGGGAGGAGAAAAGGAAGCAATGACAGTACGACAGAGGGAAACAGAAGGGAAGAATAAAGGAAGGAAAAAGGGAAGCAATGGAAGGTAACAGGAATGATAAAGTAGTTAAAGTAGGAAGTGATGAAAGGTTGAAGGAAGGAAACAGGAGGAAACGTGTGTCCTGACCTTCAAGCTGTAATAAAAACCTATTCATTTGCAATTCAGGCCTTTTCATAGACACCACACACACACACACACACACACACACACACACACACACACACACACACAATGTTTCAACCCATCCAGAATCTGTGACAGGATTGAATAATTGATGTGTAATCACAGTGCAGATGTCAGTGAGGGGATAAATATTAAAAAGTCTTTGTATCAGTTTTCCAAAAGTTTTCGCCCTGGATTCAGTCTTCCAGGCCGATGACAGAGAGGAAGGACTTAAAAGGGGGATAAAGATGCGGTCCAACACGGACCCTGGGAGAGAACAGCAGAATAATGAATGGATGGATGGAAACTAAAAGAGAAAGACGGACAGATGAAAGAGAGACGGGGGTTCAGGAGAAGGACAGGATCAGTGGTCGGATGTTCAAATCCTGATCCAGCTTTCAGATCCGATCCGGACCAGGATTTAACACAGACTGCACTGCAGAGGGGACCAGAGAGGACTGAGGAGACTGTAAAACAGCAAGAGAGAGAGAGAGATAGATGGGGGGTAATGTCTTTCACTCAAGTATGAATACATTAAAATACTAATTGAACACCATTAACCTCTCTCTCTGTCTCTACATTTGTCACACCAGAACATGCACTCTTACTTACTGGATTAAAGCAAATATGAGACGCGTTAATAATAAAATATGTCATCAAGTCAGTCAGAAAAAAAAAACAGATAACAGGACTAAAAAGAGAAAATGCATAATATAATTTGTTGTTTTAAAGGGGTTATGACATGTTTACCACCACGATAGAGTTAGCAAGTTAGCTTCATGTTTGACGTGTTGACTGAAGAGGTGCAATCAAATATGGTTTCCTTGTCTGTAAAGTGGTTTCACTTTGTTGACGTATTTACAGAGAAAAAGCTCAGAGGGTTTTTTTTAGCCTCTCTTGGCTCTCAGTTTTGTTGCAGCACATTTACAATTTCTAAAGTCTCGCAGCTCATACGAACATCGTTTCTTGCTGTTTGAAGAAAACAAGCTGCAATAAAAAAGTGGTGATTTGGATCAAGTAATATATCCAAAACCAAAACCGGCCACTGAGACACAAAGGAAGTGGGAAGCAGAAATGAAAATAGAATGAACTAATGTCAGTAACTGGGCACCGCTTGTGATGTTTTCTGTAAGCTCGACCACCATTGTGTTACCTCATTCAGCGATAGTGACTTAACATCAAAAAAATAATACTAATGATGTGAGCAGCTTCAACATACACTTCCTGTTCAGTACCAAACAACAAACAGAGTTAGCAACTAGCAGAAGAAAGCTTAGCATTCCACTGCTAAAGAGCCAGACATTGTACTTCAAGTTAGACCAAATTAGAGCTAAAAGGAGAGTAGATATTGGATTTAAATTCACCAAGATCTTAGATTGTTTTTGCTTAAGATTATCACATCTTTAAACCCAAACTCCAAAAACGACATAGGCTACCATAACTACACCTTCCTACAGGAGGATTCACTGTCGGCGTTTCTATCAGAACAGGAAACGACTATTTCAGCACACCTACTGAGCGACCTTTAATCAACGTAAATGCAGCACTTTCAGTACTTTACTGAAGAAGAAGAATTGATGAAGAAAAGAAAAGTATGACTCACTTTCTGACAGCTAACCGTTAGCATAATGATGCTATTGTCTGAGATGACTCAAAGCCTATAGCAACAGCCTTCAGAGTCACACGATGATTGATTGACGCACATGCAGACAAATCAGTATGGGATTCAGACGTGGTGCATTGCTGATGATTTAATATTGGGTTAGATAATAATGAGTGAGAGAGAACTTTACATCTACATAAGCACTGAAAACGTATAAAACCAGGACATTTAAGTGATTTACAGAATTTTCTCAGCACACTGGAAACACTGAAACCGGGAAATTCTGGACAAACAACTATGTCTGGCCATGAAAGGTAAAGTTAGCTACTAGCTACAAAAGAAGCTAAGCATTTAGCAGGTAGAGAGTCGGATATTTTGCTCAGGGTTGGAGAGCAAACGAGATAAAAAGTGTGCCGAATGAATTGATGCAAATTGTTAGCTTAACTGCTGCTGCTAAGTTGTGACACAGTTAACTGTTTGGTCTTTAGCTCTCCTTTGAGTTTCACAAGTTTTAGCTTGTTTACTAACTGATAGCTAACTAGCTAGGCCTAGGTGAATTTAGCTAGCCTCCAATGTGCATTGTTAGCTTGTTCAATTGTAGCTGCTAAGTAGTGACACGGTTAGCTTTCTGGTCATTAGCTCTCCTCTTGTCTTGTTTGACATATGCTAGGCATAAATTAGCAGACATGTAAAGTTGGCTCCTGGATACAAAAGAAGCTAAGCATGTAGCAGCTCCAGAGACAGTTTTTTTGCTGCTTGGTGGAGACCAAATAAGAGATTAAAGGGTGAGAGAATATTGGATTTATGTTCATTCAAATGAATCATAATGTTCCTTTTTGATATGGATTTGTTAGCTAACAGCTGCTAAGTTGTGACATGGTTAGCTGTCTGATCTTTAGCTCTCCTTTGTGTTTCACAAAATATTTTATATTATTCACTAACTGGTACCTAGCTAGGCATAGGTGAATTTCGCAAGCAATGAGCTATGCTAACTTATATCCAGTACGCTATAAGTCATGTTGTGTACATTGTTTCTATATCGGGTGAGGTAATAATGAATGAGGCAGAGAATGATAAATGTTTACGTAAGCTCAAAGAAAAAGGACAACATTGTGATTTTAATAACGCTAAAAACCACAACATTTTGTCTGCACTCTGGACACCTTGTTCGAAACAGAAGGCTTTTGTATTTGCCTGTCATGCAAATATATTGTTAGCTTGTTCAGCTGCAGCTGCTAAGTAGTGATTAGCTCTCCTCTGGTCAGGTTTGACATATGCTTGGTATAAATTTGCAGACATGTAAAGTTAGCTACTGGCTACAAAAGTGAGCTAAGCATTTAGCCTATACATCAGTAGCTTGTTTAACAGCTGCTGCTAAGATGTTACTCCCCTCCTCTGTTTCACAAGACCTTTAGCTTTTCAAGACTTAGCTTGTTCGCTTACTGTAAGCTAACTAGCTAGGCACAGGTGAATTTAGCTAGCCTCCAATGAGCTATGCTAGCCAATAACCAGTTTCAAGTGTTGGTAAACGCAGCAATGCTATTGTAAGCTAGCAGACATGATCCAAACTTCCACCACAAATGAAATCTGGGACACAGTTCCTAATAGTGCTACCTGTAAACTCATCAAAACAAGTCAATACTGTTTAATTTATTATTCTGTTGATTTGTTGTGTTTGTGAGAGGGAAGACAGAGAGGGATTATGTTAGCAGCAGCACGGAGAAAAACAGAACGAAAAAGAAAATCTATATGAGATGTTAAGACCCCTGCGTGTGGAGTCAAACAGAATCAGCACCTGCATGTGTTCTGCATTAATGAAACCACTCAGCTACCCTGTGTGTGTGTCTGTGTGTGTGTGTAAGTGGGTGTGTGTCTGTGTGTGCGCTGGTATTTTACCTGAGTGAAAGATGTATTCGTTTAAATGCCTGTTGGAGAGATTTTAAGTAGGCTATGTAAGTGAGAGACAAAATTGTCTGTGTGTGTGTGTGTGTGTGTGTGTGTGCATGTGCGAAGAGACACTCCAAGTATCAAGGGGCCTGGCATCGCCAAGGGTAACAAGGTGGTATGCTGACAATCACACACACACACACACACACACACACACACACACACACTCCCGCCGTGATTTCTCGTGGGAATGTCTGATTGGCCGCTGTGAGCCTGGTGGGATGCTGGGTTCCCGTGGCGATAGTAACCAAGCGATAACACCAGCCATCTGACCCTCTTAATGTCTTGGTGTGTGTGTGTTTGTGTGTGTGTGTGCGTGATGCCATCTGTGCTGCTGGCTCAGGGGAGGCAACAAACTGAACAGTGATTAAAGTAGAGAAAAAGAGACAGGCAAGTGAGAAAGAGGGAGAAGGGAGGAATAAAGAGAAAGAAACAAAGAAAGAACAACAAGGTTCCTTGATAACACCGCTAGTCAGTCAGCCAGCTATTAAGATATGTAGCATGTGAGTTATTCAGCCACATGTACAATGAGTTCATAAGTTAGTTCATTAGTAGGCTACTTAGTTTGCTGCAAATAAGTCAGTCACTCAATTTGTTAGTTACTTAAATAACGAGCAGTCAGTGTATTAGTTTCCTGCTTAGCTGACTCACAGACAGTAAATCAGTCAGTTTAGATAAGTAGCATGTTAGTTATTAAACCAATTACATATGTCAGTCAAAGAATTAGTCAGATAGTGAGATACATTGGCAGGCAGTTAGACATTAGGTCAGTAAGTTAGTAAGATATCTAATGTGTTCATCAGTCAGCAAATAAGTTAGCAAGTTAGTTAGCTGCATATAAGTTGTTAGTTAGTTAGCTAGTAAGTTAGCTGCAAATATGTAGTAAGTTAGCTATTTAGCAGTGTTGTGACCAAGTCATTTTTGCTCAAGTAACATATAAGTCTCAAGTCGTTATGTAGGTTATGTCAAGTCAGGTCGAGTCCTTTGTTAAGGCAAGTCAAGTCCCAAGTCAAGTCACTTTTTTATCCGGTCTTTATAAAGAGAAAACACAAGGTGTTAGCAGCCCGTCTAATAATGATGTTATTGGCCAGTTTATAAAATCTGTTCAAAAAGTCTGACAGTGAATTGTATCTGTGTTATCTTGGCACAGACGCAGCCATGATGATGGTCTGCTCTGAGACCGTGTTGAGTAGTAACGAGTACGACTGATGAGGCTTCTCTTTGGGGGCTTTGATGTTGCGTGTTGCCATAGGGATGAGTTTGACTGACAGCCAATCATGACAATCACACGACGGGAATCTTCGAGTTCTTTTTTGAGCCCGTTGCCTGCGCCATCAGCTCATCCTGCAGGAAAACACTGCACAGCCAAGCGCTGCTGTTGGGGAGTTGGTCGAACTTATAGTCTATCTTCATGTGATTAACTGCAAAGTAGGCAGTGAATAAGTGAGTGAGAGAAAGAGGTAGTTAGTTGGTTAGTTAGTTAGTTAATCAGCTCAGCAATATAACCAGGCAGTTGGTCATTAAATAACGTAATCATATTGTGGATGTTTAGTTAAGTTAAGTTGGTTGGTTTGTGATTAAAAGATACCCAGTTGACATGCTAGATAACATGTTTGCCAGTTAGGTAGATAACCAGTATGTCAGTTAATTATGATGCTAGTTACCTTGTAGATTGTATTCTAAGTAGCTAGGTGGTGGGTTAGTTCCTTTTTTAACTAGTCACTGCCTGCACACAAGCAACAAACAAGTACTTTAGCTAAGAAGTGGTTGGATATGTTAGTAACCATTGTGTAAGTTATTCAGTGTGCTGCTCTGAGTTTTCTTCTTTAATGCTGGGAGGCTTTTAATTTGAAAAACATGTGAAGGAAGTGTTGACTTTGCAAGGACAGTAAACTGCAGTAACAGGAAACGTAATTATCAGATGGATTATCCAGGTTGAACAAACAGGATCACAACAACAGGGAACAAAAAAATACAGTGTGAATATAACTGAACTCACTTTCTGCTGGCCTTTGTTATCCACACACACACACACACACACACACACACACACACAAACACACACACAGGTCCGTTTCGATGCAGAGTGCTTTTATTGTGCTGACTCAGATTTTCAGCAGACTGGCTGAGCTGTTCATATATTCATGTCTGTGTTTGTCTGCGTGTGTGTGTGTGTGTGTGTGTGTGTGTGTGTGTGTGTGCGTGTGTGTGTGTGTGTGTGTGTGTGCGTGCGTGTGTATGTGCATCAGATGGCAGTAACTGCTGTCAGACCACATGACTAACTGAATTTTAGACCCGACACAAACAGCAACACAACACAACAAACAGCGAGTGTGCCAGCGCACGGCGCCTCCTGCTGTTCTCTCAGCTGTGACTGAAACTCAAACTGAGCATCACAACAGGAGCAAGGCCTGCTGGGAAACGCTCACTGAATCACTGCCCATTGTTAGAGCTCAAATAACTCAGGTGCATTCACAACCTATTTGGTGGTGTTGTTAAAGTTCGGAGGCAGGAGCATAAACATTCACCTAAAACACACACGCTGTATGTCCTCTTAAACCTGCTCTGCAGAGACACAGCGTAAACCCTCCTGCTGAGTCAGATGTTTATGGAAGTGAAATAAATTCCCCAAAACAAAAACAAAGACATGTTTATTCAAAAAATAATAAAATATGGCTTTTGTATATTTTCTTTGTTTTAGTTTATTTAGTCTTTTTGAATCGATGTTTTCTGTCCTTTTTTCTACCTTTGTCTGATGTTATATAAACTCCATTCATCTGTGAAGGGCTGAAAAATTGAACTCAATCAAACATAAATTGCAACTGTACTTTAAAAAAACAATCCAAGGCACTCTGTGAGATTTATGTAGAATTAAAAAGCCTGTATGTTTCACCTGGCAAAATGTACTTTACAAATAGACTGTGTGAAGGACGGACTCTAGCTGTGTCCCGATCCGCGGGCTGCAGCCTTCGAAGGAGGCGGTCCACGGAGGATGCTTCATTCATAGCCTGCGTAGACCGTTAAAGCCAAACTGAAATGAGACGGTCTGGTCTACCGTTGCATCACCAAACACTGCTCCTGTTGCCTAGCAACAGGTAGCTAGTAGGCTAACAAGCTAGCATAACTAACGTCGCGTAAGTTAACCTATTAATTTAAAGATAAACATATGTAACACAAGCTATTCGATTGAGTTGAAACCAAAAAGTTTGACATTTTAAGGTGTCTTCCTCGGCCGTTAAAAAGTCCGCCTTCTCGTTTGAAGTGGCGCGCAATGCATCCTGGGATACGGTGGGCCAGGAAGGACCCTGTGACCTCGTATAGCAGAGTTGCAGTTGAAAGAAGCTGCCTGTGGTGATTGGGCATAAAGAGGAGTGGATCGAGGGCGAGCAGTGAAAACTATAAAAAGAACAGCTCTCGCCTACGACTCAGTTCCCGTCGTTCGCACCAAAGAGCCGTTCAAAAGAATCGGATCATTCGAGAACGTCACAACACTAGTCTGTTTAAAAATGGCAGAATGGTCTCGTTCAGTAGAACCGACTCACTGCATCGACACAGAGACACATTCAAACCTGCTGTATACTGAATATATTGTAGGTCCACTTGTCTCTGTACTGTAGTTATACATATTCTCCTTTGAATATTGTTATTTTATATTTTATTACATATATAATTCAGTCATAGTCAGTTTTTGTCACTATTATGACAATATATAAATAACAGCAACAACAGTATGTTTTTATCTTTTTATTGCTCCCTCTACTTTTTGTCTATTTTCATAACTTGAGTGCTTTATTTAATTGGTTTCTTTTGTGAGTAAATTTCCCGTGTGGGCGATCAATAAAGCTGATCTGATCTTTCTGTTGAGTGTGAGAGCAGCAAGCGTTGCAGAATGATCTGTTCTTATTCTGAAGTAGTAGTAATGATCAGCTGATTGTGCTTCTGAGGGGCAGACAAACACGTGCCTTTCTTAATTATAATAACATTGAAAAAATATATACATTTGTATCTGTGCTGTGATTAAAATGCTTCACTTCAGCCTTTCGTCTTTGCTGTCAGAGCAAAGTTACACCAGAACAATAAATCACACGTTATAGATGCATGTTGAGTTACTGACATCTGAATGTGGATGAACCCAGTCACAGACTGTCACAGGCTGTTTACAAGCCGTCTTTCACACTGTAAGAAAACAGGGCTCATTTTTGCACGACTCATAATTGATCAAAATAAATCAATAAAGGAGTTACAGCATAAAGTTGGAAATCAGGTGATGTCACAGGAAATGCAGCGGAAATGAGAAACAAAGACAACAGGTGACGACAGCAAGTTTATCGATGAGCAGCGACAGGGACACCACATGTATCAGCCGTGTGTGTGTGTGTGTGTGTGTGTGTGCGTGTGTGTGTGTGCGTGCGTGTGTGTTTCGTCCTACCTGGCTCTCGGAGCAGCAGCTGAGCCATCGCCTGCGAGCTGCCGGCTGAGTTCTCAGCGACACACTGATAAAATCCTTCGTCTGACTTCACCAGACCCAGAATCTGCAGGTTGCTGCCGTCCTGGAAAACAAACACGACGGGTCAATAAAAGCAGTCAGGTGTGCAACAAAGTCACAAACACGTGTATGTTGGTTTACATGTGTGTGTTATCTCTGAAGGTTACAGGATGAGAGATTATGAGTGATATCCAGATTATCAGATTATAAAACTACATGTTTTCATTCATTATTTTGTTCGTATCTTTTCTACTTTGCCGTTTACTAGACCGCTGTTAAGGAACTTTTAATTAAACAAAACTTCCTGATGTAATTCTTTTAAACCACAGACACTTAATGCTAATGTTAAAAACAACGTGTTAGGTCGCAAGCTTCCATGCAAGACAGTGAAGCTCCTCCACTCAGGTGGGCTGCATGTGCGAACGCAGACAGACACTTTTTTCACCCCGACTTCATGCAGACTTTTTCCTGCCAGCCTCCTGGTAAAACGTCTGCAAGAAGTCGGGGTGAGCCGTAGCACCACGAGCGAGTGGGCGGGGTGATGCCAGAAGAGCGACACATAAGGTTGAAGAAGAAGGATCGTTTACAAGACGACAGCAAAGATGTCTGCAGACTGGAGAGAGGAGAGAATCAGGAGCCTATGAGGGCTGAGTTGCAGGGACCACAGCGTGCTTTTTTACGTCATGAAACCCTCAGCCCAACAGGGAAGATCTCCCGCTGTGAGGGACGTGTGTGAAAGGAAACTCTGGAAAAGGTCAGGAGTGCATGTGTGAGGGCTTAAAGGGCTTAAAGTAACATTATCTTAATCTAAACTCCTCCCTTTTTCTAGCTGTGTCCCAATCGGGGACGTGAGCCTGTGTATGCCGTTAAAGTCGAACTGAAATGAGACGGTCTGATCTACGGAGCATTTTCTGTTTGTGTCATCAGCTGTTCCCGCCCCTTACCCTTGTGTCACCGATGTTAGCAGGCTAACTACCTAGCATAACTAACATCACGTTTTTAAAGATAATTTGATGTTTGAAGGGCCCTTTCGTTTTTGTAAACATGTGTAATACTCTACGCTATTCGATTGAGCTGAAACCAAAAGGTTTGTTCCTACAGCCACTTAGGAGTCCAACATCTTGTTGGAATTGGAGCGCAATGCATCTCGGGATAGGATGCAGCCGATGGATCCTTCGCGGCCGGGGAAATGGAGGATGCGTTTGTCGGCCGCATCTGAAGGAGCCTTCGAAGGCCCCTGGATTGGGACACAGCTTCTATATACTCCATTTCTTTCCCTGTTGCTCGGCAGTAAATTTTACGTACCTGACTCAGCAGTTTCATATCTGGGAGGAATACTTGTTCACAGTTCTGCACCGACTATGCTGGATGGTACATTCTTTCTGAACATGCTAATTTCTGATTAAAAATCCACGTATATATTTGGATGCATGTGGTCCACATGGTGATTAAAAGAGGGTTTTTTCTCGTGTGTCCGTGTATGTAAACAGTGGGACCTCTGTTTGACTCACCACTATCTGAAAATAGTCACTGGGGATGACTTCCTCTCCGTTCTTTATCCAGCGGACGGTCGGCGGCGGGTTTCCCGTCACCGCACACTCCAGCTCGATGTCGGTGGACTCGTAGGCGTACGTGTTGGTCGGGTAGTTCAGGAACTGAGGCGGCACTGCAGAGAGACACAAAACAACACATAAACAACCGAGTAACCATCCCGACCTCCTCCTCCCTGCTGGAGTCAAACGGTGAATCAGCTGTTACTGTAAGTGTGATTGTTCAGGACGTTTATCTGTTGTCCTGCAGGATTGTTTCACATTAGCGAGTTTCAGTTGATTATAAACTAATTAACACGATTACAACGCGAGTCCTCAGCTTGTTACTGAAGAGCCCAATGAGTCTGATCTCATTAGCCTCCGTGGATCATCACAAGTCCATCTCATTGTTGTGCATTCATATTTCCAGGTGTTTATCTGCAGCTTGTTGCTCAGACAGTCCACATTTAAACGCTAGCTAACAGGCTAATTAATGATACACAGCAGGGACAGATTACAGTGAGCGGTTATCATCATCTAACAGGACAGAAGACGAGGATTTATGAGCACAAAGAATATGTCTGCAGTCTCACAAACTCAATCATCTTACGTAGCTTTAAAATGGACGAAGAATCTATCCAGAGTGTTTGTAACACGCTGAACTAGAAAAGTCATTAAAAGTTTATGTTGCTCTGCAAAAAGTTGTTATGAAATTCTAGTTCAAAAGTTTCCAAAGATGCCAAAATGTCAGGTTAAGTTTCACATCCAGACATCGACAATGTCCCCGTCTGAGGGGAAGATGTAATCACAAAATAACACGGAGACTTTGGTTTGAGGATTTTTCTCAGTGTCACATAAATTCAGCTTCAGTGAAGAATTTCAGTCACCATGACGAGCAGGAAATATAGCGCTAAAACTGAAGAGATGCGGAATATGATCTTTTTTACAACTTTAAGCAGAGTCAGTCAATTTAATGTTCTGGAACTACATCTCCCAGAATGCCGCAGTTTAACATAACGTGTAAATTATGTTATGTGATATTATGTGATTTTCCGGCGGGTCCAGTTCTTTCCTCCAAAGGCATCTCCTCCTTCTCCCTCATTAAATATTCCCCATTCTGCATAGGCCCCGCCCACTATATACTCAGCTAGCTTGAAATGTAGTAAAGCAGTAGTAACGTTAACGTTAGTAGTCAGCAGTGAGTTTGCAAACATTACGAGGACGGTTACAGCTGGCTCCCACATCGCCTGAGGTGGTTGCCATAGGTTACACATGATGATACGCATAGTGTCACCCCGTCCATCAACAGGATTGGCTCCTTAGGTTTGTGATGTCTCAAACCTGCCGATCTGAACACGTGTTGTTCCGCCTTTCCTTGGTGCACTGCACAGTTCATCTACGGCTTTAGTTCATCATTTTCAACCCTGAAGAAGACCCTGAAGACGGACAGACTGTTTTCTTTCCTGGTGGCCACCGGAGGATTGAGAGACTGAGACACCTGCTGCTTGGATCACAACTCTGCTCGAAGGTACCAGACTTTTATTTTGCTGCTCATCTTCGCATCAGGCCAGTGAGACTTTTCACTGTAAGCTGGCGTGTGTGTGTATGTGTGTGTGTGTGTGCGTGTGTGTGCTTGCTTAGTCAGAGTGGGCCGACTGAATTTGGTGTGAACTTCAATATATTTTATTATATAGTGTCACTGTTGGAGGTGATTATCGCTATATCGCGAATATTTGAAGGAATATTTCAGTTGATTTTGTTTACAAACAGAAAAAAGTTGAATTAAAATTTTGAGCACTTTAAAACCGATACACGTAAAAATGCTGCGACCTGTTTGACAGAATGAGATCTGTTCAGGAAGTTTATGAACCCTGTTAAACTGCCTACAGACTCTACATCGTAAACAGAGGGGAGGCGGGTGAGGAGGGTGAGGCGGGCGAGGTGGCTGCCATGTTCTTTGTCGCTGAGCGTTGTCTTTGAGAGCAGAGATGTGAGACAGGAGCCATTTTGAGCCTGAACAGAGACGAGGACGGAGCCTGAAGGGCCTCATGTAGCAGCGAGAGACGCCGCGGTGACGCTGTCATCGCTGTGAGACAACAAACATTCTGCCTGTCAGCAAACACACACACACACACACACACACACACACGCACACACACACAACCAGACACGTCCTGTAACTGTCAACAGACAGACACACACATATTCATGATGTCACGGCTTCCTGAGCACTGTTAAATACAAACAAACACCGGGCCGAAAGTGCGAGGACACCAGAAGATCACACACAGATGTCATCGACGCATATCTGAAGACGCAGAGAGGGAAGGAAGAAAAAGAAAGAAAGGAGGAATGCACGAAGAGAGAAAATGAAAGACAGAAATGGAGGAAGACAGAAAATATAAGACTTGGAGGAGGGACGAGAGAATGGAGAAGAAATGGAGAAAGAAACAAGGAAACGAAGTGGGAAGGATAAAAAACAAACTAAGAAAGGAGGAAAGAAAGGATAACAAATAGAAGTAGGGAGAAGGGATGAAAGGATAATGAATAGAAGGAGAAAGAAGGATAACATATGGAGGAAGGAAGAAAGAACAAATAAGAAATGAAAGCATGAAAAAAAGGAAGAAAGAGGGAAGGAAAACATGGGGGAAGGAAGGATATGAAATGAAGGGAATAAGGAAAGAAAGTAAAGAAATATAGAAGATGATTGATCAAAGGAATGAAGTAAGTAAGAAAGAAAGAAAGAAAGAAAGAAAGAAAGAAAGGAAAAATGAATGGAGAAAAGAGGAAACTTATAAAGGAGAAAAAGAAGGAAAAACTAAGGGAAGGATGGAGGAAGGAAGAAGAGAAAGAGTGAGAGAGACAAGAGGAAAGAAATCACAACATGGAGGGACTGAGAGGACAGAGAAAGAAAGAAAGGAGGTTTGAAGAAGGCAATAAAAGAGAAAGAAAAGAAACAGAAAGGATGACAAAAGAGGAGAAAAATAAGTCACGGACAAAAAAGGTGGGCGAGGGAGCAAAGATAAGAGATGAAAGAAGGGACAGAAATGTAAAGAGAGGAAGGTCTAAAGTTAGAGGAGGAGGCGAGCTGTGTGTCTCCATCGATGCATCATTATCTGGAGGTGTAACTTTATCACTGCAGTAATGCTCTAATTAAGAGCTAACGATTTCCTTTAAACTCCGAGCCGCTGCTGCTCCGACACACCAACGAGCACACAGCGATACACAAACACAGAGCGCTGCATGTTTCCAGGAGTTAGCCAGAGACGCTGAGCGGCACAGAGCTGAGTCACTGTGAGGCTCCGCAGGCAGCACACCGAGATGAAGCTACTACGTGTAGGAGAATGGGATAGATGTGATCACAGTCACCTTGACCTTCGACCTATGTTCACCAAATTCTACTCACTTCCCCCTTATGTCAGAGCGGGTGTTTGTGCCACATTTGAGGGGATTTCCTGCGGGTGTCTCTGAGATATCACTTATAAAATCCCACAGACGCACAATGACGTTTATATCATGTGATCGGTGTGAAGGCAGAGCGACAGGACAGGACGATCAAAAACATCCGAGGTTGAAGAAGAAGGATCGTTATATGACGACAGCAAAGACGTCTGCAGACTGGAGAGACGGAGAGAGTCAGGAGCTGCTGGCTGTGAGGGCTGACGCCGAAAATGTCCCCCAGTCTGACAGGACAAATGTCCCGCTGTGAGGGACGTGTGTGAGCATGCAAATCAGGGGCAGAGGAGTGCATGCGTGAAAGAGGCTTTAGACTGTCCAATGCATGCCTCCCAATTCTGACAAAGCTTCCATTATGACCTCCGACCTTATAAAGTTAGATCGCTCTTTTTACAGTCAAAGTAGAGACAATGGGGATCATTTAGTACTCTCACATTTCAGCACCAGTTATTGGCCTGTGCTTTGAGTTAGAGGGTCACAACATGTTCCATGTGGCTGTGGCTGTTTTGCACCAATGTTAGCTAGCTAGCTATTTGGGCTGCACAATAAATGGCAATGCAATGGTTATTGCAATCTGAGTATTCACAATAAACTCATCGCAAAAGTCTTGGTTGCAGGCTGCAGCTATCAGCCTCTGTCAGATTAACTTGTGTCAATTTGGCTATAGTGTGAAACATGCACAACAACAGATAGACATAGAAACGACGAGTTATAGCTAACATGCACTCTTTAATATCTGTTAATCTATCACACTTCAAACCTGATCGCAGTATTAAACAACGCAGAGATTCTTCATATCTTGAGGCCTACTAGCGTTGTACGAAGATGACGTCCTTCTTAATCCTGCCTTCTAAACTGTTTGGTCACTGGTCAAGTTAATTGCCATTGTAGCCATAAGTCTGTATTATCTGTTGTTTCGACAGCAACATATGTTATGTCTGTCCTGCACCTCCCTGTCTTGACCCATCCAGTCTCTTTGGATGTTTGTTCAGCATGAGTCTGGTTCTGCTCGAGGTTCGGGCCTGTTAGAGGAAGTGTTTCTGTGTCATGGTGGATTCATGTTGGGTAAGAGTACGTTAGACCTGCTCTGTGCAGAATGTCTTGAGATGACATTGGTTTCTGATTTGGAGCTATATGAACTAAGATTGATTGAATGGTGCGTTTACTACGTGTTGGAAACCTTCATCCATGAGTGCAGGACAACTTCTGTTTTTGACTGTTCTTAGAGACACAAACAAGCTGATTTTTATGACAACATTTCTTAAGTCTCTCTGAAATAAGGGAAGTGGAGGCTTTTTCCTCCTCTTCGCCTCTGTGGAGCCAAGATGTGTGAGATGTATGACTCCTGAAGGTGATCGTACACTGTTTAACTTTGTCTTTGTTAGTCACATACACGGAGGCAGTTAAACCTTCATGATACAGATTATCTCCAATCAGTTTCATGTTTGAATCAGTTTATTCTGTTATCACAGCGTGTCTTTACTCAGGGCCCTTTACTGTCGAAAAGGCAGGAACACGACAAAGAGGAAAAGCTGTTTAACAATCCCCCTCGTTACTCTGGAAGGCGGCTGCTCTGACACAGATTACCCAGCAGCCTCTGTTGTGTTTGGGGAATTCCCCGAGTGTCAGCTGATTGTTTGGATGCTTTTTCCTGCAGCGCTGCGAGTGTAACACTGATTACCTGGTCATCTGAGAGGACGTGGCAACAAAAGCGTCTGTGCTTCTTTGTGATACAGGCGGGACGCCGCCGCCGCGATACAACTCTACTTCCTGCTGGAAACAGCTGAGAGCGGCCATTCATATGGAAATGAGACGCCTTTAACAATCAGCTGACCTCCAGCAGACACACCAAGTCTGACTCTACCTGGTCTAACACACACACACACACACACACACACACACACACACACACACACACACACACGCTCACCTGGAGGATCATTAGGAGCTGACAGCATCCTTCAGAAGATGATAAAACGTTAATGCAATCTGATAAAACAAGTGGCATTTCAAAACAATACGGATGTGCTATTGTGAACTCTCTCTGAGACACACACACACACACACACACACACACACACACAGTATCAGTGCTGCGGCCTCTCGAGCTGCACCATAATAACTTCCACTCAGCATTCAAATGGAAATCAGCTCCATCGTCCGTTTAAACGAACATCTGCTGCGTGTGTGTGTGTGTGTGTGCATAAGAGTGATGATAGCACCCAGTGAAGGACATTCACATTTATACACACACACACACACACACACACACACACACAAACATTGAGTCTGAGTTAAACTCTCGCTGTGTGAACAGAACTCGTTAGCAGCCTCTTTATATCTGCACTTAACCACCAATTATCTGTCATTAAGTGCATCCATGGAGACTCGCTGCATGAACACACACACACACACACACACACACACACACACACACACACACACACACACACACACACACCTTATCATTCACTCTGTGGACATGATGTCGGGAATAGTCAACGAGCTGTTTAAGCCACAATTATTCAAGAGTGACAAGCTAACGTTGCTGTTAGCCGAGCTTCAGAGGACTCCATGTTTGCATAATGTGTCTGTTTCTCTGTTTAACAGTCTAATTTAATAGTTTGCTTTTTATTAATCTATGTTTTTTATAAGATGCTTAAAAAGGTTTTTCAAGGGTCACTTCTGCACAACTAGAACATGCAGGAACTCAACAAGCAGATTTTTGATATTATGGTGAAAATACAGACGCCTCAGTACGGCTCAGAATCCCTAAAAAACATGCAATAAGTGGCAGTAATGATTCACTTTAATCTCCCTGCCTGGCAGCCTTGCAAACAGACGTCCTGTGGGCAGCAGCAGCAGATCGCTGTTTGCATATAAGATGTTAAATAAAAACCCTGCCAGCGACAGCCTTCATTCTTTTTGCAGTGGAAGGCGACGACCGTCTTTGAGACACCTTTTCTACATTGGTTGATGACATCACTACTTTACGTTATGTGCGATATAAAGCATGGTGACAACATGCAGGCAGCGGGGGGGCGGAGATCTGGCCTTGGTACACTGTCTGTGTGTAGCATAACTTACAAACCTAACGTGGCCTGTAGGTCGTACAGATGTTTGGCACGTGAACAGGGATGGGTATCATTAGGATTTACTCTCATCGATACTCCTCTCCAGTATTTGGTGTAAAAAATGAAGACATGTCTTTATAAGGGTGTCTGATGATGTAACCTGGAGTTAAAGGCTGTGGTTCTCTCCCTGCAGTAACAACGGTTAACATTAACAGTAAATGTAGAAACAGTAAGAATCAGAAGCAATACAAACATAGTTTTCTGGCAACTCAAAATTCACACTTAGGCGAGCTATCACTTACTAGCGTATCTAAATCTACTGGACTCATGGCGACAGCTCTGTGACACTCTGCGGTTTGTTCCTGTGTCCCTCGTTTAGCAATTAACTTCTGATTTCTGCTAACGGCTAACGTTACTCACCGCAGATGAAGCTGTGGCTGCTGCTCAACTGATGCTGTCTACGGATTAAATGGGAACATAACTAAGAAGTGCTAATGACTGAAGCTAGCTAACAACAGTGACTGAATAACTACAGGCTTATTTATTTATTTTTTAGTTTGGCTAATCCCATCTGCAGCATCGCCATCGGAGCCACCAGGACACGGAGGCTGCATTGAGGAGATACTAGCAGTAATGCTAGCAATGGCATTAGCATTAGCAGCTTTGCTGAAGCAGTCAAACGCGCTGCACTGCTTCAGATTTAAAGACTTTTGAACTCGTATGTTGAGGTTGCAGGTGTTTCCAACTTTAGACGCAGCTACCTTTTCACATAACTAAGGAAGATGCAGCAGAGTTAAATCTGGTAAAGTGAGCCCAAACTATCGAACGCTTCGCTCTGTCCGCCATACAGACCTACTAGACTTTCTCCAGCATGAGACCACAGCAATGCAACGTCTTTGCCTGACGCAGGCAGCTTCATCATCACTAGGGGACGGATGTCAGCTATGCTAGAAGGAAACGATTGAATGAAAACAACATTAAATAAGACTGAATGTTAACATTAAATACCGATAGGAGCACCGTTTGTGTGTCAGCTTATCGGTACTTTCAGTGCTGAGCAATCACGTAACGGTACCAATAAATACTGTTCTCGACAACCATTCCTGGATATGAAGCATTTGAAGATAATCCAAGAACCCTGATCTTTAATAAAAAAAAAAAAGATTTATAATCGTTAGTCTTTATGTAGAATTACCACCGTCAGCGTTTTAGTATTATGTAATACTTAGGCCATGTCTACAGGTACGCAGGTGTTATTGAAAACTGAGTTTTTGCCTCCTTTGTTTCCCCGTCCAAACGAAAACACAAAAACACAACAGAAACTCTGTCATGAGAATGCCACACCAGCAGGTGGCGATATAACCCGGTGATGCAAAGAAGAAGAAGAATTGTGGCCAGTCAAAAGTCTGAAAAAATCGATCCCGACGCCTCTGTTGCCTCTCGAGTAACTGTTCATATGTGTTCATTTTGCAACGGACGTCGTTTACCCCGTCTACACGTCTCCATGGAAACAGACTTCCTAAAAGAGCCGTTTGTGTGGACGAAAGGCCAAAACGCAGAGAAGAATACCCGTGTATGTGTAGACATGGCCTTCACTGATGAATATGTCTTAATGCATTTATGTATAAGCAACATTTTAACCAACCAAGATGGTCTAACTTATCAAATATACCACAGCAATAACTGCAGCTGTGACAAATGCATTGTAGTAAAGCATACAGTGTGTCTCTCTTAGTTATAATGGAGAAGAGTCAGATCGAATTCACAGCACATCAGAATTAATTAACTGTTCCCAACGTCAGCGCGGCCCAAACTGGTTGCAGGTGAGAAATCCAGAGACGTTCAGCAGCAGTAAAAGTTTGATTCAGTGTCTGCCGCGTTTATAAATTCAATTTATTCAGAGCTGTGCAGCTGAGAAAACCAGAAAACTCTATTTGTCCTTGTCAATGAAAAAGTATTTGTTTTCCTACAGAAAGTGACACTGAAAACTAATTATTTTCTCGCAAACTGAGGCACCTTTCCCGCCGTAAAGTCTCAGCAGAGAGAGATTCAGCAGCAAGAGACACCTCCTCATTACAGGATTCACACTGTTTACACGGAGCAGCTGATCCGTATCTTTGTGCACTTTTTACATGAACTTCCATCAACTTCGACAGAACCACGGAGCGAGCACAAAACTCGTCTGAATGTAAATTAATCTGCAGATCAATATTTAGAAGGAGGTAGGGACGGATGTGAGAGAGCGGGACGCGTTTGGAGAGCAAAAACCGACGGCGACTCAAAGGTATTTAAATATTTCTTCTGTTTTGC
This sequence comes from Semicossyphus pulcher, assembly GCF_022749685.1. Classification (NCBI taxonomy): domain Eukaryota; kingdom Metazoa; phylum Chordata; class Actinopteri; order Labriformes; family Labridae; genus Semicossyphus; species Semicossyphus pulcher. The sequence continues at coordinate 6,119,800 of NW_027211702.1, forward strand.
TCCAACACGAAACACTAAGAAACAGAGATAATCACAGAATGCAAACACACTGATATCACTGGACTTAATATCTCAAGATTAGAACTTTAAATAATGTTGAATTACTCTTCATGTGTCAGAATACAGAGCGAGGACGTCTGCTTTGGGTGGCGGTCTAGCGTGATGGATGGTTGAAACAAGCACAGCACTCTCCTGTATTGACTTTCCTTCAGTTACATAATGTGTCAGTTATGTTCGCCATAGTTACCTAACATACCGTAAAACTTCTAATAGACGCAGATCCCAAACTAATGCAGAGTCCCGTTTACTCGCCGGGTGTGGCAGCACGTTTGACGAATAAACGGCGGTCTCAGAGAGGTGAAAAGAAAAAGTAAAGCTGAACCTGTGTGCGAGAAAGATGGTAAAAAGGCCGGTATGTGCAGCGGGACGAAGAAGGTGAACCATCAGCACTAACTGAACTCAGAGTCTCCGAGCGTCAGTCGATCAGGATGAAGGATAAAGAATTTACACCCCAGTGAGAGACAGGAGGGACGGGACGGACTGATGATAACCGACGTGACTTCTCCGTCTCAAGCGTAATATTTTAAGGTATACTGCAAGCTTTAAAGGTACAATCTTAAAGAAAGTCTCTATCTATCGCTGAATGAGGTAACACAATAGTGACTGAGCCTCTGGCCCACTGATGGAAGCCTTTGCATTTGCAGTATATAGTATTATTACAGACTGGGTGTCTGTGGCGGCGCCCAGTTAGTGCGGGTTTTCCATCAGCCAGCAGCGGTTGGTCTGCCAGAGAGGGTAGGCGGAGCTAAGCGGCTGCTTTTCCGCTCTCTGCAAGTGTTGCGAGTAAACAGTAATCTACTATGGCTGAACAAACAAAGAAAAGATGGATGACTACAGATACAACTTCAACAAGAAGTGAAAATCCAAAGAAGAAGAAACAAACTCGACACTCAGGTGAAGCAAACAGTCTGAAAAGGAAAGCGACCGTCAGCCAGGAAAATCAAGAGTTACAACCGGAGCCGACCGTGGACATCACACATGCAGCACTGTCTGGATATCTGGGAAGTGTGCTCCCGCATTTTTTCACGTCCAACAGTCATTAAAGTGAAAATGTTTCTCCGCGAGTTTTATTTTGAAAGCCTAACTGGACCGTGCTTCTTTAATGACGCTAACTCGACAGCTTGATTTGGAACTGACTGTGTATTGAAAGATCAGCAGCTCCGTGTGAACGGTGTGATTCCTGTAATGAGGAGGAGAAATCTCTCACTCTGCTGAGACTTGCAGGCGGGAAAGGTGCCTCAGTCTGAGAGAAAATAATTAGTTTTCAGTGCAGAGTTTTGTACAAAAACACACTTTGTCAAGGACAAGGACAAATAGTGTTTTCTGGTTTTCTCAGCTGCACAAAAGCGAATAAATGCTGCTGTAAACACAGCAGACGGTGAATAAAAAGCTGCAGATTGCCTCTGGATGTCACATATTAAAGTGAGAGTTACAGCAGCCTGCTTTGTGTCGTAACAATCCTCTTTGATTACTTTCACAAACTCGTGCAGATGAAGCCGCTTTTCAAACACTCGCGTGAGGAGAGGTTTGAGTGCAAAACTTTTGCAGCCTTTTCATCTTCATCATTTCATTTTCTGTGCAGCTCAAAGGCCGGCAGCGGCGACCAGCTTCTTTTAAGGTGGACGTTCTTCTTGCACTTTACTCAACGCATAAATGGATGTTGTGAATCAATCGAAAGTATCAAGAAGAGAACTTTAACTTTGTTGTATGACAAACTCTCAACAAACTGTTTCCTCACTTGGAGAAAAAAGCATTGTAAAAGTTCGCTCTGCACGACAGGTACGCTTTGAAGGTACATACGGGAACTTTATCCCTCCTGACCGGCCTTTGTTGTGTAAGGCTGCCATTTTCTGACTGTATTTATTAGCTTCACTCGTGTGTCGGCTCTTTTTCCTGCTGACAGAAACTTTTCTGATTGTTCTTCCAGTCTGAACTCAGTAAATTAAGCACAGCTGGGTGTTTGGGAATTCTTCTTTGGCTGCAGATCAAAGCACACGTCCAGCTGGTTGCATCGCAGCCGTGTAACGGGCAGCAGGATGACACAGCAGATATGTATTACGTCTAATTAGCGCTTTGCCGTCCTCGCTGACCGACAGCGCTGACTCAGATCTGTCAGCTCAGCACAGGTGTTGTTCCTGCTGAGAGTCAGAGACACCGAGGCCGACCTCACCTGTCCGTCCCTCAGCTGGAGCTGTCTGTCCGGACGAACAGGTGATGCTGCTGTGAAGGTAATCTCTGCAGACAACAAGGAAGGAGGAGGCTGAGAGAGAGCAGTGTAAGGTCAAAGGTCGAACCAACTGCAGCCCGAGGCATAGAGGTTAACGTGACAAAGGAGGTGAGAAAAGAAGGGATCTGTAGATCCAAATCTGAAAGCACCTCCAAACAGCAGTCGGCTCTCTTTCATATGACATCACTGCCAAACACACGCACACACAGATGGCAGCATTAAAGAAGCCAATCAGAGCGATAGAGGGTGACCTGAGCGGCGACAGGCAGCAGGAGTTCATCACAAACATCCAAACAATCTGCAGCTCCCAGAGAGACGACAGCAGATGTCTGCGAGTCATCACCTCACGCATTTTCACTTTCATGTGTTATCTCCAGGAGAGGCCGAGGGGCTCGTTTCACATGGAGGTCACACGAGGTGGGCCGCGTCTGATAATCAGCTGTTGACTTTAAGCTGCGGCCGAGCGGAGGAGCAGTAAAACCCTGAGCGGGTCGGTCCTGTCAGGGCCAGGTCACGTTAAAAGTGCACATTAAGTCTTCTTTTTGTCCCCTCTGTGACTTGATTGAGTTGAAATCCTGGATTACAAAGCTTAAGACAAAGGAGGGCGAGTTGATTTGATTCGTCGGCGAGGGAGGCAGCAGGCGCATTAAAAACCTGCGATCAGGCAGAAAGAAATGAGCAGCACACTGGACAGACTGAGGCAGATTAAACAGTCTGACAGTGACCAATAGTGAGACGTGACAGAAGAGCAGGCGATGCTTTAATCTGTGACAGCGGACAGCTCATGGACAGATGCTGTGATTAACTGAGCGAGGAGCGATTAAGACACAAAGGATGATGAGGAAAGGAGGACCTTTGTTCGTAGATGTGGAGAGATTTATGCTGGGATACGTTTGCAGAACAGACAAAGCAACTCTCTGCGTTTGTTTTCAAAGAGTTAGAAAACTTTGTCCCCACAATTAAATGTGACAAGGCCTCATCAGAGCCGCTGACATGCTGAGAGAAAGCACGTGTTCCCCTCAAAGTCAGAAACCACCAAAGTGACAGTTTGTTCTGTATGTTTCACTTTCGTCAGTTTCCTCTTTTAACTGCTTCTTTTTTCATTTATCACTAAATTATTTGGCTGTTAAACAACAAGAGTCACAGATTAGAGATGGTAAAGACATACGACTGAAAATATACAGATGTGTCGGGATGTGGCTTGGGAACCGGAGGGTGGATGGTTCAAGTCCCGGCATGGAGCGAGCTTGGAGTTGGGGCTGGTAGCTGGAGAGGTGCCAGCTCCTTCCCTGGGCTCCATCGAGGTGTCCTTGAGCAAGGCACCGAATCCCCCTCTACTCGCATGTCCATGTGCAGCCCCCTCACTCTGACATCTCTCCATCAGTGCATGTCCATGTTTGTGCATGTGTGTATTTCAGGCCGATGTGTGTGTGTAGCATGTTTGTAAAAAACAGAGTGAAAACATTTCCCCTCACGTCTTCTTCTTGTGTTGTTACCAGTTATTTTCTTGCTCAACCAGAGGATCCAACCATCGACTAATTCACCAGGTAACTTTATCAGGGCAAATGTCTGACTGAATATTTACAAGCTCGTCACTAAAAACAGAAAGGCCAATATTGGACAAATTCCAGACAAAACTCCTGACCACATTTACTGGCCATGTGTTATAAATATCCCTTTATGCAAGATCTATAATATTGTCAATGTAAAGAGAAGAAATACAGCTCAAAAAAATGTTCCTTAACTCAGCATCTCTCTCTACATGTCATGGCCTGCCCAATCCAGACGTGAACCATTAAAACCTCCTGAACGTGATCGAGAGGAAGATGGACGGTCACAAGAATCAAAGCCGAGCTGCTCCGAGAGCGGCCTGATGTCACCAACAGCTCTGTGACGGACTGGAGGAGAGCGTGCAGAGCTGCATGAACGCTGTGATTAAAAACCATGTTGTTCCACCAAACACCGACCTGTGAACTCTTCCTGAGTTAAAACATTCTGTTGTTTCAACATGAACTTTCTTTGCTCTGACAGACATCTTAAGCAGTCATCGTTTTCTGCGAATAAAAGACCTCACTGAGAATATTGTATTTGGAAGGAGGAGAAATGTTGCTTATGCAATATGCAACAAAGGTCCTTTGACAAAATTGCACAAGTCAGCTAGTTTTCTTTTATAATTTGGAAACGATGTTTTAATTTGGAGCAGCAGAGCCACGTCTCTGTCGGTCCAACAGACCATGTGGGTGGGCACTGAGAAGTTCATTCAGTAGTTTGAACGACAGCCCAACAGCTGAGTATAATTTCTTTTTTTGCTTTATGTTTTTTGCCTTTGCCTTCCTTTGACAGGACAGTGGATAGAGTGGGAAATATGGGAACAGAGAGGATGACATGTAGCAAAGGGCCCGGAGCTGCTGCGGCGAGGACCGAGCCACAGTACACGGGACGCACGATTTAACCCGGACATAGACGGGGGTTAACACAAGTTCATTTGCATATACATTCTTACATTGATTGGTTGAAAATCAGAGCAAAGCTTCCCTTGATTAACAGTAAGGACTGTCGTACAGCTGCATGTGTGGTGCAGTGGTTGAGACACGACCACAGCTCCCTGCACGTGAATCACAGCGTGGGGGTTAAAGAAGCCGGTGGTGCCGGGAGGACGGTGTGTAAGAGAAAAGGATATTTTTTTGAATAAAATCTAAACACTAATCTCTTAACATTACACCTGCCACTCCCTTCTCTCTTCAGCACACTCGCTGTTTATTAAGCGAGACAGTGAAATACGTGTCAGAGTTAAATCGAGGCCAGAGTCACATCAAACAGATCCAGCTGTGACTCAGATTTCCCCCACAGGCGGCAAAAAGTTCCATTTCATCTAATCAAATTAAAAGCTTATTTAAAAATCACTTTTTATATCATCAGCCTATTTAGGGATTAAAACGAGGAGAGAAGGAGGGATGAGAGGAGAGAAAGGAGAGGGAGGAAAGAAGGACACAGGATGCAGGGTTCAGGACGCTGACTGCGAGCTAGCATCGGTGTGTTGGATTACAGGTGTGACGAAGGTAAAACTCTCTTCTGCTTCAGTAGGACACTTTACTCACCGTTGTGTTCATTAACTATTAATTATCCTTGAGAGACTCTCCTGTTTTTGTTCTCTGCACTCCCCTGTGGTCCTTCACATTAAATTCAACTTATTTTTGTAGAACAGTTTCAAGGATGCTGCTTTTTCAGCAACATGAGCCTCGGCGCTTTGGCAGTTTATTCATTCAGATTGGCTTAACACGGCCCAGCGTTGGCCGGACTGGTGGACATATTGACAGACTTAAATCCTCCCTGTGTATTAGTGGAGACTAACCCGCTCTCTGCGGGGGCTCTGTGACCCCGCCCCCTCGCGCTCTTCTCTCTCTTTCATGTCTTTCAGTCTTTTTCGGGCGAGCGGCGGCAGGCCGGCCGGTGGCTCAGCGGGGGAGTTTGGCAGCTTGTTAAATGTTTTCTAAAACACCCACAGTAATTCACAGAGCCTGTAATTAATCAGGAGAGGAACCCCGCGGGCCGCAGCGAGGAAAGTGTGTCTGCGAGTGTGTGTGTGTGTGTGTGTGTGTGTGTCTGCGAGTGTGTGTGTGTGTGTGTGTGTGTGTGTCTTCTTTCCTAGAGAGGGACTTCATGATTCCACAGCGGAGAGAGACAGACAATCACAGCAGACCACTGAGACTAAAGCAGGCTGTGTTTTAAAGCTGTGAATTAGTCTGAGTGTGTGTGTGTGAGTGTGTGTGTGTGTGTGTGTGTGTGTGTGTGTGTGTGTGTGCGTGTGTGCAGAGGGATTTAGCTGTGAGTGTGAGAGTGTGATTTTAAGTTGCATTAGCAGAGCTTCATTAAACAACAGGCCACTCTCGTTTAAATACAAGCATGTAAAGAGTCTTTCAGATGTCGCTGCACGGCAGGATGGACTCAGACTTTTATAAGACTGTCAGGATTTCAGTCTGTGTTCAGAGAGGACTGTGTGTTCTGTTTGTTCTGTGTGTTCTGTGTGTCACAGTTTGAGTAACTGGTTTACACATGCAAGTTAAAGAGCAGGACAGTCAGTGTGGTTGGTGTCAGTGACAATGAAAGGGTGAAGAAACCACACGTCTCTCAACCAGCAAAAGTCAAAGCTGGAATTATTTGAACAACTAGTTAAAGTGAGTCGGACATTTGACTTAACTAACTTGTTTTATAATTTTCCTTTAATCATCATATTTTAACCAAAGCTCCGTGGCTAGCCGTGGTGTAACGCAGCGCTACAGTCATCCGTGATCTTTTTGGGCTCGCCATTTTCAGACACTCTGTGACAACAACTGACATCATAACTCCGCCCCAGTTGTCGGTTAACTTGTCCGACGATCACCCTCCCCGATTGCCATCTGTCATCCTCCTGGCTTTGTAGCTGTGAGTGACGGCTGGCCTCAGTCATGACTCGCTTTACAGATAAGTGGCGTCATATGTTGGCCTTTGACATCTAGACCCTGAATATAAGACGATCCCACTTTTTCAGATGTATTTGAAAGGGAAATAACCCTGTCTTATATTTGGACCGATACGGTAGTTTTGGTTGCTTAACCAAACCAAACAACAGCCATCTTTAGTAAACGTTAAGCACAAAATCTTCTTGGTGAGGTTTTGGAAAAGATCGTGGTTTGGGCTAAAATATTACGTCAACGTTGTCTTCTGGTTTCACACTGCACAACATCAGCATTTGGATGAAGGAGAAAAAGCTTTCCATCACAAAGCTCTGAAGGCTGTCGGCACGTAAGTCATGCAACCAACTCAACAATATGTGGTCGTGTTGACTGATACAAAAAGAAATTGGTCTCCATCCATCCATCCATTATCTTACACTTATCCGGGGCCGGGTCGCGGTGGTGGCAGCAGGCTCAGCAAGGTGACCCAGGCGTCCTCTCACCAGCAAGTTTCCAGTTCCTCCTGGGGGATTCCGAGGCGTTCCCATGCCATGTAATTCCTCCAGCCAGCTCTGGGTCTCAGTTGGACGTCCCAGTTGAATGTGCTGGAAAACCTCAACTGGCTCCTTTCGATGCGAAGGAATGGCGGCTCTACTCCGAGCTCCCCCCGGATCTCCGAGCTCCTTACCCTCTCTTCAGAGTTCAGAGTTCAGACACCCTCCGAAGGAAACTCATTTCCGCCGCTTGTACCTGCGATCTCATTCGTTCGGTCACTACCCAAAGCTCGTGACCACAGGTGAGGGTTGGAACGTAGATCGATGGTAAATGGAAAGCTCTTCCTTCAGGCTCCGCTCCCTCGTCACCACCACGGCCCGGTACAACGACCCATTCTTGCCCTCCACCGACATCCAAAGTGGACTTTTGTCTTTTCATAGCACTTCACCTTTTGGGCTGCGGTGTCTAAAAGAGGTGCTGCAGGGACTCTCAGTCCGAGCTGCCTGCTGGGCCCTGTGACGACACCATTATAAGTTGGTCGCTTGATGATGTTGTGTAAGCTGCCATGGGGTATGAACCCTGTGACTCTCTGTTCAAGGGTAGTCTCTTGTCCACAGTGTATAATTTTATTTTCCATTAGCATCCGGCGCTAACACCGGCAGCGGCGCTGACAGCAGCACGCTGAATATGACTGATAGCTGCAGCTCGGGCTCTGTTTCTCTCTGCTTTCATTAAGCCGCTAACAGGAACCAGCTAATGAGCCGGGCTGCACTCATTATTATGGGAAACAACACACACATTCGTTATCCTAATCATCTAATCATGGTCACTGCCCTGTGGAGTCAGAACACACACATCTCCATACATCAGCACACGGAGGAGATCCATCAGCATCTAACTGCCTCCGATTGGAGAAGCAGAGTGTAATGGGGCGTATTAGCACAACATATTTCTTCTTTATTAGTTTAATGTAAATGAAAGACTGGAGGAGTGAGTCTGTCCAACAACAGCCAACTTTGTTAGACTTTTATCTTTAGAGTTTTTCTGGATTTTATATCCGACATTAACAATAATAAACCCTGCAGAACTGTCTGCAGGTTCCCGAGGGAATCTTTGGCCTCGGTGAATAAAAAATGAGCCTTTTAAAGAAATAAAAAGGAGCAAGTAGGTCCAAAATACTTAAAAGTAATGTGCCTAAAAACATGGTTTTGTGGTTCATATAAAATGTGAAATATTTACAGCATACATGGCAACCAGACGGCGGAGAGAGGGTGGGAATTGCTGCGCCAAGTAGAAGTTTACATCCAAGGAGGAGGTAACCGAGGCCGGGACAGGGGATATATCTGGGTATATTTGTAAGAACACATTAGCCTAAAAGCCAAACAGCAACGTTAGTAGTTTACCAGGAGAGGTTGCACAGCAGGAGCGTAATCGTACCAGGGAACCTCTCTGTGGTTCTCTGCGGACCATGAGATTGTCAGAAGAAACTTGTCATGACAGCAAATCGAACAGGTACAAGACGACGAGGGCGAAGAGAGGTAGTCCACTTATCGACTGCAGATGGTATCGTTCAGTCCGAGGTATAAAAGAAAGGAATAAACCACACTCTGGCGTCTCTAAGATATATTCACAGAAATGGGACGGACGAGAGGTCAAAGTAACTTTCACATTTGCCCGTCGAATTCTGATCAGTTAATCTGAGAATCCAAGCGGACGTTTCTGCCAAATTTGAGGATAATGTCTCCAGACGTACCGGAGACATCACATTCACAAGACTCATGGACAGAAAAGTGGTCTTCCAGGACATGAAGTCAACCTTTGACCTTTTGGGGTAGGCTTTGGGGTGCGTATCCATGTGTGTTATAATCAGCGTATAAATTCTTGAGTTATATTATTTTTTTACAAGGTCACAGTGACCTTGAAGTTTGACCTTTGGCCACCGAAATCCAAACAGTTCTTCCTTGACTTAAATTGGACATTTGTGCCAAATTAGAAGAAATCCCCGTCAGGCATTCGTGAGATATCGTGTTCACAAGAATGCGACAGACGGACGACCTGATAAACATACATGTCACAGCTGTCGATGGTGCTTTGACTGTTTATCTACATGTTTCCTCTCCGTAACCAACAGTCCATACACATGCAGAGAAAGTGTGTAAATGCAGCATGTAAGTAAACTCTTCAACTTATCAAATATATTTAAATTTGCAGATGAGGCAGAGGGAGATAAAAGGCAGACAGATGGGGGGATAAATAAATAACTCCACAGTGGGTTCACAGATAGCTGCAGGCTCGCCACGATAACAGAAACCTCAGTCTAAATCCTCGTCTGCGTCTGCCCTGAAATGTTTTATCAAAGACCGTTTAATGGGAAGAAATGACAGAAAACAGATTGAAATAAATGAAGTGTAGAAAAACGAAAGCAGCAGCCTCCATGTGTTTATCAGAAACGCTGACGTGACTCTAAAGGGCCCTGATCACCTCAGATTCAGATTTACATGTCGGGTTTCCATCGATTGATTTCCTCCAGACTAGAAGGTGAGAGTGCTTCTGTTCTGTTTGGGTTCGATGTGTCACATATTGAATGTTTGGGGCTTCCAGTGTATTTTATTTTGGTATTGAGTGGGCTGGAGGGGCTATTGGGGAGCTCGTCCTCAACGTCACGTTTACCTCACCAAGAAGACACTTTGTTTTCATGTGCCTGATCTTTACAGAATGAAACAAGGAACAGGAGAAAGAGGGCGGAAGAGAGCTGTCAATCATGAGGCCACGCCCCCTTTTTATAGCATCAAATGACTAATTAAAAGTAAACTTGTCAGAAAAATGAACACTTGGACATAAATCAGCAGGATAAGAACTAACTATAATGACAGAAACCATGTTTGAGAAAAATTTATTTGACGTGTATTTTGATTTTATAGTTTGACTCATGTCCCATCTGTTAACATGGAGGAGGCGGGCTTTATGAGCTATACTGCAGCCAGTCAGCAGGGGGCGATAGAGAGGGTTTGGACTCACTTTAAGGGAGCTGTCATGTCGGCCATCTTTTCTTTCTAAAAGTACATGCATCGCACTTTTTTCTTCAGTGTACAAATAAATTAAGAGACTGTTTTGACGTTTAATCCTCATAAATAATTTTCACACGCTCCCTAATAGTCTTCGAGGCTACACACTTCCCAGAAACCCCCTGTGAGTTTAAGGCGCTCTAATGTTTCTTATGATTATCGGAGCAGTGGCACGTCTCTGTGGCGCTAATCTAACATGTCAGAATACAGAACGTTACGATCAGATACCAGACGTGACACACTGAACACACACACCCTCCTGTTTATGGTAAACATCATGTGATGTTTGCAGGCGGCGACTCTGGAGAGCGGAGTGTAAACAGAATATGAATGTGAAGTGAACACAGAGACAGACTCAGAGGGGACGCCGAGACAAAGACATGAAAGGACGGAGACGAGCGCAGAGGCCCAGCTGGAGGGGGAGAGGAAACACTGGAAGGTTAATTTGCAGATTTCCTCCTGAGAGTCGAACAAACAACAGCTGCTTCTGTTTGATTTCAACTCTCTGCTCACAGGAAAACGCTCATTAAAGGTAAAAAAATAGAATAAAAAACAGCTGTCTGGTGATAAGGCCTGTTTTTAAATCCTGTATATCAATTAGGGAGTGACAGCTATGGTGGCCCGCATGCACCAAAAGAAGACTTTTTTTACTTTAACTTGTCCTGCCCTTCACACGACATCATAATGCGCCTTTATCACTGGGATATGTTTGTCATGACAGTGAATCAAGTCTGTTCATCGATTTAAAAAAACAAAGCAGATGTTTCTTCTGTCATTCGTCAGAACAAATCCCTTCAATCCATCGTTCTGTCCCCGTCATGATTACAACTTTTATTAACCCTTTGAATTCTGCAAAAAACAGTGCTTACATGTTTGCTGCTTGTGATGTCCATCCATACATTATCTATCTCTCTCATCCTGTTCAGGCTCCAGGCCGAAGCCAACCCCAGCTCATTGGGCGAGAGGCGGGGTCACACTTGGACTGATCACCTGGTCAGTCACAGGGCTGACACACAGAGACAGACAACCTTTCACGCTCACACCTTTTTAGAGCAAATTTAGAGTCACCAATGAACCTAACGAGTCTGGACTGTGGGAGGAAGCCGGAGAACCCGGAGGGAACCCATGCACGCACCGGGAGTGACTGTGAGGTCATTTGTTGGAATACTTTCACATACCTGTAATCCCTATAATCTGTACAACCCTAACTATGAGATAATTTAAGTCAATAAATGATAATAATTGATTAAATTATTAAAATTGATTTTAAAATCAATTACAATTACAAATGTCAGACATCTTCTTTCACTAAATATTGCTAAATTAACCTGCTAAACATGTTCTGAATGTGTTAACAAAATAACAAAGTATCTCTAAACACACTAAACAACAATTCTGTAGTTTTTGTGAATAATTTAAGTTTTATCAGCAAAGAGCAAGAGTTTGATTTGAGTTTTTTCTGTATTAAAAATACAGGTCCTACACTGATATGTCTACCTATACCATGATGTCATTTTAGTATAATAAAACAACAGCTGTGCAGCTCTGTTAGTTTTCTGTAAGTTCTGCTCCAGCTGTTATTGTTTTTACTTCTAACAAGATTAGTGTCCACTGACGGCGTCCTCAGCGTCCTCAGCGCAAACATGTCCTCCGTGTTTTTTGACGCTGCGCTCTGAGCTGAAAATAGTTCACATTGTTTTTATGTTAAATTTCCTCGAATAAAAGTAAATATTAAGCGTACAAAGCGATTTAAAACAGACTTAACAGTCACTACCAAGGGAAGCAGAAGGGCAGGCAACTTTGGTAACCTAGCAACAGTAAGCGCTGGTGAGAAGCGCTCTGAAATTGAGGTCGCGGGCGCCGCCAGTGCAAAAAAAACCGCTGTTAGTGGACACAGGCCGTTATACAAACAACAGTTTCCTGCAGCCTTCTGCCTCTCGCACGTCGGTTGAATGTTTTTCATCACGCTAAAAAAGGAAGTCCAGACTTTCCAGCACGATAAGAATGACGGCTCGGGCTGTTAACTTCGACAAGATGATGCTTGATTATTAAAAACTATATACGTTTTTTTTTCACAGCGGACATTTTGACATCCAACAGGAGGAAAGGCGCAGGTGATTACAATAGCATTAATGATGGCTGTATTCCATTTAGCTGCTTCAATTTCATGGTCCTGGTTGTGTGCATGCTGCCTGCCTGTCACGGCTTTCTCAGACACCTGAACAGAACAGAACCATTGTTTAAGTTGTTATTAACACCTGTGCTTTTCCTCCTGTGGATGGAAAAATGTCTGCAGTGAAATAAGCCCACAGAGGCCCCGTGCTCAGTGCAGCTCCACCCTGACCCTCGGCCCGTTGCTGCATGTTGTCCCCGCTCTTTCTCTCTCCCCACAGTTCTGATTCTAACCACCGTCCTGTCTTATAAAAGCAAAAAGCCAAAAAACGACCAGTAAAGGCTACCTTAAACAGATGCTACATTGTGCGTTGGATCAGGACACGTTGCTTTATAACATGACTGTTGTTTACTGTGTTGTTAAACTGCTGTGATAAAGTTCTGAACTTCATGGAATCGCTGCCGAACGCCCACAGACAGCCCTGATGTAATCTTAATGTGAACTGTTGTCATGTCTGACTTCCTGCTGACTTCCTGCTGACTTCCTGCAAACATGAACGCTACAAAAAGAATTTGCTCTTGAGGCTCTTGAGACTTTGGATTTAATGGATTAAGCTCAGAGTCATGTTGGGCTGTTTGTTAAACACAAAGGCTCTGTTACTGTAACTGACTTCACTGTCTCTGGGGGAAAGGAAGGATTTTAGGGACGGGGGGCGTAACGTGACCTGTGACCCCGTTCTGACTGTGGCAGGTACATCGCCTCACAGCCCGGTCCTGGGTTGCACCCGGTGACGAGGCCGTGCTGGGTGACTTCATGCATGAGAGCTTCCACAGCGTGTGCAGACTCTGTGCTGGTCTGCGTGGACTAATGGAGGAGAATTTAAGCTTTCCAAACTTTCAGTAGTTCTTCATCCCTGCATAAATCTGCACGCTGTAAACCCACATCTTAAACGTACTATTAGGAGTTTTAACTGGTCATAAAACAGTCTGACTTTAATACTTATGCCTCAATATGAGCTACAGAAGCAAAGCAGACCATCAGCGGGGATATTGACTGTTACTTTATAGCTGTTCTTAATGCCTGTCCCGCTGCCACGGGGTCAGACTGTGACGAAGAGATTTAAACCATGCAGACAAAAAAAGTCTATCAGTGAGTGGTACATTGGACAGTCAAAATGAAGCAAGATAATACTGCAAATGGCGAACAGGACGGGGTCAGCAAAGAGATCAAAGGAAGAGGATTGATGGGAAAAAATGTTCAGTGACACAAATCAACGTTGGTGGATAAACTGAGCCTGAGCTGCTGATCCTGGACGTGTATGTAATGTGTGTGTGCAGTGGTCAATGGAGGTCAAGCTAGGACAGTACATCAGCAGGTTAACATTCGTGGTGGCCATGCTAGCAGGTTTTACTGTGCTGTTGGCTTACAAAGACGTCACACTACAGGGGATGTTCATGACTGTCGTCTGTCAGCACCAGCGTCCGATCGCACATGAAGCTGTTCGCTGGCTCTTCCTGACTTCGTCCGTTTGAGCCGAATCAGAGACCAACTTGTTACTAAGTTGCATTTTGCCTCCAGTTTAGTTTGTGTTCATGCGGCAGCTTTAACCAGCGGACCAAAAGTGTGTGTGAATGTGTGAGGAAACTGCTCTCTGATTGGTCAGAATTCCAACGTGGGAAAACAAAGAGAGAGAATAAGACGAGAGAGGTTTTTCTTTACTTTTGACAGACATTGTTCCACAGCTCGATCAGCTCCTCTCTCCTTTAGTGTTTCACTTTGAACACCTCCGTGTGTGTGCGCGTTTCAACAAGCATTTGTGAAACTGTTTGGTCAGCCCATATTTCTATTAGAGCTCTCATCTTGTCCCTCCCCCACATTTGAGCCCCTTTCCCACTGGTCAAAAAACCCGCTAACACTTGCAACTGCTTTTTTGCTTAGTGGGACAGCTGCTGCAGTAGACCCGGGTAATTATCGCCTCGGCTCCAATCGGCATCGAAGGGAACACAAAACCCGCGTCGACACGCTAACCTCCGCTTCCTTTCCGGCGCGATGCTATGACGCGCACAGCTACCAATTCCGTTTGATAAACAGACTGAATGAGTAATAGAGACAATAAAGACCTAACCACCGCAACATCTTCACTGGTTACTAACCCTGTCTCCGGCGCGTTTGTGACGTCAGACGCAGCAGAAAAGAGACCAATAGGAGGATACTTCACTGGCAATGGGAAAAGAGACAATCTGCATTTATTAGCGGATCTTCCCGGGTCTGAAAAATCTGCGTCAACGTGCAAATTTTGGTGGGAAAGGGGTCTTGTCCTCTACTCATCTTCCTGCTTGGCTGCGTGGCTGTCTCTGCAAGTGTCAGTGCCTGTTAACAACCCACAATGCACTGTGTTTCGGTTTGCTTCCAATTTTAAGTCAGATTATGTTTTCATTGGACCGTGGTTCGTTTGGAAACGAGTCTCGTCTTTCCTTTTTCCGGGAGTCCGGATCAAAGAACTAAAACTAAAACTAAGTGGTGTCTTTCTTTTTGCTTCTTCCAAACGAACGCACAGACACTATCAAGATCAAGATGTTTACCAGACGTGCCGCTGTGGGGCCGCCAGAGTCAACAGCAAATAAAAGTTCCTCTTAACTCCTTAAAGAAGCCGTCAGGAGACGACTATGAGACCAAAAACAACATTAATTATCTAAAAAGTAACAGTATAATCATTTAATAAGATGTGGCAGGCCAGTGTAAGCAGGGGGAGGAGAGCTGTCTTATATTATCTGGGTTTATATGCTGTTGAATCATCACTTTATCGAGACAAACCACGCTGTACGTTGTTCGCACGCGGCCTCATGACTCCGACTGTGCAAACAATGATATGATCTCAACATCACAACAGCAGCAGGGGATTTTGTTTAAAGGTTAATGTGATTTTTGCAGCATAAAAGCATCAGTATAATGCGCTATAGAATCATATCCTGATACTTTTCTCAACATAATCCTTTTGTGTGTACATGTGCAGGAATACGGTTATTTGTTATGGAAATCCGATATCATACAGAGAGGATGGATTTCCAGTGTCGGCTGGTTTGGTTGGAAGCAATCAGCTGCTGTTCAGGTGTCTGAATACACCTGAATACACGAGCAGCATCTGTGTGTGAGCGCAGCCGCAGCAGCAGCTGAGGAGCAGTCAGACAATAAATACAATCATATTTTATTTATGAAACCTCCTGAAGCAAACAGACGGCTGCGATTGTATATTTCATCACCGCGTGTGATCGTGGATGTGCGTGCGCGCAGACGGGAGGGTTTCTGTCAGCCGAGGAAAACCCACCATCTTTATTTTATTCCGTTTCTCTTTATTGTTTTAAGGATGTCAGGCTGCTAACGGCTTCCAGTCAGGATGTTTTTTACTCCTTCCCTCAGGAGCTTTGACACGGCTTCATTCTGTTATTCTCCACACACACTGAGCGCTGAGCGTGTGTGTGAGTGTTTGTCGAGTGAGGACCCCGTTTGTGCTGTGAGAGGGGAGGAAGAGTTGCTGTTAGAAGAGTGTTGGAGTGGGGAACTCTGTAACGTGTCATTTCCTGTCACCTCTCCACCGTCACTTTCAAAACAAAGGTTAAACTGCCCCGTAAAAGCGCGTGTGTCGGCTCACCCAGGACGCTCAGCTCGGTGTGTGCGGTGATGTTGTGGTTCTTGTTGGTGGCTGAGCAGCTGTAACTGCCCGAGTCGTCGTCAGTGACGCTCCTGATGATCAGATTACTGCCGGCCAGCAGAGAGTACTTCTTGTTCCTACAGAGAGAGAGAGAGAGAGAGAGAGAGAGAGAGAGAGAGAGAGAGAGAGAGATACTCCGTCAGTCGATGATTTGACTGGCGCAAAATAACCGCGATGCTGTCGGCGGGGTGGGCGTGTTCTCGTAGGAGAGAGTTAGAGTGAGCTTCTGGTGACGAAGAGAGGAGGAGGAGGGGCCCGGTTTGAATGTGTTCCTGCCTTTGCTTCGTTTGTCAAAGCACCTTGTAAACATCTGTTTTTAAAGGGACTACATAAATAAAGTTATTATTATTATCAACTAAGAAGGTTCCTTATTCACAGGGCATCTTATAGAGGTAATTATAAATATTACTGTATCAATACCTTTTCACATAAAATAAAGAAACAGAGCTCTTTCACTTCCTCCTACAGATTCGTATCCACTGTCGCTGCTGTGGATGTCTGAGCTGCTGCTCAGCACATTTACATCTTTACCTTAAACATTCATTGTGCTGGTTTTATTTATTTCAGGTGGTTGTTTGTTGTGTTGTGTTGCTGATGCCTCGTGCACTCTTTGATTTGTTCCTAATAAACATCATTATCACAAACTCTCTGAAGGAGCAGAGGATGATCTGTTTCCAGGGAATACTTTTCTGCTTTCTAAGAATATTACAAAAAGATACATTCTCTATAATACGGTGATATTCTTTATATGCATGCTCCCTCATCTCCACTGCATGCATGGCTGCGATGTGCCTCTGGTTTGGGTTTCTGCACAGGATGGAGCTTTGGTACATCTTTCTTTACGAGACGTGAAGCGCCTTCTTATTCAAGTTGTCTGCTGACTCCTAAAACTGTCCGTGGCTGCAGCCTTCGCTCACATGGACACATCATGTCTGTCATTCCCCGAACTCCATCTGTCTGTGGTAAAAGTGCTTTTAGGGTTTTTTCTTCCTCATCTCTGTCTGACTGGAGACAAACTGGAGCGATTTATTAGCTAAAAGATTATGAGAACAGGATAAAGGATCATTTTGTACCTGTCTTGTTGCTCTTAACTTATTGTTTTACTGTATGTCAGTGGGATTATTCCTGGTAAAAAAAAGGTTAAATAAAGAACAAATGTGACTTTTCTTTTCTAGACTGCAGACACTATTCAAGATTTCTTTTACAGCCCAAACATCTTACTTGCTCCCTGGACAGTTTATGAAACAGTCCATTTGAGTCAAACACGCATCAGCACCACAAGATTGTGTTCCTTTAACTGTGGGAAGCCAAAATCCTGATCAGGATCAGCCTTAGTTCAAACTGTAAACTCATCTTTTAAAACACTTCCTGTCACAGCCGCTTCCTGTAGTTTTCAGGAGGAAATAGTGGATTTGTTGGGGTCTGTTATCAGCGGAGGATTATTACATGTTTGGGGATCTGGTGAGAATTTGGAGCAGCAGAATAATGTGTGTGGGATTGAGTCAAAATAATCCACAGTGGGTGTGTTTGAAACAGTGTGTCTTACTGATGTGTGTTTCATAGATTACTGACAACAATGGAGTGATTATTTATGTCTTTGGATACGCACATAATACATGCTGGTTTTGGTCTTTTACTGGGATGAGTTGTCAGTAAGAAGAATATAAGGAAAAGAAGATAAAGTAAAGACTCGGCCACGCTGGGGTACATCTTACACCGGGTAGTTATTGGTAAACATGGACTACGTTTGTGTGTAGTTCTAGATACATTAAAACAGATGGTTAATGATACAGACCAGCTCTGGATCAGCTCCTCTCCTCTCCTCCACTGGATGCTCGGGGTCGGGTACCCGGAGGCGGCACACTCCAGCACGGCGTCGCTTCCCAGCAGGACTGTCACTCTGGACGGGCGCTGGAGGAACTGCAGAGTCCTGCTCACACCGGGCTCTGAGAGAAGGACAGACAGGACGGGAAACGGTTCTTATTCTGAGATACGGCAGAAAGTAAATTGTCTTGTAAGCATTGCGGGTGATAGGTGAACATGTCATTATAAAACAATGGGCGAGGATAATCTCCTCTTCTTCTGGTTTCAGTCCTCCCAGCAGATGTTTGAACCTGCTGCAGGGATTATCTCCCGTTCAGCCACAGGAGCATTAGCGAGGTTCAGCACTGAGGGTGGGCGATAAGGTCTGACTAACAGCTGGTGTTCCTGTTCATCACACAGGTGTCGGATGGAGTCGAGGTCAGGACTCTGTGCAGGCGAGTCTTTTCCCAGTTCTTCCATAAAAACTGGAAAATCGTTTCAGCATGGAGCTGGATGTGTGCACAGACGCACGGCCAGGCTCAAACAGGAAACAGTCCCAACTTCACTGCAAAACCAGAAACAGGAGCGGCTCTGACATGTGACTGTGTCGTGTGTCTTTTTCTTTTCACGTTTTTATCTAGCGAAGCGTAATCCCAACAGGAAGATAATCCAACCACACACATCTCCTCTCTTAACAGTATGAAAAAAAGCTTCTCCATGAGCCTTCAACAAGCTCCAATCCAATCACATACAAGGTCAGAGAGTTAACCCTTTAGAGCCCGGTACAATCTAAGACTGTTGCTGCAATTCACTGAGAACGGTAACTATGCCTTAAATTTGATACTATATACAGTATGTGGCATTTGGAGCTTTTAAATGTCAAACTACTAAAAAACACCTGACATAACAAGAAATAGAACCAATACTGTTGTAAATAGCTTTTCCTTAAAACCAAACATTTCAAATGAATAACTGTAATGATACCAAACTGAATGTTTTCACGTTTTATAGCGTATATTTCTCTGTTTGCTTCTTAAGTGTCTGACAGAAACAGATCCTTCACTGTATAACCCTATGCTTTAAACAGTAATGTCCCAAAATTCATTCCACACAGCAAAGTTATAAAAAAAAGGAACAAGAATGTGGTGCTGCGTAGAGTCTTGGGAAACGGTCCTGGGCTGTGTTCGAAATCGAGTATCATGCTAGCAGTACTGATTTGGCCTAAATGTAGTATGTAATATGCAAACAAAAGCAAAATGTGCAGTGTGCAACAAATACCCGGATGTCGTACTGATTTGGAAAAAATCTCCAGTATGCATCGGACGCGCTGGAACGTCACCACGACAGTTGAAATGGCAGACGGCAGAAGAAGAGCAGAAGGGGGCGCTAAAGCTAAAGAAGTGGCTTTTTGCTTTTGGTGGGCTGTTCATTTCTGCTTTCCAAACACGGAAACTGGCACCTGACGTCGCGTACTGCCGAATACATGTGAACAGCTCTGAACTACATACAGCCAAACGCAGTATGTAGTATGTGTAGCATGTAGTATGTTATTTATAGTATACACTACGTATTATGCAGGTATGCAGTATGTGTAGTTCGTAGTACGTAGTATATAGTTTGTAGTACACAGTATGCAGTATATAGTATGCAGTATGGAGTATATAGTATGCAGTATGGAGTATATAGTATGTAGCATGTAGCATGTAGCATGCAGTACGTAGTATGCGATTTCGAACACAGCCAAGGCTCCCTGGACACGCATGGCTCTGGCATAGACAGCAAGGTAGGTCAAACTTGATGTGTCTGAAATCAGATACTACATACTCCTTACTAAATACTGCGTTCGGCGGTAGTATGTAGTATGGAGCTGTTCAAATTTATTCTGCAAATTTATTCCAGGCACCATTTTCCTGGTTTGAAAAGCAGAAATAAACAATAGCCCGCCAACAGCAAAGAGTTGCTTCTTTAACTATAGCGCCCCCTTGTGCTCTTCAGGAATGTTGCGGCCGGCCGCCATTTCAACTGCCATTGTGACGTTCCAGTGCTTTGCATTGTGGGATACAGCAGGCGAGGCAGACTGGTCCGATGTATACTGAAGACTTTTTGCGAATCAGTACAACATCCGGGTATTTTTGGCATCCTGTAAATGTTGCTGTCATTTGCATACTACATACAACATTATGGCTAAATCAATACATACTGCTAGTATTGTAGGACATTTCAAACACAGCAAGTGTTTACTGACAGGCACTCCTCGGTGCTATAGTGAAATAAAGCAGGAGTATCTAGACGGTTAACTAAATGAATCTGAGATAAAAACAACTGATTGTTGATCCGGCTGAAGGTTCCATCTAACAGATAGTTTTGTATTTTATTTACAGTCAGTCAGTCTGGGCAGGCTTATGATGTGGGAGCTGTCCTTGGTGCTGAACACAGCCAGTTCTGAGATGCATTTACAACACTGGTCATTTAGAGAAATACAAAAAAGGTGACTATAAAGCCAAGTTCCAGTGTTGCTCTATTATGCAGCTGTTACGCTGCTGAATCAGAGGGTTTCTCAGAGTCTGGCAGAGGTGTGGAAACACCTGATGGAACTTAACAAGCTGCAAAAAGATCCAGATAATGAACGCAAGGACACGAGGAGGAAGCTGGTACTAAAGCCTCACAAGGTGCTTAAAGGTGAGAGAATACATGGATCACCTGGATCTGAATACAGAGACAGATAATAAACAAAGCTGACGACGTCACACTGACTGATGATTGGCTGCCTGAATCCCCAAAGGATCTCAGTGCTGGATTCAGGGAGACTCAGGGAGAAATGTTCATGTTCCAGGATCTTTTTATATCATCTCATAACAAACACACACACACACACACACACACACACACACACTCCTGCAGAGGGTCAGGTTGTGTTCGCCCTCAGGTTGGCTCGAGGGCTTCTGTGGAGACAGGAAGTTACATCAACACGCCCCAGGGTACTGAATCCCACACACTGAAGCACACACACTTACAAAAGGAGATTTTCTGGTCGTTCTTCTTTAATGAAAAATGTTGGAAACCTGGAATTCAGGAAAATGTCTGAGCCTGGGATTTTTTTTACTTATAAATTATATTTTTTACAGACATTTAATGTATTATTTTATGTTTTTGCCACATTTAATAAACAGACTGCTTATAAGAAGTGGACGTAGCCTCTTTGCCGATGCAGAAGTGCCTTAAACCTGCATTCTGTCTAATGTCCAGCAGGGGGGGGACTAAAAAAAGGGAGGCTATGAGAAAATGGTCCTACTTCTGTCCTGATGTATTCCCTCAGTAAACATGTTCCTAACGAGTTTATGGTCTCAGTCTCTAGTTTCAAGTCTTCTTCAACACAGCATGATGTTCATTTAGTCACTGATGCTCCCATTTAAAGTCCAACAGACCATAAAGCAGGGGAGGATTTAGGGCGGGGCCACCTTTGATTGACAAGCCGCTGCTAACCAGGATAGAGAAGTAACATTTGTTTCCACCTCGTCGTCCAAATATGGTCACCGCTGGGTGACGTCACCATGGCTACCTCCACTTCCTGTATACAGTCTTTGGTTTAATATGAGATTCAGACTTTATATTATTATCTGTATATCTTTATCAATAGAATCTTTTAGTAGAAGTGGATGCTCTTCTCGGGTAGCATTTTCCATTCACGTCAATGTTAAAATTAGCTTTGATGCTAACATGGCCTGTGTGCCTCATCATTAAGGTGACTTTTATTTTCTGATGTGATGGGTGTATACTAGGGTTACGTGTATGTCTATGTTTATGTATATGTGCAGCTTGTAATGCCACATTTTAATGTTTCCACAGCTTTATAAAAAAGAAGGAATCCACACTCAAAGCCCTTAAATCTAGTCCAGCGAGTGGGTCAACCACATGTTAGCTTCTGCTAAGCTATCACCTAGAGCAACAGCAGAAAAGGTTTGTAACATTATATCTATCTGGGTTTGGTATATATTGTGAAAAATTCCCTTCACTTGTTGCAGATGTTCTCTGTACTGGCTATGTATTTTATTACATGTGACTCCTGTACAGTTTTCTTAATAGAAGGATAATCTATCAGATTTCTTGCAGCAGGAAAAGTCCCCTTCAAACGTAGATCAGATGTAACGCTGTGCGACCTCAGGATTCAGGAAGACAAGACGTAAATAACCAGATCATCAGCAGAAATCTGAGCACGAAGAGGCGAGATACGACGAAGCAGGAAAAATATCTACACTGCAGATTTTTTTTCTTTGTCAGAGGGTAAAGAGTAAAGAGCGGCGAGGGATCACAGAAATAATCACTGAGCGACGGTGTGACTCCTTTAATGCTTTCACGGACACGCAGCCTGAAAGAGACTGTCAGCAAGTCAGATGACACGATGACACCTCTCGCATCCAAATGAGAGAAACCAGGACACACTCTGATACCATCACACACACAGACACACACACACACACAAACTATACACACCCATGTAGACAAAAACACACTACACCTGCAGGGAAACCATTTGTTCCACATTCTTCCTTTTTTTCCCCGACACTATGCACCTTTGAAATGTTTACTGAAGGTGAACTGTTCAGATCCAACAACCATTCTAAGCCTAAGCATGTTTGATTGGATGTCTATAAGCCAATCACAGTGTTCCAAATTATATAGAAGGAGCACCAGGAGGGCCACGCCCACTTTTCTGCAAGTGGCAAAGAGGGGGAATAAGGGACATTTTAATCCATTAATCATTTTGATAAAGGACATTTTTTGAGTTAAATATTTTGCTGCAGGAGCCCCATTTGTCAACAGAGCTGTCAATCATGAGGCCACACCCCCTTTTTACAGCATCAAATAACTAATTAAAAGTAAACTTGTCAGAAAAATGAACACTTGGACATAAATCAGCATGATAAGAACTAACTATAATGACAGAAACCATGTTTGAGAAAAATGTATTTGACGTGTATTTTGGTTTTATAGTTTGACTCATGTCCCATCTGTTAACATGGAGGAGGCGGGCTTTATGAGCTATACTGCAGCCAGTCAGCAGGGGGCGATAGAGAGGGTTCACTTTTAGGGAGCTGTCATGTCGTCTATCTTTTTCTACAGTCTTTGGTTGGGACTGACAGAACAGCACTCTTTGGATTATTCCTTACAGGCCTTTTATGGGCCAACAGGAAGATTAGTGATGCTATTACTGTGCCATGTTTGTGTCTGACCTTGTTACCTTGTTTTACTGTTCAGTGCACGAGAGAAAAATACAATAAATAAAGGTAGCCAATCAGACGTCAGAATAGTTGTTGTTATACTTCCCTCAGGTGGACAGCTGATGGTCACACCTGCCGTCTCACCTCTGCGGTCCTTAATCTTTCATCTAACTGCTGCAACAGAGCAGGAAGTAGGACAGAAGTCAAAGGTCTCAGAGACAGTGGTGCAGCCCCATGCTACATGAGGGGATGACGCGTGGGAATCAGATGGTGCATTCTGATAATCTCCGACCTTTGACCTCTGAGCCTGTCTTATGGCTCCATCTGATAAAAACTTTATGAAGTCAAAGGTAACAGAATCTATGTGGAGCCTGAATCATTAAAGTTTAATCCATCTGCTCCATTAAAACATGCAGATCAAAGAGAGAAGAGAAAAGGGACGTTTAAAAAAAGGGATTAAAGTGGAAACTTTGTCCTTAAAAATATCTGCACTGAACAAGAGGGACAAAACACGCTGGACTCTTAAAGGGGCATTACTGTGTTTTAAACCCGGGCCATGAAGAGGTTTTGGACCCGATCAAAGTGTGTCCACTAAAAGTTCTTGTTTTTTCCAATATTACAGCAGATTATCCATAAAAGAGTGTAAAGTACGATGAGGACAGAGTATCTAAAGATTACTGTCATCATCACTTGACATTTAAACAGTCGGACTGAAGCAGGCAGCCAATGAGCGCTCCTTTTTGTGCGGAAGTGTGAGTGCACAGAGCCTGAAGCAGAAATAATAAGCACCTTCATAAGCACCTGTGTGACACCCGTTATCTCCAACCAGGTTACCCAGTCACAGGTATTTTGACGGACAGATGAGACGCACAGTGGAGGAAAAGATCTCGGATTTTGAATGTCCGACAGCTCACCACTAACATTTCAGTCCCGTCTCGTCTCGTTCATCATGAAAACAAAACACGTGTCGTCATTTTCAACGATCTATTTTTAGCCCGTCAACGTCTCGACTTCATCATGGAAAAAAGGTAGTTGACAAACATTTATCGTCAGAATTTTCATTAACAAAATTAACACTGATCCCTTTAGAGATAGACCTTTTTGTTAAGAGTAAAATTCTTTTTAAGAGCAAGAAAAAAAACAGCTGCTACTTTGCTAATTTCAAAGCCACCAGACTCCATTCAAAAAAGCAGTAATTTTATCTCACAGGACACGGGAGTGCGGGTCCACTGCTGCTTTGACCGAGCTTGTTTTTAACACCGTGATTTTATTTATTTATTTAGTCTTTTTATGTTTACTTTAAACATTGACTTGTTTTTTTATTTCAATGTTTATGTTTCATTTTTACTACGTTGGTTTTATTTGTTTCTTAAATTTAAGAAATAAATGACATTCTGTTGATTTATTCCAACTTTTATTTTGCTGTTTTGTTTTTAAAATTTAACTTGTTTTTTGTATTTACTGCACGATAATATATTTTTCAAATTTTATTTTAAAATGTTTTAATTCATATTTGCATTAAAAAAATGTATATGTGATTTTATTTTTTAATCTATCTTAAGATTTTATGATGTATTTATTTCATCTTTGCTGTTTTTATTTTTAGAATTAATTATTATGTTTTCTTTATGGTTTTATTTGTATTAAAGAATATTGTATACTTATATTCTTATTTTTATTGATTTATTATTAACTTTTTTTTTACTTTCGTATGTAACAGTCAGGTTAGTGTAGAGGTTGAACTTTGACCCTCTTTGTCACTCACACAAGGGTAAACTGCTGTAAACCTGTACGAGTGTGTGATGACTGATGGAGCAAGCTGTGATGGAAGAAGAGTGGGAAATGCAAAAGTACACGAGATGATCCTGCTGAAGATCGAGCGCTCGGCTCCCGCTGGGACGGAGCACGGGAACACTTCACAGGCTGGAGTCGGAGCGATGTTTAACCAGGAAGCTGTTAGCTAACCGGCGCTGTAATGTGAGTGATGAAGTGGGCAGAGTGTGGACTCGTGTAATTGGACGGAGCGGAGAGGATGAAAGATCAGCGGCTGACAGACTCCCTGCAGACTGCTTCCTCTCAGCACACAGACATTATTAAAATCACACCTCACTCTGTACATCTCATCACATTTCATTTTAAAATGAGACACGAAGCACGAGGAGGAAATGAGCTCAAATTACTACCTGACAAAACCGTGTCTGCAGGGAAGGTACAACTCAGCATCAAGTGAAATTGCTGCTGAATTACGGCATTTCACGATGACAGCATCGGATATAAGTCTGCTTTTAGAGGCTGGTAGCACAAACAATGTTTCCAATACGTTGGATATTTCCTGTCAGGAATTCAAAGTTATTTTAATAGAGCGGAAAAGGCTCTTACGCTACATCTACATCCTGAGGATCCTTACGTCTTTAACCCTCGAGACTCCGGCTGAAATGTAAAACGTGGCTGCTGTTCACTGAGATTTGTGTCTAAAATGAGTTTTTTCTTCTCGATCACAACAGCTCTGCCTCACCAACACAAAGAAAATAACAACTAAAGTTGTTTTCATTGTGGAAAAACAAAACTCCATCAATAACAGATAACACTAAGACTAGTGTGAACAGCTATTTCATTTGAACCAAACCAATATCCGTGCTTGATCGAGGGATTAACCCTTTATTGATAACATTCTCATTCATCTTTGCTTTACTTTAATGTTAATCTTTTGAATCACAACATTTCTCTAAGTTTGTGTCCTCAGTCATCATTCATCTTGGCAACAACACAGGCCGTTCACTGGATAATCTCTATTTACAGATTCTGCATAGAAATGAGGAATTGGATTTTAGGGACGGAAAGTTTTCTGGTTTACGTTTGTCGTACGCTTGTGGCCCGAGTATTCACGTAGCAGCAGGCTGCAGCGTGTGCAGGAAAAACAGTCAAAAGCAGGCGGAACGTAATCCGTCGTACAGACATCCCGGCTCCCATCAGCGTCATCTGACAACGATTTATCTTCTTATTAATCTCTATAAACAGACGTCTGCATGCTAACAGCTAACAATCTGTTCGAGATCAAAAATTCTGCTTGAGAAATTCAAATCCCTTGACACTGTGTCACACTTGACACACTGCCGTTCAGCGTTTAGATTTCCCGACGTCCTTGAATGCTTCTTAAATTATGGCTCCGCCCTCCGTCTCATGTTAAAGTAGTTTTCTTCTCCTCTTGAGGACAGACCTGACAAAGCTTCATGTTGTTCCTAATCTGCATCATGATGTTGTTCTTTCAGCAAACTGAAGAGCCGTTAATTAAAGTCGATCACAAGAGAATCTGTTTCTGTTTGGGCTTCATCCCGCTGCAGTAAGCCAGAGTGCAACCTCTGTGTAACTTACTGTTTACAGTGAGACTGAGACTCAGCACAGACAGATGAACGGGCGCTCCTCCGGGGGATGGGACGAACCGAGAGATGACAGCGTTTATTTAGCAGACACGTCTGGAGGAACACACGGTCGCTTCTCGAGCTGCTGACTGGACTGTAAACAATGCAGCGCTTGGCTGGACGTAACTTATCGCTAACTGCGACACCCGACATGTTCACTATTCTCCGCAGAGGCTGTATCGTTGTCAGAATAACTGATGCGTTACGAGATTGTTCACTGGATGATGCTGACCTTTCAAAATAAAAGAGACATGTTCCAAACTCCGACCCACACAGCGACGTTACAAGAACAAACAATATCAGATAAAAAAACTGCAGCAAACCTGGTCGATCCTACCCACTGACTCTTCCTCACACTGCTCCAGTGGAAACAACATTGTTTATTTCCTGTTCTGGTTATTGATAACAAGAGAAAGCTGGGACTTTAATTCCATGCTGTGACACTGGAAATGATTTAATATGAAGGATGCTCCCTGGCGACATTGTGAAAAACAAAACCAATGGATCAATAATCCCTGTTGGATCGGTTACCTGGGAGCACTCTGAGCTCGGCGTCCGTCCCCGTCCTGGTGCTGCCGGGGTTGTCAGCCAGACAGCGGTACGTTGCAGAGTCCGGAGGCTGGACCTGGCTGACCTGCAGCGAGCCGGATGGCAGCACAGCCAGACGGGATTCAGGGTCATAGGTCATCAGCAGGTCCTCACGGTTCTTCTGCCAGCGGATGACGGGCGTCGGGTCGCCCGAGACCTCACAGCGCAGCAGGGCGGTGTCGCCGAGGTACGAGGAGACGGACTCGGTGGGGATGACGACCCTCAGAGGACCTGGGGGGAGAAAAGATTGATCAAATTCACTGACTGTACATATTCATATTTTATTGATTGTTTATTTGACTCTCCACCAAAGCTTCCTGTTCTCCCTGCATTAATTTTTCATTTCTCTCTGTTGGTTCTAACAAGAGATTCCAAAGTGGAAACTGGGATCCACAAACAGCCGCAGCAAACACAACAGGAGATCAGGACGTCAACACATTCAGCACAATTAAACTCACACCAGGACCATGCCAGATATATTTCATCTCCTTTCACAGACATCGATCACAAAGTTCCTCACAGTCAAATAAAAAGTCCAGTTACACCAGAAATAATAGAACAATAAAATAACACTTGATTAAATATACAAGAGGAACAGACATGGACTTAACATGTAACGTGCTTCCTGACTTTTTGTCTGAACAGATGGTTTTAGCAGCTTTTTAAAGAATCCGTCACCAGTCCGAACACCTCAGGCTCATCGGGGACGATTCCAAAACTAACGAGCGACTGAAGCACGACCTCCCCGAGGTTTTCAAACATGTCCGAGGATTACGAAATAAAACTGGAGTTCTGGAGCATGGCCATGTACAGCTCTGCATGTGAGCACCAACATCATGAATTCTAAAGTAAACAGGAAGCCGGGGCAGAGGTTAAACAGGTGTTATGTGTGGCCATCTGTTGGAGTGTGTTCAAAGCCTGGCAGCAGCCTTCTGGACAGATTGTAAGGCAGATTAGTTAAGGCAGGTAAAAGAAGAATTAGAGTAGTCCCAATGTGATAACACACCTGAGTTTGGATGTGTGTGTCTTCGTTGGAACAAACAGTCATGTCAGCGTCACACTGTGAGCGTGGAACTTGGATGAGAATCACACAAAGATTTTTCAGACCAACTTTTAAACTACTTAAAGCATTACAGTCTGTCCGATAGTCCAGCCTCTAAGTGTTTTCCACACAGAGACACGAGTTTGATTTAAAATGAAAGCACTACTGAAACACTAACGCCTGACTTACAGAAGAAACAACCAGCAGCCTTATATACCCTCCCTGCTGCAGGTAATTAGGCAGGAAAGACCACTTAAGGGGGACCACAAAAATAAGTATTTAAACATATAAAAACCAAAACCACACCATAAAAAATGCAACAGAAATAATATTAAAAGTCCTGTCAATGCAGCTTTAGCACATATAATCAAAATGATCTTTAAACCATCGTTATGTTTGCATGTACCCCCCCGGAGCATCTTAATGGTCTACTCCAGCAGCTCTTAAGCAGGTGCTGAGGCCCGCCTCACTCTTTTGGCCCCGCCCCCTGCTGAGGACACAACCAGGAAGAGGTGAGTCTTTGAAGAGTTTGAGTTAGCTTAAAAACTGTTGTGACGAGTACTGCTGATTGAGGTTTCTTTTATAAACAGGCAGGAAGGCGACTCCGCCTGTGCTTCGTCAGCAGCTCTCTGGATCCACTGCAGCAAAGAAGGTTAGTAAATGTTTAGCTAACAAAATGGAGAATCTGAAATCAGGTTGTATGCAAACTTTCTGTTAAAGGGTAAAATTATTTTTTAAACCAGAAGCAGCCGTTACGCCGCTCTCTTTAAAGACACCAGACTCCATTGAGAAAAAGGGCATTTTTACCTCCAAGAAAGTGGATGTTGCTGCTGTACTGCTGCCTTCATCAGTTTGTGTTTTATCTTATTGTAGGGTTTAAGTGTATGTGAAGGGTTAAAAACTATATTAGTGTCACAAACAATAACTAAAGTAACTGAGCAGGGTTGCAGAAGACCAAGTACTCAAGGGATTTGCAGGATAAAATTGCTGTTTTGCTGCTCTTCAAAGACACCAGACTCCATTGACAAAAACAGTCATTTTACTATGCAGGACACAGGAGTTGCTGGTCTACTGATTTCTTTTTTGGTTAGTAGAGAAATGTTGTTTTGGATCTTATCAAACTGTTAAGCACACTTAAGTCACACAATAATAATAAAAAACAAACCAATTGAGGCAGGTGTACCCCAGCAACTCCAGCACTCTGTGAGGTAAAATTGGCGTTTTTTTAAATGGAGTTTGGTGACTTTTAGAAGAGAGATGTAACGTCTGTTTTTAGTTAAAGAAAATCATCTTCCTCTGTGACAAAAAGGTCTATCTCTGTAGGGATCCTTTCTGTAATGTTGTCACACACTTAGAATAACAATCTGAGCCTGTCAGCGGAAACAACAAGAACTTTTAGTGGACGCATTTTGATCGGGCACATCTGCAGCCGCCCGCTGAAGCAATGAACTGTAGAAATTCCAAAACTTATGTGCATCATTTAGACCCCACTCTAAACATATGTGCTGATCTTGCTGTGCAATTACATACTCAGCAATTTTTTAAACTGTCTGAAGTGACATGAAAAATATAACGTACTTAACTGTAATGAAGATGTACTGTTCGTACAGTCATTAAACTGCTGGACTAACCAGCAGCAGCAAAGCGGTAATATCATCTTACATCCAGTTACTAGATTACTATTGAACGACCAAAGACATATAAACATGAGACAGCTAGCACCTGTCACTCAAAGAGGCCACGCCCCTAATGATGCATCACTTTAAGCCTTAATGTAACCAGGTGAGCTGTATAAAGATTCTCCCCGTACAGTTGTCATGAAGAGAGAAATGAGCTATAGAGCCCCAAACAGTTTTTTGCACCAGGCTGTAAACATGTTTATTTCTGCTGTAGAGTTTAACATGGGGCTCTATGGGGACTGACTCACTGCTGGTCATTGCCTTTATTTCTCAGCCCTGGAGGTTGCAGCCTTGTAAAAAGCCTCCGTGCACACCTTCATCTACTAAAACGACTGCTGTCAGTTCTGCTGTTGGTAAAAGTGCCTCTGCGTCAGAAGCAGGAGACGCACAGCAGCATTAGGGGTGAAGAAGAAGAAGATGTAATCTGACAGGAAAGGTTTTTCAGGTCCCCAAGAAGAGAATTACATCGCCTGAAAAGGAACGGAGGGGAAGGAGGCGCAGCAGGTAAAGATATGAAAGAGAGCACGGCTGTGAGCAGCAGGGGGACGGATGAAAGTCAGACAGACAGGAGGACACAGAGACATGGAGAGTGTGGACAGGAAGTGTCCGGCCTGCTGTGTTTAGGACACACGCCGCTCCCTGTCTGATCGCATTCACTCCAACAACAAACAGCCTGCAGCCACACAAACACACGACCCTGCCGCCTGCCAGCCGCGCTCTGAACAGCCGCCATGTTTTATCATCTGAAGCTCTCGCCTGGTTCTGTTTTAATTCCGACTGGGCAGCCGCGGCCCCGGGGCAGATTAACTGCAATCTGCAGGAATGTCAGGAATTCAATAAAGACGAGCTTATTTTCATATCTGTGTTGATGTTGTTGTGAGATTTTACAGCTGAGCTTAACAGGATTAAATGCGAATGTTCATGCCAGAATATTAAAAATATTCTGTTATTTCTCCCACCGTCCTCTGAACCCTGTGACGCAGCATTTAGAAACTCCTGTTAAACTTAAAGAGTCCGTCGCCAGCACAATCACAGGAAACATAAATAAAACTGTGAAAACTGTCTTCATGACAACAACAGCTACTTGTGTTTGCCTGTCGCCCGCGTGATCTCAGGTCGCTAATCGCAGCAGGTGGCAAGAAACTTAGTAATTCCAGCGTGTAGATTCTGATTGGATCAGATGGAATGATAAACACCCAGAAGGAAAGTAGTTTGTTCATCCATGCAGAAGTCGAACAGGTCACAGCAGACAGTGAGAGTTACTCCAACAGCTTAGAGTAGTTATGAACTGTTTTACCTTCTTCTGAAGTGAAACTGGGACAGGAAGCTTTGTAAACAAGACAAGAAAACTTTCCAAAGACAGATTTCTCAAACAACTTTAACAAAGCAAAAATGTTTGTCTATTTGTTTTATTTTCTATATTCTGTATTCAAGATATAATCTGGAAGATCTCAGTTTTGTTCTCTTTGGCAGCACCTGTGGCGATAAACGGTCATTGCGGGAGCACACTTCCCAGATATCCAGACAGTGCTGCATGTGTGACGTCCACGGTCGGCTCCGGTTGTAACTCTTGATTTTCCTGGCTGACGGTCGCTTTCCTTTTCAGACTGTTTGCTTCATCTGAGCGTCGAGTTTGTTTCTTCTTCTTTGGATTTTCACTTCTTGTTGAAGTTGTATCTGTAGTCATCCATCTTTTCTTTGTTTGTTCAGCCATAGTAGATTACTGTTTACTCGCAACACTTGCAGAGAGCGGAAAAGCAGCCGCTTAGCTCCGCCTACCCTCTCTGGCAGACCAACCACTGCTGGCTGATGGAAAACGCGTCACTCACTGGGCGCCGCTTGTGACACATACACCCAGTATATACTGCAAATGCAAAGGCTTCCATCAGTGGGCCATAGGCTCAGTCACCTTTGTGTTACCTCATTCAGCGATAGAGACTTAACAGACATTTATTTACCTGAAAATCTTCAAGATAATTACTTTAACAGTAAAACACAAAGAAGACGTGAGTGTGGTTAAGAGCCCGCACATGGCAAACATGCAGACTCCACACAGAAAGGCCTCCTACGTCCGAACCGTGGTTTGAACCAGGAACCTTCTAGCTGTGAGGAGACGGCGCTAACCACTGCCGCATGGTGCAGCGCTAAGCAGAGATAATCAATGAAAAAGTAAATTAGTAAGTTTTTATATTTCTGTTTGTTTATAGATTTAAAGAGTGAGCTTTAGATGTGTTCACCATCTTTTCATCCCTGCTTCCATTCTTCATGCTGAGCTAAGCGAGCCACATTCAATCCTCTTCTTACAGTCGAAGAGAAGGAGAATTAGACTATTTCCCAAGAGTGTTCCTGTAAAGCAAAGATATCAGACGTCTTCTAAATAATGCTCCAAAGTTGTAAAGTTGTAGACACAGGCTCGCCAGTCTGCAGGTGTTTGTCGACAGCAGAAACCTGCTAACAGCTCTGATTCTGCCTTTCATGGTGGAAAACTGGACACGTGGACGCACAATTTGTGACATGTTTAATAGGTTTATTTGTTGGAGCCATGGACGCTGCTTTCATGGACTCACGCTTTAAATAGAGTCATTTCAGTTTAATATCTAGTAAAGAATCATGTTGGAGCAACTTCTGTGTCATGTAACCGGTTTAAAGAAAAATAACTGCATGACAGAATTTGTTGCTCATGGGCTTAAAATCTACAGCGCGCTTTGGAACAACTTTTTAAATCCCGAGAGTCCAAAAATTTCTGGCGGCACACAAATCCTCATGAAGCCTTTGTAACCGGAGAAGAGACAGAAAAACAAATGCAGCCTGCCGTCTCATTTTCTCACTTTGTGTTTGTTATTCTGTTTTCATGCTGGTGCTTGAATCTCTCTCTGCGACTCACAAACAGCCGGAAACTCCAACTCAGGCACCACCTCGACTTTCCCTTTCTGGTCTCTAACGTTAGAAAAGCTTTGGAACGACTCTTAAATCGTTGCACGGGGCGTCGCTGGGTGCCGAGGACGGCGAGGACTTGAGCCGCAGTGACATCACACAGATCGAAGGCGATGGGAACACTGATGTGAATTTAGATCATGTGTCTTATATAAGTTCTGCTGCTGTCTGTTCCTGTGTGGATCACACTGTTGCCTGCAGCTGCACACGCACGCACATGCACGCACATACGCGTATTAAACACACACTCTTGTTTGTGTCACTTGTGAGGACCATGTATTGGCTTAGTTTTAATTCCTGGAGGATTAAGATAATGCTTAACCAGAACTGCTACATGACTAATCCATAAACAACATACTTTAATCTCATTGTTAACCACCAAGTCTGAGCTCTTTACAGAACTGGGTTAGTGTACGGGGGCTCGACCCAGAAGCCGTGACAGCCGTTGAAACGTCAGCAAAATTCAAAGTGAAGACAGAAATGTGGATTTAGGAGATGTTATTTCTGCACATGAAGCAACTGATCACAAGTGACGCCGTTACGTAATTAGGATACAAAAAAAGGCAACTGTAAGTTACAGAAAAAAAGAGGTCATTAGGTCACAGATACATTTATTAAAGAATGGAGATGATATAAAACCGTCCGTCTGACTGTCTCTGATAACACCATGCACCTGCGAGCACACGTTACGACACTTCACAAGTCTCACAACACCGCTCCTCAAAGTTGCCATGTGGTTGCCATGGCAACTGTGGTGAAAACAGTGCTTTCACTGGGAGGAGATCGGAGCAACATTGCAGCACAGAGCAGGTTCTGCCGTCCGGCTGTGAAGACGCTGTGACTATCCAAGAACTCGACATCTAAAGAAACATTTACAGGTAAGACCGGTCGCTAACGTTAGCCGCACAGAACTCAGTTTAAAATGTTAGCTAACCTGTCGTCTTCTTCTTCTACTACTGAAAAATAGTGACTCCGGTGACGGCCGCGGTCGGGATGGCGTGTGTAAAAACACAAACTGCAGACTGGAAGAAGATGACGGCAGTTTACCTGAAGCTTGAGTGTGAAGTCGCGTGAACAGCAGACTTAACAAAGAACATTTAAATTTGTCTTTATTTGCAGATTTAGTGTCAAAGGAATCAGTCACTTTAAAATACTTTGATTAGGTTACTGATTATATTTTCAACAGGTGAGTAAGTAACCCTCCCTACCCTGAACATGATTGATTGACTGTTGTTGTGTATGTAGCTGGTTCTGAACGACTTCTGAACTCAGATTGGTTGATTTGTTCTCAAAAACATGCAAACAGAAGTCAAAGGACACAAACATTCACAAGTGATGTGGGAGGAAATTTAAAACTCATAACCATGTTGAACCTTTCCAGGACAGACTTCCCACCAACAGCTGTCAGAATGCTTTTATAACCAGAGGACTAACAACGGTCTGTTCGCCTGCCTCCAAAAATCAGCTACAATTAACACATCACACCTGTTGTTATCCCTCCACTGGCTCCCCGACAAAACCAGAACTGATTTTAAAATTCTCCCACTTGTGTACAAAGCTTTAAACAGCTTTGCTCCTCAGTCTATAACAGACATGCTAATCCGCTACAAACCAGCAAGAACTCTGAGGTCCACAGGCAGCGGCCTCCAAGCAGGGGAGGCTGCTTTCAATATTTATGTCCCAAGACGATGGAACGCCCTGCCTGAGGACCGAAGAGGCGCCCGGACACTGAACATTTTAAAAGCAGATTAAAAACACTTTTTTTCATAAGTTTATGGCTAAAACTGTGTGTGTAGTGTGTGTAGTGTGTGTAGTGTGTGCGTGTGCGCATGTACCGCTATGTGTGGGCGTATGCGTGTTGATTTATTTTATTTTTATTCTGCTCTGAATTTTGCTTTTTCACTTCACGTGAAGCACGCCGTGTTGCCCTGTGTATGAAATGTGCTGTATAAATAAAGTTTGACTCGACTTACCAGCAGCAACAGAACCACAACACTGCAACATATTCAACCAGTTCTCTGCAGGGTAAAGCCGACAACAATCCTGACGGCCATGCACAGGCTGCCACAAACAAATCAGTGTATGACAAAGTCTGAACGAGCTTACAAGCAGGTACGGTGACTTAACTCACTGAATGAAGTTAGTCCAATAAAGCACACACAGATTATCTGTCTGATATTTACATGAACAAATCTCCAAAAGGCTCCAACAGCACAAACACGGCCCAGAGGTTACGTTCAGTGACTGAATTAGCTGAGGGGACACCTAGCAGCTCCCACCTGTCACTCAAAGAGGCCACACCCCTTTAATTTAAGCCTTAATATAATGTAAACAGGTGAGCTGTATAAAGATTCTCCCCGTACAGTTGTCATGAAGAGAGAAATGAGCTATAGAGACCCAAACTGTTTTTTGTACCAGGCTGTAAACATGTTTATTTCTGCTGTAAAGTTTAACATGGGGCTCTATGGGGACTGACTCACTGCTGGAGACAGCCTCAAGTGGACACCAGAGGAACTGCAGCTTTTGGCACATCCAGTCGGAAGTTGCTGCTTTATAAAACATAAAGTTTATAAATGGAACATGCTGAGTTTGGTAAGTTTAAGTGAACAGCCTCATGAATCCAAAGCAGGAGCAGAGCGATCGTCAGTATGACAGCAGGTTCTGATCACACAGAATAAAGTAAAACAAGATGAAGGAGGAAGAGAGCAAGAGAAGTGGGTCAAATCTTCAGGATGGTAGGAGGAGGAGGACGGGCGGAGAGAGTCAGGAGAGACAGGAGCAGTTAGAAACTTCGACCCTGAAAGCATCATGTCCTCACTTCAACTTCCTGTATCAGGATTCAAACCAGCAACCCCCAGATCAAACCCTGCGATGACGGCGGCTGTCGTCTCCCTGCTGTTTTCATCCTCATTAGACGACCGTCCAAAATAACTCAGACGGATAATAAAATGCAAATCACAGCAAACAGTCGAGGGCAGCGGAGGGATTTGGGGACTCTACAGCTCTGAATCTTTGCCTTGGGAACGATTATTATCTGCTTCTGTGGGTCGAACCTCGCTCCTCCTCATCGCCGCTAATTGGGATTTGTCCAAATCCTCAGAGAGTTGGTGGCTAATTGGGGATGGACGGATTGAAGGCGATTCTGTTTCTCTTTCCAACACAGTCGACTGAGGAGCTGAAGGTTTGCAGTCTGTGTTTCATGTGGTTGGGAAAGAACACTGAGGCTGTACAACTCTTCAGCTACAGAAGCTTAAATGTTGGAAAGCATTAACATAAATATCCCTTTATGGAATCTAAAGAGAAAGATTTAAATAGTAACGGGCTACATTCATCCTTCACTCGTTCCCATTGACAGCCTGTGAAGCCTAAATGTGCAGCAGAGATCGGCTGGTGGAGCTGCAGGCTTTATGAGCTATACTGCAGCCAGTCAGCAGGGGGCGATAGAGAGGGTTTTGCTTCACTTTTTTATTGTATTTTATTTTGTTTGTTTATTTGACGGGGACAATGCACAGTCCCTTAGCTGTACCAGAGTTAGCTATAAGCTAATTTGTGTCTGTAGTCACTGGGCAGGAAACTACGAGTAAAAAGATTCTTTCAACATTTCACAAAATTAAAACACAAAAGCTGTTTCCGTTTATGTGTGATGGGTCCATGATTTCATCTTACATTTAAAGTCTTTGAACTGCAGCACTCTCTTATATAATCTGTTACTGAGCTCCAAAACTTTGCAGCTCTGATAGAGAAAGCTGAAACTCAGTAGATCTGTGCTGTAACGTCACGTATGTATGAACTGTTTTCGTGGGGGAGGAGCCACTTTATTTTATTTTTATACAGTCTGTGTGACAGGCTGAAGGTGGGCTAAATCAGTGGTTCTCAACTGGTGTATTGAGACCCAAAAGTGGGCCGCGGAGCTGTTTCCGGTGGGTCGCGGATAAAAAAAAAGTTGTGGCAAAAAGTCTTTGCTGCGCTTTTATTTTGAAGGGCATATGTTTCCTGCGACATCCATGCTGTAGAGGTGTAGATTATTCCCACTGATTGTGTAATCCCAGCTACAGTTACATGTACATGCTTGAGACTTGTTGAGCCCCTTTATGTTGCACTTTTTCAGTTAGTTTCTGTTGAAAAAAAGCGGCTAATTGAATGAATTGTAGAGGGAATGTGCTCTTATTCTGCAAACTGCCCACATTTTAATTAAATCAATTTGCCTGGTTAAAAAATGTGGGTCTCAATTGGTCACTAAAGAGGTGGTGGTGGGTCCTGAAGCGAGGCCAGCTGAGACACACTGGACTGAATGGTCCCCATGAAGCAACTTTCACAACACAGCTTCCACAGGGCGTGTTGTCGTTGCTCCGTCTCTGGTTAGTGTCGTCTCATTTTTCTCTCGTTTAACAAAAGCTTTGTTAACGTAAATTAAATTCAATCTACACGAGTAACAAACTAACACTGTACAATTGCTGTTTTTGTGTTATTGTCGGTGTTGAATTGCAGATAAATGATGTTTATATTTGAATGTCTTTCTATGTTCGCTCTGCTCTGCTCTGTCTTTCTTTATTCCTCGTCATTATTCCCTCATCTTTGTATTTCTTTGTACTCTCGGTTCATTCTGTGTATCATTTTTTACTTTCTCATATCCTTTGTCTCTCTCTCTCTCTCTATTCGTCTTTATTCTCTCTCTCTCTCTGCTCATTCAATACGCTCTCTCCCTCGATGTATTCTCTTTGCTCACTCGGCTCTTTTTCTTCCTCTGTTCCTCTCTCTCTCTCTCTCTCTCTCTCTCTCTCTCTCTCTATCTGTGTGTTCAGTGTTTCTAATTAATTCCCAGTTTACAGTCATCTTGGAACACACACACACACACACACAGTCAGAACACTAATTGAATTTTTAAGCCTCTGCTTTTCATTAGCATTTTGCCTTGTAATGTGTTTTGTGTCGCCTGTGTGTGTGGCTCTGTCTGTGTGTGTGTGTGTGTGTGTGTGTGTGATGACATGAAAGGAGAATTGATTCATATTTGAATATAACACTGGTATCTGGGTGAATTATTTCCAATTACAAGTGTGCGTGTGTGTGTGTGTGTGTGCGTGTGTGTGCGTGTGTGTGTGTGTGTGTGTTTGAAATGATTAACACACATGATTCGAGCTGCTGTATTAGGGCCTAAATTTTAACTTAGTCTAACTGAAGTAAAATAATCACGATGAACACAGAATAAAGAATCGTGCACATGTAGCGTTTGTTTCATCCAGCAAACGAACTAACTCTAGACTAAGATTAACTAACTAGATTAAGCACGGATAACTTCACCGTATATACGTTCAGCGACGTCACGGTGCAGCGAGGGGTCGTGATTTCTGTCTCTGTAAATAAAGCTCACAAATCCAAACTGAAACTTTCTGATACTGATGTGTTTTGTTTGTTTTTCCTTCTCAGCGTTGCTGGCTGACTGTGATTTGTAGAAAACTCCGTTATCGATGGAGAACTAAATTTCCCAGCAGCCCCAGCTTTATCATGTGACGCTGCTCCAAGCGCAGTTATGTTAGTCTACTCCAGAGGTCTCAACCACAGACTGTATAAAAAGATGGACGACATGACAGCTCCCTAAAAGTGAAGCCAAACCCTCTCTATCGCCCCCTGCTGACTGGCTGCAGTATAGGTCATTTTTCTCAAACATGGTTTTTGTCATTATAGTTAGTTCTTATCATGCTGATTTATGTCCAAGTGTTCATTTTTCTGACAAGTTTATTTTCAATTAGTTATTTGATGCTATAAAAATGATGATTGACAGCTCTGTTGACCAACACGGCTCCTGCAGCCGATCAGTTCTGGGTGAGGAGAGTGGAGGACGATTGTCGAGACTACAGTCACTACAGTCATTGAAGTTTCCATACCTGTGAACTTTAACCTCAGACCAACACAAGAAGCTGTTCTGCTGTTAAACACGCCGGCGTGCGGGATCCTTGCTGTTTTTTAGTTAAGTTAAGTGTGTGTTTTGGTTAGCGAAAGTGGCTACGGCGGCGCCACTCGCCAATCTCCACTGCACAGACTCTGGCTCCAAATGACGTCACCATCGCAAGATGGCAGCGCCTATCTCAGGGGCTATTTTGGCATCACTTTCGTACAATGGGAGCAGATGGAGACGCGTCGTCCATCTATAAATACAGTCATTGGTCTCGACAGGTAGCTCGCGGCCTGGTTTTTAGCAGCGTGCCAAGAGGTTCACAGATTGTGAACAAAAATCTGATGACAATAAATGCACCTTGAAAGTCTCCTCCTACTTCAATTCAATCAAACACACAGATGTCCCGCCCCCTCCAATACAAAATAATAGGATACGATCCGCTGTCAATAAAAAACGATGATGCTCCTGGCAAGTTTGTTAACATCTGAACCGAACCAATCACAACAATGCTGCAGCAACCTCCATTGACAGGTCGGGTCAGTTACGCTGCACGCTAGCTGAGCTAAAGTGAGGAGTTCGGTGCTGTTAGCCTGTTGAGCCACATTTATGATGGACAGTGAAGGCGGCCACGCCCAGAAAAAGCAGCAAAGGAGTGGATGAGCTAGTTTTTATTCACGAGCGTGAAGGACAAGTGTGTGTGCGCCTCATCTGTGGTACCAACGTTTCAGTCGACAAAAGAACCAACACGGACCGCCACATGCAGTTCCAGCGATGTGATGCAAGGAGCTCTTGGTCACTTTTTTTAAAGTAGCTCTCAGATGAAAAAGGTTGGAGACCCCTGCTGTATTCCAACCTCCGGAGCAGCGAGCCACCTACCCGCTGCTCAGTCTGTAGCGTTTCATTCTTCTCTTTTGTGCGCGTCTTTATGAATAACCACACCCACATATTCACAACCAAACACGCCTCTACTTGCCACGTTAAGTTCAACTATTCAAAGACCGCTGCTCCTTCGTGGTAGTGGAACATAAAGACTGTTGTTGAATCTCGTCGCTGGATGCCAGCGTTTTCCTGTCATGTCAGGTCGTGCACTTCCACCACTATCAGACGCACCCTGCGCTACGGTCAAGTCAAACTTTATTTGTGTAGCACATTTAAAACAACCGCAGTTGGCCAAAGTGCTGAACAGGCTCAAAGAATACAAACAGGTTAAAAGAAGACAAAGTGCAAACAATAGAAGAAAAACAATGAAGGTAACAATTCTACTTCCTGTTTATCATTGGGGTCATAGCAGGAGTTAATGTTGTACTGTAGTGCACGAGATTGACTGTATGATAATCAATATATTGGCATATATGCATTATAGTGGCTTCCATGTTTGTAAAAGCTGCAGGAAAACCTCTCGATGTATTTCTGTCCAGATCCACAGCCCTGTGAAGCACACGCTCATTCATAAATATGTCGCTCAATCAATATCTCCCTCTGCTCTGCCCCCGCTGCCCTGCACCAGTACTCATACTTTCAGCCACACCACCGCCCCAGCATCCACCTGCAGGCTCCGGCTAGAAGGGGTTTAAGATTTTATCTCATCATTTCTCAAATTTCTGCACGTAAAATAAATCTGCGAGGAGTGACGAGGTCGGAGCCGAGACGCCAAACACAAGCCGTGTTCTGCTGCTGCGAGAAACATTTCAAACTATCACAAACGTTTGTCGTTTCACTGAAATGAGCATCGACATACTGTGTTTGCAAAGGCCGCTGTGCATCGACGTATATGAGCAGATATGTAAACAAGTTAACCGTTAAGGCATTCAACAGTAAGAAGACAAGAAGTGCAATATCAAACTTTTTTTGCTTTTAGAATCAAAAACGTGGAACTCGTCTCTGCATCGTCTGAAGCGACTTCCGCCTCGGGGTCTCAGACTTAAAGTCCAGGTTTCAGGAGGCCGCAGGTCATGAGCAGAGAAGATCCTACAGCAGGGAAGTGTTGCAACATTGTGGTTTCAGGGTTTACTATTTCCACCGACTACTCTAAAAACACACACACACACACACAAAACACACACACTCTCCCTCACCTCCCTGTGAGCTGCAGCTGCCGGTCTGCGGTCTGTAAGCGTCTAACTGAGTGGGAGGCTGAGAGTCACTCCAGAGACTAAAACACTCAAACACAAAGAGCTGAGCGAGCTAAAGAGACGACCGCCTGATACACGCTGTGATAGAGTGTGTGTGTGTGTGTGTGTGTGTGTGTGTGTGTGTGTGCAGAAGCTTGTTATCAGAGTCTCAGAAGTAATCAGCATGTTGTTTAGGCTATAATTTAAATTCAGCCGACTAAACAGAAGCCATTTGAGTCTGAATGAGGAACTCTCTGACCTCAGCGCTGAGGTCCCGTCATGCAGCTCGTCTGTCTGAGTGCAGCAACAATAGGAAGGATAAATATTCATCATTTGACATTTCACACCTCCAAACTAAAAACACTTTTATACGTTTTTTTAACCACCACAAAAAAATAAAAACACAGTCTGACTAATCGTAAGAAATTAGCCCTAAATACCCGATTAGACTTTTAATTAGTTTCTCAGTTTGTTTCAAAACACAGAGATGAAAAATGTTTGTAACGACTGCAGACATGATGAAAACATGATCAAAGGAGGCTGCCTCTTTATTCTACTGTCTCATCTCATGTTCACAAAGCAAACTGCACTGATGATTTTCAAACACGCCCGTAAACGTTCACAGATCCTGCAGTTTGCTCTTGTTGGAGAGAAGCTGTCTGCACCTCCTCTCTCTGCTCTCAGGCATTAACTGAGCTCCACACTGACGGAGCTGACGGAGCTCAGCTCCATGCACAGATCGAGGATGAGCAGGGAGAGGAGGGGGCAGCTCTTTAACAGTTTTACTGTAAAGTGCAGACTCGACAGGTGTTCACTCGTTTGACTGTCTGTAACGCAGCTTCATTTTTTATACGAGCAGCTCGTTCAGATAAAAATCCCACACATGTGGTCAACGTGTGCCCCGGGGTTGAGCCTCGCACAGCCCCGCACTGATTGGTCTCCTGATTATAATTATAAAGACAAAATATTATTAACAGACTGTGTTTACAGACAAATACATTTTTTGATCTCCAAGGTGGAGTTGTCGTCATGATCACGAGAAACTTGTGTAGTGTGACAGCCCTAACACTGCGCTGCAGCTACCACCAGCTCTCTGCAGACGGTAATATATTCACTCTGACTGCACGGTGCTGTTAGCGCTGCTGTTTGTGAATTAGAAGCTTTTCGCATTGAGGTTCATTACATCGAAAGGGGCCAAATTTGCCCCTAATGTCTGCGTAATGATTCATTTAAATACGTGCAGAGACGCTGTCTGCTCTGCAGCATTGGGGTGCATTCAACCCTCTGTGTGTGCTCGGAGAATTAAGCATCTTTTTGCGTCATGTGCACAGGTTTGGTGGGCACAAAAGCCGCGAAACCCCTGAGTGAATTCCCCCCACAGTGTACGAGCTGACCTCTAGCTCTAATGGCTTAAAGACCACTCTGTGGTCGGACAGATTGGCGATAGACGACGGAGCCCTCTAACATGGTAACGTCATGATCTATGGTAATGGCTGACGTTTTCACATCATTTGTGTTGTGAAATCATCACATTTCCTGACAGTCAGAAGGATCAGAGCG
Source organism: Semicossyphus pulcher (assembly GCF_022749685.1). Lineage (NCBI taxonomy): Eukaryota > Metazoa > Chordata > Actinopteri > Labriformes > Labridae > Semicossyphus > Semicossyphus pulcher. The sequence continues at coordinate 6,162,150 of NW_027211702.1, forward strand.
CCTCCACTCCTTCCTGGCGGCTGTCAGCTGAGTCAGTCCCAGTGGATGGCAGCAGCAGGTTGTGATGTAACGTTATCACTGACGGGTTGGTAACAGTGTGTTTCAGCTGACTTCACAGACTCGAGTCACGCTGTCCGGCGGTTTTTACCACCTCACCTCTTCCATCACAGATACTTCTGTGGTTTGAGGTCACTTTGAGACTCGGTTTGCAAAGTCGCTCCTGCTAACAACAACCAAAACATACATGAGATGAGACAGAGCATTACGGTCTCATATGAAACCTTAATCTACAGCTAGTGCGAAAGAATCAGAGACACTGATTGGTGTGTGTGAGGGAAACTCCTGTGATCAACATGACTTGCATACTACATGTTTTAATGTTTCAGAACCTGCTGACTGACTGACAAAGATTCTTAACGTTTGTTCTTGTCTTTACTTTTTCAATTAAGAACGTTCCTCTCAGATTGTATTTGCTGACCCTCACGGATACTTACTGGTAATTGTCCATTTTTGGCTTTGTACATGATTTGTATTGTATTATAATCGACTAAGTCTTTACATTTTAATAGCTGGATACATAATGGATTGGTTGGCTAACGATGGGTTTTCTTGCTTAGAATTCGTACGGCTCTCTTTTGCAGTAAGAAAACAGAGTTTGTCAAATGACATCTTGAGTGTGATAATGTGCATCCTGTTGTTTGGTCCATTGTCTCAAAGTGCTATAAGAAGGGGAAGAAACTTTAATTCTTCAGTCATTACAGAATGAAAGTCGAAACATTGTGCTGGGTGATGTGTTGTTACCCTCTCTCACCGATCCTAGACCTCACACCCACATACGGGCAATTCAGAGTCACCATGAGCGTAACGAAGCGGAGGAAGCCGGAGAACCCACGCATGCACGGGGAGAACATGCCAACTCCGCACAGAAAGGCCCACTTTGCCCAAACCGGAGTTTGAACCAGTGACCTTCTAGCTGTGAGGCAACAGCGCTAACCACTGCACCACCGTGCAGCCTGGTTATTAATCAGCATATGTTAATTAGAAAGTTATCAAACCCAAGTTTTCCAACTTTGTGACATTAGTGACTCATCCATCCTTCCCATCCTCCAAGGCATCTCACCTTTCAAACGAACCACACTCAGGGCTTGTGTAACATTTATTCCTCAGCTTCAGATGTTTGGCTATTTGAACTTTGGCACAGCGGAAATGACCCGGTGCACATGTCATCATCGAAAGGATGTTCTTCCACGAGCACGATTTAAACAGGAAAGAACTCATGATTAGAAAAGAGGTGGTGTCGGAGGGCTTCATTCAGCTGATGGCTGCCCGCTGATCTGCAGGAGGCTGCGTATGTTTTTAATCCGCTGATGGATGTGAGCGGCTACAGAAACCTGTAGGATATCAGGGTAGTGAGGGCACCTCTCAGCCGGCTGACTGAGTCATAATCTGCTTTTCATCTCCTCCTGAACCATTGAACCACAGTTTGTGTGTTTACACTAGAACTAGCTCATGAGTTCACTTTGGGTTTCTGTTTGGAGAAGGTGCTACAAAGTCGATTTTTGCACTTCATGATGACGTGAATAATCCAATTTTTCGATTATTTTTTTGCTCTATAAACGTTTTCCCCCAACAAATTAACGATAAAAGTAAATTCCCTGAAACGTGTGAGGAGACTGGAAACGTTCCTCTGTGTCGACGGTGCACATTACTGGTGATGGTGCTGCACTTAAGCCTGTGAGCCCCTCTTTCTATTAATGTCTTCCATAAACAGTATTGATCTTAAGCCACACTTCACTTACCAAATTACATTACAGGTGAATTACTTTAGTTCTAATACATAATATGAACAATAAATGGAGGAAGCGGAGTAATACTAAGCGCATGTGTGTGTGTCACATGTAACTGCCAAGGACGGGTCAAGGTGTCATGGAAACATTATGCGAATGAGGGAATCTCCTCGTCTCTACTCTCCTTCTCTTTGTCACCATTTCTCTTCTCAGGAGAACATATTGAGGAAATCGAGTGAGTGAACGTCGATTTAAGATTATTTTTTCTAACAAATCATATTGAAGCAAACTGTTTAAAATGTTAAATGGACTGCCCTTTTAAAGCTCCTTTCTAGTCCTCAGACCACTCAAAGGGCTTTACACTGAATGTCACAGTACACATCATTCACATGTACAATCATCGCTGATGGCAGGGGCTGCCTCTGCGAGCAATTTAGGTTTCAGATTGGACTGGAGGACGCAGGGATCAAACTGACAATCTTCTGATTAGTGGACGACCCGCTCTAACACTAAGCTACAGACGACACAGAAAAGATGAGGACCTACAGTTGAGCCCTGTGGGATCCCAAAGAGTTCAAGGATTCAGGAGGATTTCTCATTTGGTTTTACAGTGCTAAATCCACATCCATTCCACCTTTAATGGAATGCCAGGACCCTCCCCGCCCGGCTTCAAAGCCTTCGCCTTGGGGTCCAAAGCTCCAGTGCTATGGGAGCCAAACACTAGTGCTCCGAGCTTCCAGTCCAGGCACCAGGTGAGCTAACGGCAACAAGGAACTCAGTGAATCAGAAAGAGCTGCTAAAGAACATCCGAGGAAAAATCAGGAAATATATTATGCACCAGATGTGATCGAGTTGAACCACAATCAGTGAAAAGAGTTTAAAAGTTGTATTTTTGTAACAGTGAGGCTCGGCCCCCGGAAACACTCGATTTTATTGAACTTTGACTTTTCGATGATGTGCCTGTGCAAGCTCGGAGGATGATGTACGAGCCGCAGCTTGTACTGCGGTCATACGTCACCATTCTGGTTAAGGAAGACCTTCATGTTGTCAACTTTAAGCCCAGAAAAGTAATATGGCAAAAAAAGCAAATACTGTAGCTACAAAACAATGTCAGCAAAGGACTCAATAATTCATCATAAGAAGGAGAAAATACACAAGTTTGGACTTTGGTGAAGAATGTGAACCTATCGAGGGTTCAGTCTCTGACACAGGAAGTGTAATAAATCTGTCAGGTCAGATAAACTACACACAGGAACAGTTTCCTGCATGTTCTGTCGGCGTAACATCATTTGCATGTAAGAGTAGAATAGAGCCGTCTCTTACCGGCCACAGTGACTTTGGCGGTCCGGCTGACGATGCTCCCCAGTCCGTCCAGTGTAGCGAGGCACTGGTATTCTCCTTCATCGGGCCGGTGGTGCCGCGAGTGCACAACGTTCTGCACCAGCAGCGAGCCGTTTGCTAACTGTTGCCGCCGCTCGTCCACCACCGTGCTCAGCAGCACGCCGTCCTTTCGCCACGTGATGCTGGGAGGTCCAGCCGCTGTGTCAGATTGCGCCTGGCAGTCGAGCTGCAGCACGCCGCCTCGCACCGTCACCGTGTCCTGAGGCTCCTGGGTGAAAGTGAAGTCTATGAAACCTCCAAGACTGGAGGAGGAGGTGGAGGAGGAGGGAGACGACGTGTCTGAAGCTGGAGAAGGAGAAGATAAGAGGAGGAGTTAGATCCAGTGACAGGAACACAACCAAAAAAGACAACCAAACCAAGGTTCATGGTTCATACAGAGGTTAAATACAGCAGGGGCTTTGAGCCCAGCACGTTCTCATCCCCAATCTTCAAACGTGGCAGCTTGCTCAGCGGCCTTACGCTTACACGACAATCTAGGTATGCAACATTTGTGCATGTGCTGGGCTCCACAGATAAGTTAGTTACTTATCTTGAAAAGAAGTAAACATTGACTTTTACATGAGAATCAAACCCTGCTCTCCTGGATAAAAGACTTTGTACGTTTGTTTGACCCGTACGAGGTCACCTGACCTGAACGGCACAACAAACAATTAACGAGGACAGCGTCCAAAACGATGCCAGACGATTTCACTTCAGAGTTGGAGCAATCGGCCGCCGTCCAGGCCGCCAAGAAACATCTCCTGATGCCACATCAGAAACAATCATCTCGACTTTCAAACTGGGAAGCAGCAGCAAGGACACAAACTCTTCTTCACACTCTCAATCAAAGCTGTTATTTCAGCAGCAGGTGAAGGACTACACGTTGTGATTGTTTCATCTTTATTATAAGTTTATTTCATTTATTCATAGATGTATTTATTCATAGTTGTCATTAGTTTTGTCAGATGAATCTGCTCATAGCAGAGAACATGACTAATTTGACCTCTGACCTGTGCACTGCTTTGATTACTCATCATCTCCATCAAAGCCGCATCAACCTGTTCACGTTTTTGTTTTCATGTCTTTTTATCTTTAATCTGTAAAAGGCTCTTACAGCGGTGAGCGGTGGCGGCGGTGTCTCCCGCTTCCGCCTTTGAAGTCGACGCTGCTTAAGAGTCTTTCATCCTGATCAGAGAGGCAGTTTGTTCGGTCAAAGCCGCCGTTCAGCGCCCGTGTGTTTCCTGGATAGACTTAACAGAGGTTCAGAACAACCTGGAGTCACGTCGTCACCGCACAAAGTCGACTTTGAAGCGCAGCAGATGTTCTCTTTCTTTCTTTTGATTTTGCTGACGTTCCTTTTAAAGCCTCGCAGCCTCACTTTCTCCTGCAGGAAAACTCGGATCAGGTACAAAATCTAAACGCTCTCCAGGTGTGTTCCCGGCTGCAGCAAGAAAACAAATGGGGAACATTAAAGTTATTTAACTGTAATGGCTGCGTTTTGCATAGCTCTTTAATGGCTTCTGGTTGCTAATACTGCGAGTTTCCACAGAAAACTTAGAGCCGGACAAAAGCTCTTTGTCCTGAGAGCTAAAGTTAAAGCTGAATCAACATCTGTGAAATCATCATGATCACACCTTCTTATCCTTCATATCCACCACTTTCCCGCATTTTACCCTCCCCTCCCTTCCTCGTGTCCCCTTCTCCACCTTTATCCCCTCCTTCCTTCTCCTCTCTCTTTCTTTTCCTTCACGGTTTCCTTCTTATTGATTCCCCTTCAGCAGTCCTCCCCCCTCTCTCTCTCTCTCTCTCAGTAAATCACTATCTTGACAGCTCTATCTGTACTCACTCCCACCAGTCACACACGCACACGCACACACACACACACACACACACACACACACACACACACACACACGCAGTCACTTCATCAACGTGTCCTTGTCCTCGTTGTCCTGCAGTTTGATGCTATCGCTCCCCGTCAGCCCTCCCTCCATCTCTATTCTCTTCTTCTTTATTCTCTCTTTTTCTTCATATTTCATGTGTGTCATGAAGCTGCTCTTTACGTCCGTGTTTTTGAACGCACTCTCGTTTCCTTGTAACCTCAACGATGTTACAGAACATGACAATTTGTTCTGGATCTTGGCCTTACAGTGTTCAAATTGAGTGAAACTAGAAGCACCTGTTACATCGGCCTCTTTAAAGATTAGTTTTGTTGCCTTTATCGATAGGACAGTGAAGATAGGACAGGAAATGTGGGGAAGAGAGAGGGGGGATGATGTGCACCAAAGGGCCAAGGTCGGAGTCGAACCAGCGGCCAATGCAGCGAGGACTCTGCCTCTGATTTTGAGGCGCCTTCACGACCAACTCAGCAAACCAGCGTCCTACATCACTCTCTTTAAAGCCACCAGACTTAAAGACAGGGTAGTTGCTACTTTAACGCCGCCACGTAGGAACAGGGTTTTTTTGTGTTATAATGTTACACAAATATTCTGGTTAAAGATATAATCTGGAAGATTTTCATGTAAATAAATGTCTGTTAAGTCTCTCTCTCTCTCTCTGAATGAGGTAACACAATGGTGATTGAGCCTATGACCCACTGATGAAAGCCTTTGCATTTGCAGTATTACAGACTGAGTGTCTGTGGCGGCGCCCAGTTAGTGACGCGTTTTCCATCGGCCAGAGAGGGTAGGCGGAGCTAAGCGGCTGCTTTTCCGCTCTCTGCAAGTGTTGCGAGTAAACAGTAATCTACTATGGCTGAACAAACAAAGAAAAGATGGATGACTACAGATACAACTTCAACAAGAAGTGAAAATCCAAAGAAGAAGAAACAAACTCGACGCTCAGATGAAGCAAACAGTCTGAAAAGGAAAGCGACCGTCAGCCAGGAAAATCAAGAGTTACAACCGGAGCCAACCGTGGACGTCACACATGCAGCACTGTCTGGATATCTGTGTGCTCCCACAATTACTGTTTATCACCACAGGTGGCGGCAAAGAGAATTAAACAGAGATCTTCAGGTTTATATCTTTAATGCAAACTAACCATTAAACACCAAAGTCTCACAAAAACACAAACAGATGATCCAGCGGTCGACCAGCAACTTCAATGTTCTGTAAAGTGAAATGTGGTGTGTTTGCAGAGAGCGATGTAACGTCTGTTTGTGGTTAAAACAATCATCTTCCTCTGTAACAAAAAGGTCTATCTCTGTAGGGATCCTTTCTGTCATGTTGTCACACACTTAGAGTAACAATCTGAGCCTGTCAGTGATAGCAGGAACTTCTAGTCTTATTTTGATTGGGCACATTTGCCCCCAAGGATTATGTTGCAGCCATTACGTGCGTTTCACGGCTACAGGCTGAAACAATCTACTGAAGCAACTCCAAAACTTTGCACCTCCGATAATAGTTAAAAAAGTAGGGCCAAGGTCAGACTAACTGAGATGAATTTTCCTAAACCTTTACAAAACACTCCGGCAGCAACACGATGCTCTGACAAGTCATAAAATGAGCAGCAGTACGTGTCATCATTATTTGGACACAGTGTGAGTGCAGTCCAGGATCAGGTCTCTGTTACTGAGGACACAGTGACCCTGTGAAAAGCTGTGACCTCACGCAGGTGAACGGCAGGCTGAGAAACTCTTAGACAGTTTTCTAACAGAGGCAGAGAGCTGGAGGGATATAGAGCCATGCAGAACTTTCACTGATAAGATGAGAGTCGGTGACAGCCAGGTGGACAACGGCCAAGACCATCCCAACACACACACACACACACACACACACACACACACACACACGCTCACAGTGGCTGTCACCGTCGGTTACTGTCTGAGAAGCAGACTGCATTAAGACTTTGGACAGTGTCCAAAAACCGTGTGTGTGTGTGTGTGTGTGTGTGTGTGTGTGTGTGTGTGTGTGTGTGTGTGTGTGCTTAAACTCTGCCGGCTGCCTGCTGCCAGCAGAGAATCATCTTCACTAAAAGGAGAAACAGGAAGGAGCAGAAACGACGAGGAAAAGAGCGAGGGGGCAAAAAGCGGTGAAATGTCATCCAAAAGGCTAAAACCCCCCCATCTGTCAGTGAGACGTCATAGAAAGTACCGGACTGAACTAACTACTGACACGGTGCTAAATAATGTAGCAGATATTCAGCTGGGTGATCAAACACTTCCTGAAGTGTTGGCTTTGTGATGCGAGCAGAAAGGAGAGTAAAGATGATGAAAGGAGGAGCGTGTACAGTGTTTCTGGAGGACATGTTTGATTGCTGAAAGATGAAAGTTTCTGCTTGATATGCTTGAAAAGTCGGGGCAGCTGGAGCCGTGAACAAAGGATGAGAGGAAGAGGAAGTGCTAATTGAGCATGAAGAATTGAAACGTGAATGAAGGACAGAGGAGTTTGGGAGTACAATGGGAGGTGAGTGCTGCTCCCTGATGATGACAGTGATTCAGCTCTGACAGAGATGTCCGGGTTCAAACCTCGTGCTGTTAGTCGTCACACTTTGTTTTCCAGCTGTGTCACTTTATACACAACAACAACATAGAAACAGAAAGGGAAGCTGTCATCCTTAACGATACCGTCTCAGATGACCCGACTGCAAACTGAACTTTCCACATTAAAGATGTTCATGGAGACGCTAGAAGAACTCGTGTCAGAGAACTGGAAATGTTCCCTGTTATCTAGAAGTCGTTGGTTCAAACCCTGAGACTAAATGTTGTATGATTATAATATATTTTGAATTTCCTTCCCGACATTAGCCTGACCACCAAATCTGCAGATATTATTGACTAAATAACAATAACATGTGGGACTTCCTGTTTTCGTTGCTTCAAATTAAAAGTCCTCTAGGATTTCATAAACAATCCAGCTATTAAAGGGCCAGTTCACTGATTTTCAACCTCAGTGCTATCATGCTATTATGGGGAGCTAATGTCTTTATGGTAGAAGAAAAATTAAACGCTATCTGCTTCTCCAACGGGCCCTGAAAAACCTCCACCAGACTACTTAAAACGTGTCATCTGACAGAGGCCAGGGAGCTCGCTGAACTACACTTCCTCAATCTAGGACGCCGCCTCCGATGTCATGTCTCGTTCCCTTCATGTTTCAGATTCTGTCCCGCTCTGAGCCGTTGCCTGCAGAGAAACAGTAGTATTTCACTCCAGCCTCTCTCGCTGCGCCGTTCCTTTCAGAGGGAGGGGCGCAATGCACGCTGGGTGTTGTAGGAATGTAGAATGGGCGAAACAACGAGCTATTTGTACAACTTTTTCCACAGCTATGGCGCCAATTTCAAATATTATTGCTTCTATCGCTTACAGAGAACACAGTTGCTTTTTCCAGGGTGAACTGCTCCTTGAAGGTAAATAGGATTTGTTTTAAGCTGCGTTCAGACAAAAAGGGACGCTAATTTAAACTTCACATCGATCGTGCAAGTTTGACAGTTGTGAAGTTGTTCCTTGAGGCTGACCAGTGCCCAGTTTGATGAGCTGTTAGCTACCAGGATTTCTCTGCTGGACACCAACTACCAGCGCTCTGTTTCAGCTGTTTCTAGCTAGTCACATGTTGGCTGAAATCTGGATAACAACAGCACTAAAAAACCCAAAATAAACATGATGCTTTATTGCAATAAACGAGTCGAATTGATGCCAAAATACAAAATCATGCTGCAGATTTGTAAAAGTTCCTTCTTTATCCAGTTTGGCCACAAAAACAACTTTTAAAAGCCTCTTTTTGAAGAGTTTGGATCTTCTCCTTCTGATGCAACATTAAGACATCAGGATAATCTCAACACTTAAACAACATCACAGGAATTTCTTAGAGTTGCAAAAAATCTACTTGTAAATTAAGTTTTGTGCGTTGCCCAGCATCGCTGCATCGACTTTGTACTCGCACCGTGCAAAATATACGCTTTGCTTTGAGTGTGAAAACAGTTTAAACTGTTAAAATGCTTGTCAGCTGTTAGGAGGTAGGAGTTCAACAGAGAATACTTATAATGTATTATGCATGTTCAAAGCTGGCCAGTAACACCAGCTGGGTTTATTACTCGGCAGCACTTTCACATCCAGACTGTCGAGGTCGGACAAAAGTGCAGTATTACTTTCTGTGACATCGCCGCTCTCAGACATGTGCTCTGAGCCTGGATAACTTCCTCGTTCACACAGACGACCTTCAGCTGTCAGAGGAGGCGACTGCTCACAGAGAAACTCAGAGATCCCTGCTTCCACTGACAGTGAGAACGCAGTCATTTCAGCTGTGTCGAGCTTTTATTTAAATGTCAAGTGTTAGTGATTGATGTAGTGCAGTTTGCAGTGATAGCCTCGTCAGACGGGGCGAGATGATGATGAACATTTTGGGTGTATTAGAGCTCCAGTGGAAGTCAACGAGCAGGACTGCTGAGCGCTTTAAGGCAGATTATTTTAGCATCGACGTGGAGAACAGCCTCGATTCCTCGTGTGTGATTTCACTGTGAGTGATTTGTGGCTAATTCATCTCCACATGTACGGCTTCTCCGTCACTCTGCAGCTCCACCAAACAACGCTGTGCACACGCTCAGAGGTGACCACGGTGTTGAATCATTGTCGACAGCATACACCTGTCCCTGCTCCTGTTAGCGTGTCCGCTCCCCTCTGAGTTCAGCATGAAAACTAAGAACTACATCCCTGCTGGCACACATTTACCAAGCAGCCAGCAGCAGGCCAATTATACACCACACACACACACACACACACACACACACACACACACACACACACACACACTAGCACGCATACATTTTGTAAAGGTCCCATCTGCAGAGAGCTCTGACACCAGCTGGACAACACCACTGTGTGTGTGTGTGTGTGTGTGTGTGTGTGTGTGTGTGTGTCTGGGTGTTTAGCATTAAGCCCTTATTAACAAGTCTCACCTGTCGTCCACCCTTTGTGTCTCATTGAACTATAACTCCCATAATCCCCTTCGACAATCTCACAGCTGAGCTCGACACACACACACACACACACACACGCACACACACACACACACACACTAACCACTTCAACATCGACACAAAAGCAGTTCAGCAGTTAACGTTTGTCAACTTTTGTATATTGCAGCATTTCGTCTGTTGCATGGACAGACTCGGTGTGACACTCGGCTCACAACGACAATAACTGTTTAGGACGACTGGCAAAGTGTATCTGCAGACATTCAGAAGAGATAACGCTTTGTAAAATCGCCAAACTTGTGTATTTCGCAGTCGTTTTCCGCTGTCACTGTAATGTTTAAACACGCTGTTGATTGCTTGGTCATGTTAGTTTGCCCTGTGAAACATCAGGATGTTCAGAACCTACCTGTCAGAGCATGCAACACACCTGCTGCTACAGGCTCTCATGATATCACACATTGATTACTGCAACTCCCTACCGGCAGGCCTCCCTGCATGCACATTCAAATCCAGAACGCAGCAGTGCGACTGGTCTGTAATCAACCCAAAACGACTCATATCCCTCCACTGGCTCCCGGCTGCCGCTCACATCAAATTCAAAACCAGAGATGTGGTTTGAGGCTTGGACTCGAGTAGACTCAAGTCACTGTTTTGAGGACTTGCGACTTGACTTGACAAAAAATGTCAAGGGCAAACTGGGAATCGTGATTGGACGACTCAAAAAGCTCCCCGGTATGTGATTGTCATGATTGGATGACTGGCTGTCAGTCAAACTCCTCGCTCTGGCAACACGCAACATCAAAGCCCCCAAAGAGAAGCCTCATCAGCCATACTCGTTACTACTCAACACGGTCTCAGAGCAGACCATCATCATGGCTGCGTCTGTGCCAAGATAACACAGATACAATTTGCTGTCATACTTTGTGAACAGGTTATATAAACTGGCCAATAATATCATTATTAGACGGGCTGCTAACACCTTGTGTTTTCTCTTTATGAAGACCGGATACTACAGGTCAGAGTGCTGGATCTTGGGTGGAAAAAAAGTGACTTGCCTTAACTAAGGACTCGACTTGACTTGACTTGCCCAAGAAAAAATGACTCGAGACTTACTTGGGACTTAAGCAAAGCGTCTGCTAATGGACACAAATGCAAACCAAACAGTACCTGTCAGGTGTTGGCGGTCATCAGAGGTGTGGAGCCAGCCGGCTGTAGCTGTGCTAGGCTAATCGGTATGTTTGAAACCGACCCTGAAACAAATCTCTGGCTCTAAGGCTGCATGGTTTTAGGAGAGCAAGAGAAGAAAGACATAACGAACGCTCTCTGTCAGTGATTGGCTGATGAGTTGTCACATGATATAAATGCAAAACAAACAAATCAAAATTTGTATCTGTTTAATTACGTAACACACCTCCTGTCACACACTGCTCAGAAACACACACACACTTCGCCCACTCTGATATTAACACCAATTGGTCTTAATTAGCTGAGTCTCATTCTGCCGTCTGTATTTGCTGCTAATTACTCTGAGTGTGTGTGTGTGTGTGTGTGTGTGTGTGTGTGTGTGTCAGCAGCATCTATCGCAGCCTGTTTATTTGTAGTGTGTAAATTAAATTAACGACAGCAGATGTTTGAACGCTCTGCAGAAACAATAAAGAGCTGTAACAGTTCTTAGTTATAAAACGTCTGTGAGAATAAATCAGGCAGAAGTGAAACGCGTCCTCAGGTTAAATCAGATCCCAATTAATCTCATCTTCACTTGTTTTGACATTTATAGATTTATATCAACATCATACATCTTCCAGACACATGTATCTGCAGATATAATGATCATAGTGATTGTTAATTGATCTGGTTATACCTATAAATCATGTTGACCTCGTCCCAGAGACATAAGGAGAGGTCTGACACACAATAACATGCAGACAGAACAAAGAATAAGGAGAGAGAAACCGATAAGGACTGAATGAAAGGGAGAGAAGGGATTAGTTTCACACACACACACACACACACACACACACACACACACACTGAGCTTAGACCTGTGTGTGTTTTCCATTTGGTCCTTGTCAAATCGCCTCCAGAGACAACAGTGACACACCTTCCCCTGAGACAAAAATCATCATATTCACTCCTCTGTGTGTGTGTGTGTGTGTGTGTGTGTGTGTGTGTGTGTGTGTGTGTGTGTGTGTGTGTGTTTGCAGGTTAAAACCCCAATAAGCGTTCCCTCTGCACGTTTGCAACGGAGACCTTTACTGCTGTCAGACACAATTAGCCAACGGTCAACAGCAGGCCAATTATACCCACACACACACACACACACACACACACATGCATAAGTGAACGACTATAACAAGGTAGCTTACTGTCAAAGAGGCGAGAAGGGAGTAGCTGTCATAACACACACACACACACACACACACACACACACACGCGCGAGCGCAGGGATTCCTGAATGACAATTTCAAAGCAGCTTTGTGTCGAAGTGAAATGGGACTAGCTGTCACACGTGTCACAAAAACACACACTACACACAGTCAGTGACACACACACACACACACACACACACACACACACACACACTGTGATAGCTCAGGTCCACACTGCGTCCACTCCCTCAGCTTCCGTCTCTTTAAATATTAACATCAGATATTTTATTCATGTGTTTCAGAGTTTATGATTTAAACGGAATCGTAAAAGAAAGTTGCTAAAAACGGGTTCGTTAGCATCGTAGCTTCAACATTCAAGTTCATGAGTTCCCTTCTTTCTCCTCCAGGTAAGATCTCAGCCAATCGTTTAAAGGACAGTGGCCAGACAGAAAGTGTTTCACTAACTAGTTAAACAAAGACTAGTTAAAGCTAAGCAGCAATCCACAGAGAGTCCTCCAGTCCCCACGGCTACATTTATAATTTAATTCACTTTCTGGCCTTTTATGGCTTTTTTGACAGCGTCAGGCACGGGGGAGGTGAGAATGGGGGACACGCTGCAAACATCCAGACAGTGCTGCATGTGTGACGTCCACGGTCGGCTCCGGTTGTAACTCTTGATTTTCCTGGCTGACGGTCGCTTTCCTTTTCAGACTGTTTGCTTCATCTGAGCGTCGAGTTTGTTTCTTCTTCTTTGGATTTTCACTTCTTGTTGAAGTTGTATCTGTAGTCATCCATCTTTTCTTTGTTTGTTCAGCCATAGTAGATTACTGTTTACTCGCAACACTTGCAGAGAGCAGAAAAGCAGCCGCTTAGCTCCGCCTACCCTCTCTGGCAGACCAACCACTGCTGGGTGATGGAAAACGCGTCACTAACTGGGCGCCGCTTGTGACACACAGTCCATAATAATACTATATACTGCACATGCAAAGGCTTTGAACAGTGGGCCACAGGCTCAGTCAGCATTGTGTTACCTCATTCAGAGAGAGAGAGAGACTTACATTTATTTACATGAAAACGTTTGAGATTATCACTTTAATTTTGCAAACAAGAAACCAGATAAAATAAGTTACACTTTTTACGTGGGCTACATCAGGTAGCCTGTGTGCCATAGATGAATACATAATGTACCTGACGTCGTGAGTAACTTTTGGTTTAACAAGGGACTTGAAATTCTGTCTCCTATAGGTGAAAATCCTCGGCTTGTCTGACTCATCCCCTTTCTACCGCTTCAAACCGACTTTATCGCTCTACATACGTCACCTACCTTCTGCCTTTTCTCACGTGATGACCACTAGAGGTAACGGCCTAACTATAAACATACAAATGGCCCGTCTGAGTTACTGCACAGATGACCTATACGGTTGTGTCTTTGGTGCAGGCAGTCCTACGAAGCCAAAGCTTTGATAACCATGAATCAGTTTTCTTCTTCTTCTTCTTCTTTATTCTTTTGAGACACAGTTTTGTATCAGACTGCTTCTGATCAAATCGAAGCAGCGAGCTTCAAACTCTTCAGGCAGGAGCAAGATCAAAGGTCAAATCCCCGTCTTTATTCTAATACTAATTACAATCACCTCATAAACAAGTGAAACCAGGAAGCCCACAAACACACAAAGCTCCTTTTAATTAGCTGGACTGAATAATTGAGAGTACAAGCTTTAGTTTGTAAACACATAACCCGGAGCGAGCATCTTACTGAAGCTTTTATTCTTCTCTTTCAACACCTTTAATACACCTTCCACTCAAAGTTATGCCTTTCTGGAGAATTACGTCTGAAAATAACTTGAAAAATGTCTGTGTTGGGTTTCCGAGCGTGTGTGACAGGGCCCATAATCATCCATAATAAAAACAAGCTGGCCGATTAGCCGGGCTGTAATGTGATCACAGGCGGGCTAACAGAATTCAGAGACAGATTTGGTGAGCTCGCAGCGGCATAATATCAGGGACGAAATCTGCGGTGTGAAGTCAAAGCGGTGTCAGAGCAATTCTATCGCTCTTTGATCACAGATTCACTTCCTGAAAACCCGGAGAGTGGAGGAATAAAACAACACGGCGGCTAAAAGCTGCGGGATGAAAGGAGAGATCAGGATGAAAAGAAAATATGAGAGAGGGAGGAGGGAGGGGAGATGATGTTCTGGGGTTTTATTTTAAAGCCACTAATTCCCTCCTTCTCCCTCAGTCTTCTGTTTGCCTTTTATCTTCTCTGCTCCATCATCTTCCCTTTCATGCTTTTTGTTTACTAATGTACTTTGTGTGTACTGAGCGTATAAATACACAGGATAGCAGCAACCGTAAGTATACATAAGGGATTTTTATTTTATTAACTCGAACCACCAGTTTGCTTCTTTTGGATGCTTTTCCTGCACCGCTGAGGTTGTGTCTCTGCAGCAGATGTTTGGCCGAGCAAAGTGAACAGGAAGAAACACAAATTGGTTCCATGTTGTCGAGAAAATGTCTTTCAGCTGGAGACCATTTCCAGGGGTGGAAGGTCAGGAGTGTGCCGCTCGGACTGACGCTGCACCAATCTGCCTCCATCTGAACGTGGTGGTAAAGGTCAGTGCAGAGTGACTAAAAGGCCTGAAGGCTGCATGATACGACTACACAGCCTACAGCTAGCTGAGGGCTGCAACTGAAACCAACACAGCGTTCAAGTCCAGGTGGACGGGAAGGAAAAGAGCTCAAATTAGAAGGCGAGGAGAAGTAAAAGGTATCGAGTCAGGAGCCAGGAAATAAGCACTTTCAATTGCTTGTAGTTGAAAAGTGATGTGCACATAAAATAAGTCTGTCTATGGAGCGTTTGCTCATTTAAAGGTTCTTTGCATCAAAGGAACAATAATGATTTTCTTGAAAGGGTTCACTGCACATATTTTTGGGTCTAAATGTCTAATAGGTATAAAAAGACCCCGCGCTAAGCCCCTCCCTTGAACGGCCAATGTCCAATCCTACGTTAGCAACCGTTACTAGGCACGGGAGGCCTGTCGAGCTTTCAGATACCGGAACGGTGTGCATATTGAATCTGCAGGTCTGACAGCAGACTTCCTCAAAGTTTAGAGGGGGGGGGGGCTCATATTTTTATTTAGCTTTAGCTTTTCCTGAGCCAAAAACTGGAGAGCAGAGATGTCGGACATGTCAGACATGGATTATAAATTGTGGAAGACCTCTCGCGCAGCTTAATCCATCAAAGATCAACAAAACTCCTTTGTTTGCTCCAAGTAAAGACGCTAACTAACTTGGCTAGGTTAGCATGTTAGCAAATAAGGACGGTTGAATATTAATTATAAGTTAATCCAGATTCAGTGTTTGGATCAAGCCCATGATATGTGAGCACACGAAGGGTCAATTGCTTTGCTTTGTTTGCTTCTGGCTGTTGCTTATGAGCTGCAACGTTATCCTCGGGGCAAATGGGCCCAAAGTGCGTCCACTAAAAGTTCTTGTTGTTTCCACTGACAGGCTCAGACTGTTATTCTAAGTGTGTGACAACATGACAGAAAGGATCCCTACAGAGATAGACCTTTTTGTGACAGAGGAAGATGATTGTTTTAACCACAAACAGACGTTACATCGCTCTCTGTAAACACACCAGACTCCATTGAGAAAAACAATGATTTTACCTTGCAGGACACAGGAGTTGCTGGTCCTGTGTCGGCTTTCTTTATTGGTTAGTTTTGTGTAACAGACATATTGTGTTGAATCTGGTGGAACTGTTTAGCACACTTAAGTCACACAATAATACAAAAACACAAACCAATTGAGGCAGCTGTAGCCCAGCTACTCCAGCGCTCTGTGAGGTAAAATTGATGTTTTTTTAAATGGAGTTTGGTGACTTTTAGCAGAGCGACGTAACGTCTGTATCTGGTTTAATAAATCATCTCCCTCTGTAACAAAAAGGTCTTCCTCTGTAGGGATCCTTTCTGTCATGTTGTCGCACACTTAGAATAACAATCTGAGCCTGTCAGTGGAAACAACAACAACTTTTAGTGGCTGTTCTTTGATCGCCACATTTGCCCCGGAGGATTATGCTGCAGCCCCTTTCAAGAGTCCTAACTAAAAAAAATCAATTAGAGCAATTCCAGAGCAACAGTTTATTTCCAACTTGATTCCTGTCGTGTTCCTCACTCTAAGCTTTCTAATTTGAGCTTCTAGTTCGTCCGGACGTTCTGTGATCGCCACGTTTGCCCCCAAAGGATCGTTGCAACCATCACAGTGTGTTCCACAGCCGCCCTCTGAAGCCAACACCTGGAGCGATTCCAAATCTCTTTGTACCCCTCAGTAGTTTAGATAATGAAAAATAGAGCAAAGGTTTAAAAAGACAGGAAATTGCCTTTAATGACTCAACAGTCAGAAAGCTGCATGAAAATGAATGACAGAGCTCAGTAAGTGATAATAGAGCCCATTAATCCCTCATAACTGCAGCAACACTATGACTCAGCAACAGATCCTGCTGTTGAGAGGATTTCATGAAAGTTTGTATACTTTGCATATTTTTGTGTTTCATCCTGTCTGCGTGTCTGACACACTTTTATCTGAATGTTGCATAATCCCTCAAATCAATATTTTACATTTGAATCTCGTTTTCCTTTCCTTCCTCTGCAGCCGAACACGACGAGGCACGGTTCAACATTTGGTCCAGCGTTTGATATCTCAGGAAATGTGTCAACGTTCAGAGTGAAATATTTAAAGTGATTTACAGTAGAGACTCTCTCTCTCTTCTGCTTCATTATTCCTCCCTCTCTCCACATCATTCCTGCCTCTTGTCTTCATAATCCTGAACTCCCTCTTTCCTTTTCCCTCGACTATTCCACCATCTGCTTCATTCTGTCTCCTTCCTTCCTCTCCTCCATCCCTCGCTCTTATCATTTCTTCCTTCCTTCCGTCTTTCCGTCTCTCTCTCCTCTTTTCTTCTCGTCCCCTCTCCCCCCAGCGTGCAGCCATAACCCCGATTACCTCACAGTGTCGGCCTTCGGCATCACGAGGCCGACTACCATCGATAGTATTGATCTGAGAGTCTCCTTCTGAGACTTGTGTGTGTGTGTGTGTGTGTGTGTGTGCGTGTGAATTTACATATGTGTAAGTGCTCTAAGTGTTTGTTTGCATATTGATCATCTAGTTCACTGTTTGCATGCATTGACCTGTTTGGATTTAATGAGAATAAATGTGAAATGTTGAGATTTGACCTTATTTACAGACACACACACACAGACACACACACACACACACACACACACACACACACACACTGAAATGTAAATGAGAGCTTGTTGTCTGGTTCTCCTGCATGAATGATTTATGTAAATGTTTCCGTCTTTCTCCATCTCTCCTTCACGCTCTCTCTCTCTCTCTCTCTCTCCCTCTCTCCCTCTCTCTCCCTCGCTCTCTCTCTCTCTCTCTCTCTCTCTCCCTCTCTCTCTCCCTCTCCCTCGTGGTGAACCATGTCGGTTTCTGAGGATGACGAATGCAGCGGCGGTTGTCGTACAAGCGGACCACCTCTTACAGCAAACCTTGAGGCTGCTGAGCGTCTGCACTCCGAACAGAAGCCTGTAAAGCACTTCATGCTCAGCACATCAACACTAACAGCATCTTTTATCAGTGGAGTGTGTTTGTGTTGCAGAGAGCCACCGTGGGATGGAGGACAGAAGGTCAGAGCCAGAGCACGGACCCGACCAAGGCTCACGCTGTTCCCACATTCTGACATAGAGAGATGCACATTTTGTTGATACCTAACAGATGCACATTTTTGCGTCTCATAAAGATGCTCCTAAGCCACAACTCTTCAGACATATACTGACACTACAAAGGCCTTTTTCAGTCCAACAAATCAGGAGCTAATAAACATAATTTAAGACCTGTTTCAGCGCTCGGGACGTCGAGCAATATTTATCTCTCTTCTCCGTGTTGCTGCTGAACTGTCAGCGCTGCCGATGTTCTTTTCTAAGAGGGACAATACAGGAACTTATGAATGAAGTTATGATGGAAATAAAACTTCTTTAAAATTATTTTATTTTATTATAATTTAAAGTCTTTGGAGGGGACAAAGAGCAGTCTTAGGGGACAGGAAGTGTGGCGCATAATGCATCATCTAGAGCTTCTTTGGTGTTGTTAATATATTTTTATTGCCTCATGATAAACAATAAAAGAAAGAATATTCTGTGATTTAAAAGGTCAATTTTAATATTACAAACTGTATCTGCTTCATTCACTGGACAGACTGAAGTGGAGGAGGTAAACTGAGAGAACTAAACTCTTAAATGCGATATGTCATCGTCATTGTAACCCTCAAATACCACAGGATCTGTCTCCGGCGTGCTCCGTGTGCGCCGCGACCTCCGGAGTCGATCGTGCCCATTCAAGTCAGTGCTCGTGATTCCACAGTAAGCGCCGCGGTCCGTCTCCGACACGTCCCAGAAGCGTGTCTCCGCTCTGCTCCGCTTAAGATACGCACCGGGTCTATTTTTGACGGAGGCCGCTTCAAGCACGCGTCAAGCTGAACAGAGCAGATCGTTCCAAACAGGAAGTCACACACGAAAACAGCATACAGCATCCGGTCATTTCAAAATAAAACACCATGTACAGCCCGTGTTCACGCCGTCTCCACCTCTTCATCCACAGTTTGTTCTTTTTTCTTCCTGAATTTTCAGTAAAAAGTACAAAAACTATCATCACCAATTCTTCCTGTCCGTCGCCCGCCATGTTTGTTTACTCTAAAGTCTCGTTTGACCGCCAGAGATTTAGTGAGATTTCCAGCTGTGAGAGTCGGACTCTCTGAATCTGTTAGTGTGTGTGGTGTGCTGTTTGGGTCAGATCATTGTCTCCACACACAACAGGAACTAAACTGTTCAATCTGTCGTCATGTGTGGCTCTCTCACATTTTTAACATCCACACTAAGCTTTGATTGGTCAGCTGTCCACGCAGCTACAAAGACAGCCGTCGGGCAGCGTAACATCAGACATGCTGTGAAACAAATTTGAGACATGGGCAGAAATTCATCATTACATCCACACAAAAGCACGGACACAACCACATGAAATATCTAACAACATACAAACACAACAGATACACACAGTGGTTCTGCAGGAGCAAGAGGTAACAGTGAAGCCAAACAGAGAGAAAAATAAAGTGTGTGTTTAATATCTGTGCCTGTGTGTGTGGTATTTGTGCTCCTGCAGATGTGTGTGTGTGTAATGATGTGAGGCCCGAGGTCAGCACAAAGCTCAGCTGCAGAAATAAACTCTGCAGGTCTGTGTCCTTCACTAACAGCTGTGTTAGATTTAGCCTCCACACATCGTCAGGTTTTCATGTCTGACCGTCTGTCAGTAAATCACATCGCTGCTCTGTGTGTGGGCGGCCGCTGCTCCGGGAAGAGAAAGACCTGCCTCAGCTGAAGATGTTGTCTGCTCTTTGTGGTGGAAAAAAGAAAGAGGTGAACGCTCGGCGCAGTGTGAACTCTGAAGTGTGTGTTTTGTGTTTTTCTTTGCAGGGTTCAGATGAAAAGAAAAGCAGCCTCTGGCTTTTTCATCTGTTCCTACATTCACTGACAGTGAACTTTACTCTGTGATTACAGAACAATCCATGCAGGAGAACTAAGTGATTAAATATCGTCCTCGGAGGGATGTTTGAGTTGGTGTGATAAACTACACACCAGCTACACAACTGGAAACTGTCAGCGTTTCTGTACCTGTGCAGAGAAGCAGCCCTTTATTCCCAGTGCCCTGTGTTTTGTGAATATATTTAATCATGCAGCGTCTGTCAGAGAAAGCCTGCCCTGCTCGTGAACCTAACTCATGTGTTGAACCCCAAAGTAAACCTCCGTACGCCTACCTTTATTTAAATTCTACATGATGTTTCTGATGTGGTGAAAAGGCTTCATGGTGTTCATATCTTACAACTACAATAACTTATTGTTCTGTGATTTGGGGACCGTGTGCAATATTAGTAATATGTGGTCATGAATCGTGTGTGCAGGTTGTTGTTTTAATGAGACGTGCTGTGGAGGCAGCTTTATGTGTGCAGCAATTGATATCAAGCCTACTCTTATTGTAGCAGCAAAAACTGCCGTACCGCAGACATCGTGCACCTTTCTTCGCGTTAGATGGAAGAGGTGTTGCACGACATGTAGGGTGTCTGATCACTCATGTTTGTGAGTGCACCTGAATGCAGCATCCCCTGAAACACTGCAGTGAAGCAGACATGCCCGGACTTGTTTACTGCACCTACTCCGGAGACACCAGTGATCGCAGCCGGCAGAGGCGTCGCTTTGATCCTAGCCCCGAAGGTTTTTGGTCTGAAGGTGATTTTGATGTACTGTAGTGCAACGGAACTTTACTTTTAGTTTCATTTCTTATTGGTGGCACAATAGAGCTCTGCACAAGCATGACGGCGTTGTCATGGCAATGGTTGTTTTCAGCATTGCACAATCTCTGGGGACAATTAATTAATTACGCATGCTTTTGTACCAGAACATACTGTAACATATTGCATTGCCTTATTATTGAGTCAGATCATTTGTTCTGTATCGCTTTGTATCAAATCAGATCTGGATCCAAATGGTTTCATATCTTTTTATTTACTTTCACAGCCGGTTAGCATCGTGTTGTATCTTTTAGCATCGTATCATATTATCATGTTATTGCACAGAATCTTTTTCTATCATATCTGTCATTTGTTGCATTTTTTCATTTCATATCACATTAAATCAGATCACATCCTTTAGTCTAATCACATCGTATGATTCATACTGAATCACATCGTCCACCAGGGTAGGATAGGTCTTGAGACTCATGCCGTCATGCTGCCTCGGTAACAAACAAGAAAAAAAACTATTAGAAAAAAGTATCAAAAGACTTTTATGTGAAAGATCCTGCAGGAAGTTCTTCCTTTCAGCTGTTGCTCTGATGGAGCTGTGAGCTGTTACAGCCCAGGTTACACAAAAAGCATTTCACAGCCCGTGAAATTGACCACATTTAATAACCCTACATTTTCAAATGAACCAACAGGGGGCGCCACAGAGGCGCTGTCTCCTCCTCAACCCCCCACGTTTTCTTTCTTTGGTACTTGGCTGGAATCAATTCTTCCTCCCACCATCTTTCAGCCTCTGTGTCTCAGGGGAAACCTCTGCTGTCATCCTGCTGATCTAAAAGTATAAACGCTGAGACCCCTCTGATACTGTCTGTGCCACTGTGTGCGTCTGTGTGTGTGCGTCTGTGTGTGTGTGTGTGTGAGACAGGATGGGGGTTGTGCAGACAGATGAGGATTTCTATCGACTGACATCTTATCACAGTTTCTGTCAAATCCTGACAAATGCTGTCAGACTGAGCGTGTGTTTGGTTATTATATTTAAGGCCTGTAACTCAAACTACCGGTCTGGGGACCAAATCCCACCATGATCTGTGTGAACATTTCTTTTTCCCAGCAAGGCTTAAAATTCATGAGCCGGCTGTTTGTCTGCACAACTTTCCAACATAAACAGCTCTGTGTCAAAGTGTAGGTCTCATGGCTCGTCGTGTTCTCATCGTCGGATAAATTAGGGGACAAGGAGAAGCGCATTATAACAGAAGATTAAATGTTACACTATATGAATACTTTAATTACAATCTAACACAGAGCAGTACACTGTGTTACAGGGCTCGCAGAGCTTGCTCAGAACCAAAGTTGGAGAGTAATCGGCTTTTGTCCTGGTTCCTTTATCTCTTCGTGTAAGTATGGTGAGTGACGGAGCTATTTTCACATATTAGCATCTTTGCTAATGAGTAGTAAAGTGTTCAGAGACAACTGAGCATGAGAGACAATACGGTATCGACGACAGGAAGTGAAAATGTCCTTTCCTGCAGCTACATTCTGGTCAGCGGGTCTTTACGCACTTAAAACATGAACACAGCTTCAGCGTCAAACTAAAGTTCATAAATATGATTTGCTTTGGACTTTGAACGCTCACTGGAAGACATTTAAAGTTCTCTGCTTGAAATAATAAATTGTGTCTGATGTGTTTTTTCTGCAAAAAACATTTAATTACTTTGTAAAAATCCTCCCACGGCATCTCCTCCTTTTCCCTCATTAAATATTCATGAATCTGCACAGGCCCCGCCCACTACAGCTGAAAACAAAACTCGTCTCTGCCATCGTTTAGTGGAAACTTGTTGAAGCTTAGCTAGCTTGAAATGTAGTAATTAGCAGTAGTAACGTTAACGTTAGCAGTCAGTAGTGAGTTTGCAAACGTTACGATGACGGTTACAGCTGGCTCGCGCATCGCTCCAGTGGTTGCCATAGGTTACAGATAATGATACGCATAGCGTCACCCCGTCCATTAACGGGATTGGCTCCTTAGGTTTGTGACGTCTCAAACCTGCCAATCTGAAAACGTGTTGTTCAGCCTGTCCTTGGTACACTGCAGGTTAAAAGCAGACAGGCCCAGCCGTGGAGATGATGCTGATGTTGTCCCTGATATGTCACGTGAAGAACACCACATGGAGATGTTTACACGGTTAAACACGGGATTGTCACTGGAGGAGGTCTTTAAGAGACAATTTGCGAAGGCTTTCGATTCTCAACATGGTTAAGGGTAAACTAAAGTGTAAAAGTCCGAATATCTCGGCCTTTCGTGCAGCTTTGTTAGTTTTGTTGCATAATTTACAGCGTAACACGTCTCATATTATCCCCATCTTTTCAATTTGCATCATTTCTCCAGCGTTTCATCATGTTGTGCCGTCATGCATCGCTGTGTAACCAACCAGCCTGCAGACTGAGGTGTGATTCAACGCTCTCCTCTGATGTGTTTTTAACGTTCGTCCTTATTTATCAGATTGTTTATTTGACTGTAAACGAGGCCTTTTGTTGCGTCTGACAGACGCTGACGACTCATCAACGCTCAGACACATCTGCTGCTGCGAGGAGCCCGAAAACGCCTCCTACACACACACAGACGGTGTGTGTGTGCGTGTGTGCGGGTGTGTGTGACATCCGTGACCAATCAAGACAGAAGCCACAGGCTTTCCAACTGCCGTCCCTCGAGACGGAGCTGCGGCCAGCCAATATGTCACCCAGAGAGACACACACACACACGCACACACACACACATGCGCGCGGTGTAAGCCTGACAGATTGGTAGTTTATGGGTGTTAACAGACAGAGGGAGCCTCTTTCTTCACCATCATCAGTCATCGCCTTCAGACCCTCCTCCTCCTCACGACACACAATAGCCCTGCATGCATGTGTGTGCGCGCGCGCGCGCGTGTGTGTGTGTGTGTGTGTGTGAGTGTGTGAGTGAGTGTGTGTGAGAGTGTGTGGTTGTTTATTAAACCAGGAAACAAACAGGGAGCAACTGGCGGCTGCAGGTCAACAGGGTAACCCCCCAAACAAAGCCTGGGTGTGTTTGTGTGTGTGGGTAAAAGGAAATTAAAGGGGTGCAATACGAGGTCAAAGGTCAACAGCATGTTGACCTGGGGAGAAGAAGGAGGTCATCGTTCAAGTGGGGAGAAAATGTAACGTAGCGCCTGGAGGGAAGCAGACAATGCTAACGAGGAATCGAACACATTAAGGGCACAAAATCCGACCTTTGACCTTCATCCAGCCTGATTCAACATGTTCTCTAAAATGTTCGAAGGTTCAGACTAGAAATTCAATAATGGAGCCTAAAGTTAGTCAGCATACGAACCGAGAAACGCTCTGTTGTTGGAGTTTTATATACGATGCCTTTAAAAGGTCTCAACAGGTTTACAGACGGAGGCCGGGCGGTGAGGAGTTGGAATAATGTGGCGACGTTTCAGATGTTTTTACGCCAGCAAAGACTTCAGCTGAAAGGTTGTAGATGTCATTACAGGAGAGAACTGATGGACACTAAAGACCGTCTTCTTTATCTGCACATTTGTGCGTCAGTGTGGTATTTTGGATACACCGAGCATCCGCTTTGATGACTGCTATAAACGCTGCATCTCCAGAGGATCTCTTTTAAACTTCACCTGCTCAAACCAAGCTTTGCTAATCATGCAACAACATCTGCAGTGTCCAAGGGCAGAATCTAACAAAGCTTCTGATAGACATTGCTGAAACTCCCAGTTTCACAGTAAAGGCCCGTCAGTGCACATTAAAGCTAAGCCAGGCGACTTTGAGGAAACAGCAAGAGTAGATTTTGTACGTTTTCAAGCAAACAATGCAAATGCCACTCCCTCAGATATGGTGGCAAATACAGGGGCAATCGCGCTGCAACAGCCCAAACGGTTTTCGTTAGAAGAAACAGGCTGCAAATTCAGAAGCACATGCAAAAGTGCAAAACAAATGCAACAATGGAAACTCGCTGCAAATGAAAAAATGTGCTGCAACAAGTCAAAATGGTTTCCATTCAGAGAAACATGCTGCAAATACAGAAACAAGGCAAAGTAAACAAAAACACACAAACCAGAAAACAAATCCAAATCTAGTCCACAGCTGAAGCGCTCCACGCCTGTAGGGGCAGCGCGATTGCCCTTATCGGCCACCAAACACATTGTAGGTGCATTATTTTGCAACTAGCTTGCAAGCTTTAGCTTGTAGAAAAGTGCAAGGAATGAAGAGGAAGAGAGCCCCCAGGTAGGCACGCAGGAAGGTCGCCTAAACAATAATTTCTTTGGTGTTAAATAATTGGACCAGCTTATTGCAGTCCTCCCACAGCCACTGATAACGCTCCTTTTGTTCTCCCTTTGTGTCGTCAGAGCGTTGGATATATTGATTGCATTGCATTTTATGAATATTTCAGCAAATATAATGAAAAACCCTTCAAAATAAAATGCCTAAACTAGCTTTAAGATGATTTTATTTTGAAAAGAGTGCAGGAGGAGCTCAGAATCAGCAGCGTTTATATTCATGTCAGCTTACTGACGCAAGACAAAGAATCTGGGTTAACTACGTTCACACATACGGGGACTTTGTGGGTGCACTTAATGTGTTTGGTAGTGAGGTAAAGATTGATGCTGAAACTAAGGAATATGTGTGACTGTGCAGTGAATCCTGCGTACAGCGGAAACAGTCTGAACTTGACTGTAAACAGGAAGTTGTCATGAACACGATCACTGCTGGCTGTTTGAATAATTTTACAGGCTTTTACCAGAATCCAACACTGATCTGCTCTGACTGCTCGTTAAAATGTGTCCGACCCCCCAATTTAACCGTCAAGTGTCTGTAAAGAGATCATGCGTCGCAAAATGAACCTGCACGAATGATTCTCTCTCAATACAACACACGCACACACACGCACACACACGCACACACACATACACACAAATAATCAGCTGAGCCCGTCTAACAAACAGCCACAGGCCTGTGTGGTTCATATTTAGTGTAGTCACCAGTGTGTGTGTGTGTGTGTGTGTGTGTGTGTGTGTGTGTGTGTGTGTGTGTGTGTGTGTGTGCGTGTGCGTGGGGGTTGGTGGCTGTCAATCAGAGTCAGTGGGGCATGCAGAGTGAGGAGGGGCGCTGCCGTAGGGAACGATGAAGAGACGCCTTCCTTCCTTCTTTCCTCTCCTTGTTTCCTTCTTTCTCTCCATCCTTCCAGAATTCCATTTTCCCTTCTCTCATCACATCTTTCCTTCCATCTTTTCACCTCTTTTTCCTCCACAGTTTCTTTTTTAATATTCACCTTTTCCTTCTTGTTTTTCTTTTCTTCTTCGTGTCTTTTGTCTCCTTTCTTTAACACTTTTTAACATCTTTTTTTCCACCCTCCCGTATTCCGTAATTCTGTTTTTTTTCCTTTTATTTTCCCCTGACTTTTAAATAACAGTGTTTATTATATATTAAGTCCCTGTTTAGTAAAGTACATACATTAGATTGTAGTAAAAGAAGAAGTTAAAGCGTGCAGTAATCAGAGACATAAAGAACGCAGACTTAACGGACCAATCAGACGTTTCCTTTCTGTCAGACCAGTGTCGATATATTGAGTCCAGTTTAACCAGTTTACTTTGGCCCGTCTGTACTTATACAACACACACACACACACACACACATACCCAGCCCCCCCTCCAGCAGACTGAATATTAATACACACACTCACATACACACACCCCGGAGCATACGTTCAGGGGTCAACACGCCAACGCTGGCCACTGTCCTGCAGGGGATTATGGGTAGGCTGAGCAGTAGCTGTCAGCAATGTGAGGGCCCTCGCTATCTCGCAATCTCACACACACACACACACACACACACACACACACACGCACTCTGTATCTGTGTGTAATATAAGTGAGTGAGATCGTCCTTCAAGCCTTTTGATGTCCCTGGAGTGTGTGAGAGTGTGTGTTTTAACAGCAAAATGAACACACACACAAACACACACACACACACACACACACACACACACACACACACACACACACAGCAGCACCAGTTCTCTCTGTATTCTAACTTTGTCTCCTACAAATGTAATTTACATTCGTCTAATTTACAGGGCTGGGTTTAAAAAAATCGATTTTTCCAATTCAAATCGATTCGCATTCAAATGACCTAATATCCATTCATAAATCCCGAGATCGATCTTTAAAAAAATGTAAAAATGTGTCTGATCACTCACGTTTCTGAGCGCTCCTGAACGCAGCACATCCCCACGAAACACGGCAGCGAGGGAGACATGCCCGGACTTAGTAATCACTGACAGACATTTTTTTATGGTGTGTCCATGAATATGTGAGTCAGTTCTGCACTGATGTTTCTGTTACTCTCTGTTGGCCGCGAGTGTATTTTCGGCGTGTTGTTACACAGCATGCCTTTCCTTGTAACTCTCGCGTGGCTTTATTCTTCGCGCTGTGAGATCTCGTGGCCAAATCTCACGCAAGTTGAAGCCCAGTTCGTTTCATCAAAACCGTGAGCCAGATGTTCTGACTGAAAATATGAACTGGAAAAAAAGTTCATCAGCTGTCTATTAAACACTAAACATTTTGATAACGCAGCAGGTTAGAAGTGCACTGATACTGTAAGTGAAATACCCCCGAACACAAATTGATATCAAATCGGATCGGATCGGAAATCCATATGGATACCCAGCCCTACTGAGGGGACTGCTTTAGATGATGATCGGTGTTTACAGCAGCTCTGGATGTGAGAACATTCAAACACAAACACAGTGATGGATCATAACTGCTAGCTAGCTCGTGATATGACAAGGTATCATGGTTATTTAAAAAAAATAAAAACAATGGAGCCAGAGGAGAAGAGAAAGATTCCAGGAAATTCTGAGATCAAAGTCGTAAATTTGTCAGAAAAAAGGCAAATTTATGAGAAAGTCATTAATTTCTGATTCTTGATTCTTGGCTAAAATCAAAAGTATTTCCTTCTTGAAGAAGCCGTTTGAAAAGAATAATCAGATGAGGTCGTACAGGGCAGGCATGCTGCACGGCAGGCAGCAGCTTTGATGTGCGATAGTGAGAGGCAGTGTGGTTCCCTGACAAACTTTTTCTCTCGAAGTGCGAGGAAGACTTTAATGTTGGAGAAATTCAGTTTCTTTCTAGCTGATTTATGACTTTACGAACTTTAGGAATTTAGATTTTTTTTCTCAGATTATTCCTCTTCACCTCTGGCTCCATTTTTCAGGCAGATGGGGCGGCGGTTTGAGCTCAGCGGTTAAAACGCACGCCGTGTATAGAGGCGCAGTCCTCAAAGCAGCCCGGGTTATACCCCGACTCTCGGCCGAGTTATCCCAACTCTCTCTCCCCTCATTTCTGACTCTATCCCCTGTCTTTTGTAATGGCCAAAGGAGTAATCTAAAAACAAAATAAATAAGGGAGACTGTTTCATTGGACGCTAAGTTAGTAACATCCTCCGGGTGCAGGATTCTTGATACAAATTCAGCTATCCGTCCTATTAAAAATATAGCTTTAGTTATACACTAAACTACTTCCTGTGTTTCATGTGACGTCACCATCATTTTAAACTGTATCGTTTAACAGGACGGAGGATCTCAGTCTTAAGAGTTTGGATCTGCTCCTGCAGCTCTGTGCAGCAAAAACACAGAAGTGCAAAGATTCATCTGAAGGAATGCCAGCCGACTCGAGGCTTCTCAAGATAATCAAATGGTCGACTTTCAGGGGGAACCCTGGAACAACTCTGCACTTGTAAAGTTTCCAGAACACATTAATCCCTCTTGTACGGAAACATAAGGAGGCACTCTGTGCTCCTGCCTGCATCAGCAGAATGACATCATGTGTTTGTGCCTGTTTAAAAGCGTCACCAATCACTGCTGGAAAGTAAATGTGTTATGATGTGACAAATCAGCTGTGAAGCTGCCAAGAATCAGCAGAGTCACAGACTGTGCTGATTAGCAGCTCTGAGAGACTGTGACGGATCATCAGACTGAGGAGTTACCTGCAGCTGAAACACACCTGACATCTCCACAGATGTGCCGTTTTCATGTCTCTAATTAATTTTCTCCTCTCATAAAAAAGCTTCAAAGTTGATAAATAGAAAACATTTATCGGGGAACCTGGTTTTGTCTTCTTCTCCACTCGCTGGAATACGACTCTTTTATTTGAGCCAATGAAAAATATAAAGATATATTTGAGAGCAGCCAGACGTTTACAGCCAATCAGGACGAAGCAGCAGAGTGTGGCGCCTTAACGCGGTTATAAATGATGACAGAGTGAAGAAGAGGGAACAGTAAATTCACTGTTGAGTAACAAAAGAGCTCAGCAGGCCTGAAGGAGTCGGTTAACACTGAGCGCTCCACAGACCCGCTCTGTATTAACACTCAGACTTTAGCGCTGATTGAAAAAGATGGACTGTCTGCGGGATTCAGTTAACGCACGATGAACAAAGACAAGACATAAAACTATCAGATAATAAAAGATCATCTGCTGCTGGCCGCTAACAAGCTAGCTGTGATTGAGCCGTGTCCGCGTGAAGGTCAAACAGGATGTAAAACAGCTGATTGAGATGTTAAAGAGCTCCGCAGGCTGCTGTCATAATAACAGGCTGAAGATGTCTGAGTGTAACTACAGCTGATGATGGTAATGATGGAGGGACGCGACCTCTGAACAAGGACTCTGTGTTCTGTTAAACTGGGAATAATGTGAATTAAATGACAGGGAATTAGAGCCCGTGCAGAGCAATCAGGTGAGTTTGTTCAGCCAATCAGAGGCAGGTAAAGGTCCCTCTTCATCAAGAGATAGTTCCGGGTCATTACTCTTAAATCACTTTGTATTTGTATTCAGTTTAAGGAAACGGGCATGAAATTATCATCTTTAGAGCCTTCTTTTCACGTCAGTCAGCATCAATTTCACACCTGTGTTTTACAACAGGAAGTGTGGCGAATGTTTTAACCCTTTAAACTCTGCAACAAGCGTGGTATTTTTGTTTTCTGTGGCGTCATGTCTCCAATTATTTTAAAATGCCTCACATACCTAAAAGTAGTGCTGTTAGGCGTGGCATTAATCTTATTAATTACAGGCTTTTTAATTAATCAATCGTAATCAATCACATATATCGTTAGTTTTTGTGAGAAGCACGTCACATGTAGACTCAGTCTGGATTTCCGTTTCAAGATGGTTATCTGTTGCTTCAACACTTTAATCGTTCTCTCTTCTTCACTTTATGAGTCACAATCTGCTTTAATCGAGGTTCGTCTTGAAACGGCGACAGATTTAGATTCGTCTTAAAAGGAAAAGAGCGATTCATTCAGTCGGTGAGTTTACAGTCGGGACGTAACAGAGGACGTCTGAAGAAAGAAAAAGCATCTTAAAAAAGAAATATGATCAAAAAGAAAATGTGAAGATGTGGCGTCATGAAAATTTAACACAAAACAAAATATTCTGAATGTAGAAAAAGACTATAAACAAAGTGTTCATTAACACTCCAGAAGTCATTCAAACTTGAAAGAGTGCAAAGGTGTTCTGATTATTTCATTTGCAATAGAAATTAGGCTCGTCAACATTCTCAATATCACGTTTTAAAACGATCTCTGTTATTTTGACATTCGATAACATCGACAGCAGATCTGCAGTCAGAGAGACAAAGAGAGAGAGAGAAGCTGTGGTCGAGCGACTTAGAGAGGAAGTGAAGAGAAATAAGACGTCATTTTCTGATTGTTTCACAGCAGTTAAACAACAAACTAACACACCAGCTCAACATCTCCGTAAGACCTCGCAGGAAGGTTCAGGGTTTAGTTGTGTGTCTGTCTGCTCCGCCCTCCGTCACACCTGGAGCGCTGATACAACAACGACACAGCGGACTGTTCACATTCACAGAACAACACATGAAGATGTTTTTTGTCTTCACTTTCACGTCTCATAAAGATGCAAAATTTACAGAGAGCAGAGCAGAGAGACAGCCAGAGAGCAGAGAGACAGCCAGGGAGCAGAGAGACAGCCAGAGAGCAGAGAGACAGCCAGGGAGCAGAGAGACAGCCAGAGAGCAGAGAGACAGCCAGAGAGCAGAGAGACAGCCAGAGAGCAGAGAGACACCTATGTCTTCATGTAGTCCCGACCTGCAGACTGTCGGCTGAGCTGCAGACCTGCCCGGCTACGGACGTCCAGAAACGTCCCAAACAGCAGAACAATAATAACAATAGAAACACAGTACAGTCCGTCAGGTGAGCTGTGTGTTTCTGCAGCAGCACGGTGTGAAGGTGGGAAGTTAAAAACAAAAAAATGACCTCTTCAATTTGTTGCCATGGTAACGAAACAGGTTTCGAGTTCTGGCGACAGCCCTTATAGAAATATAATCCCTCCATGGATATATTTCCTCGCTGTGATGTTATTTCCTGGTGTGTCTTCAGATGCCTCACATATAAGTTCTGCTCTCACTATCACAGTCTTTATTTTAGATCAATGTGAGCAGGATTAGTCAAACAGCGACCCCCTGCTGGGAGGATTACAGAGGACGTGTTTGTGTGGATTTTCCACCATTCTTTGTTAATCGAAAAGCTGAATGATGTTTTTGCCAAATGTGAGAATCGGTTCAAGCAGGCGGAGTTTGTTTGGAGTGAGTCACTTCAGGGGGCGTCTGCAGGTCTTAATCCTGCGTGGTCTCCAGCTGAGAGCTGACGGGGCGAGGACGCTTCCACGTTAATGCTTTGACTTCCATGTTCACTCAGAGGTTCGGCCCGGTCAGGACGGACTTCCTGCTGTAAAACACTTCAACAATACACACCTGTTTGTTTCTATACGTGTGTGTTTATGCATGAGTGTGAGTGATGGATTATATGAACAGAAGTGAAGTCGCTTTGACATAAAAGTCAGCGTGTAATCACATTTGTTCCATGTGTCTTTGTGTTGCCTTCCACAGTAAATAAACCATTGTATGTGTGTGTGTGTGTGTGTGTGTGTGTGTGTGTGTGTGTGTGTGTGTGTGTGTGTGTGAGTGAGTGTGTGTGAGTGTGTGTGAGTGTGTGAGCTGTATGTAGGTCAGAAGCTGCCAGGAAATCTGTGTTTTCTGTTCCTGCGAAGTTCAGCCGTCTGCTTCCTGCCTGTTCAGGTCGCACTCGTTTGTCGGCCCACCAAGAAACAGGCTCATTAGGCTAATTAGGCAGATTAATGCAGAGGTGACCTGCACGGCTGAGAGGCCCCGGGGCCAAACAGATGGGACGGTAACACCACCAACCTGTGCGTGCTGAGCTCGCAGTCGCCGAGTCAACAGTTCAACTGTGAACACAGCACAACAGCAACACGGACACAGAGGTCTCAGCCTCCACGTGTAGGCCGAGAGCGGAGATGAAGAGTAACGGTGAAGCGAGGCGACGTGTCGGATCACTACGAGAGAAGCACTGATTGGCTCGGGCAAAATAAACCCCTCCCACACAGAAAGTGGCTCTCAGACGAAATGCAGAGTGGCTGACTGTGCAGGAGGATGTAACACCTTTGATGTTCATGTTCCTGCATGTTTACGCTGCAGACACACCAGAGAAGAAGAAGTCAGACTGACGGACCCGTCCATCGCCCTCGACCACCACCCAGCACACTCCATTATAGGGATGCAACTGTGAGAACATTTTAAACTTAAGTTAACATCAATGTTTCAGAGGACAATGGATATTAACAAGAATTATAACAGCCTTGTTGAATGTTTACTTCGTATTGGTCGATTCTAAGCATCCTTCTGTGCAGCAGACCGCTGCTACGAAGAGCAGACGTTGGACTCTGGCGGACTAACTGCTCGGACTCTAACTCAGATCAATCCGCAGAAAGAAGTCCGGTAACAGCGGAGAAAAAGCAAGAGACGTTCAAAGACACAAAAAGCTGGATGAGAAATCGACGACACATGAAGTAAACACTAAGCAGAACATGTTGGATTGACCTGGCAGGGCTCCACTCCTATAACAACCCGCTCACTGCACATTATCTCTTACTCATCATCACCGGCATCGTTCCATGTGAATTCACACGGACTAAGGGAGACTGAAGACATCACACTACATCATTTCAGTAGATGATAGAGGGCTGTTAGGTAGGTGTCGTGCTTAACAGAAGTTACAGCCAAATGTTACATGGAGAGGACATGGTGATCTGGACTACAGGAACATAATAAGATGTCTTCTGAGTGTCTCATTTTGCTGCTTTGGAATCCAAATGGGCACATATTCACCTGAGGTGCATACAGATTACTGTGCATTACTTTCCACACGGAGAATTACAGTGAATGAGACCAGCCTGGATCTTCACATGCATACTAGGGCTGCAGGATGTGTCATGTGCAGTAGTCCCACCGCTGAGCTGAGCTGCAGAGTCCGTGTAACCGTTCTGGTATTTGTCACGACGCTGCTGCCGTCACAGATCCTGTTAAAGGGATGATCGAGGCAGGCGCTCCCTTACGTGAGGCAGCTTTTGAGTGCAGGCACTCCAACTATCAGCGGCACCTCGTCCAGGTGCTGGTTAGCGCTGTGGCTACGTAAACAAACCGTTTGTGGAGCAGACATGCCGCAGAGTGTTACCTTTTCTCGGCTACACCTGCAGCGCACACACGGTGTGAGAATGTGTGTGCCAACAATGAGCTGTCGTTTCCAAAAGTCACTGAAATGATCACGCTGATTAAACATACATTTGAACAAATGGCAGATGACACACCGTAGAAATAACAGAACTGGAGCCCACAAGTCTGCTTGTATTGATTTTGTCCCAATTCAGAAGGACATATTTGAAGTCCGAATAGGCTAAGTTATGTGACCTTAGTTATGAAATCTAGTTAGCCTGCTAGCTACTTGTTGCTAGGTGACAGGAGCAGCATTTGGTGATGCAAGGTTAAGGGCGGGAACAGCTGGTGACCCGACCGCGTCATTTCAGTTCGGCCTTAGCGTCTACACAGGCTACAAAGGACTCATCCTTCGTGAAGCGCGTCCTTGGAAGGATGCAGCCTTCGTTGGAAGGATGCAGCCCCTGAACTGAGACACAGCTTCTCTCTCTCTGTGGGTGTCAGAGTCGCTGAACACATTTAAACACTCTGCGTTTATCTGCTATAATTTCCTGATTCCTGAAATCGTAATAAATATCGCAGAACAAAAAGTCATCGCAATGTCCCCACTTTCTCTCCCCTGTTCACCTCCACCTCGTGCAGCATCTCTGCACATGTGCAGAGCTTGTTCTGCATGACGCACAAAATAGCTCTTCTAGCTTCACTGTCGGCATTACATTCATGCTTAATCATACACTTTGCATGTGTGGTGATTTGTTGTTGATGTTACAGAGAGCTGGAGGTCATGGTGGAGCAGAACAACTCTGACTGCTGTAATAGGATCTGAAATTCAACACTGCCGCATGTTTCCACTTCACTCCGAGGCGTATGGCTGCAGGATTGCAGGAAGTGGGTCACACCGGAAGGTAAATGGAAATGTAAATTGTAAACATGTTTCCTGTATGTACGCATTCAGATCACTGACATCAGAGAGTCACCAGCAACTACAGCACTGAGCCCAGGGACACACACACGCACACACACACACACACACACACACACACACACACACACACACACACACACACACACCCTTCTAACAACAGATGCTGCTTCACAATGACAAGGACACAATGATTCAGAGGAGACAAACATGAAAACAACTCTGATGTTAATGTTTGTTCTCTGTTACTGAGACGAGGAGGCATATTGTACAGAACCACACTGAATTCTGGGTAATTACAGTCATCATGTCAATGTCGTTTCCTGCTAATATTAGATCTCAAAGTCATCTCTCTGCATATTTTCCTGTTACATCACATGTTGGACCAAACAGCCACAAGTTTCCGAGGAAGCACACAAAGTCTGCAGAAAGTACAGAAGAGTCACATGGTTTCTAACGTCCAGCAGGGGGCGACTCCACTGGTAGCAAAACAGGAAGTCGGTCTATGAGAAAATGTTCCTCCTCCTCTCCTGATTTATTCCCTCAGTAAACATGTTCCTAACGAGTTTATGGTCTCAATCTTTACCTTTCAAAAAAGGTCTTTAGCTAGTCAAAATTATCATCACGATTAATATCACAGTTACCATGAATTACAGAGGCATCATGCAAACCAAGCTACTGCTAGCATTAACCAATGGGACTCTCTAAAAACACGGTATTTCATCTGGATGGGCGTGGCTTTGCAGGACATAACAGTGCACGAGTTGGCGAGCTCTGTCAGCAGTCTCTGCGCCAACTGTTAGCAAGCTAACGTTACGTTAACAGGTTTCCTTTGAAACGAGCCTCACGAGTTGGTAACGTTTGCCCCATGGGGCTATAAAGAATGAAGTTTGTCAACAAATCGAAAGTGACTCGCAGCTCATGTATGGAAGCTAACTGTCCTGTAAGCTCATTTGGGCTGGGCATCTATGCAAGATACTACATCGATATCAGAGTACAGACCCCCATCTGAGTATGTTCATGTTGTTGGACATAATTTAGTTTATCATGTCCATATATTTAGCACTATGTGGTTGTTCACATTTGTCAGTATAACGTTATGATGGTCAGTTTGAGAATTTGTCAGCAGTCAGGTCGAAGTCATTTGAAAATCTGCAGGGCAGTCTCGTCTCCGTTGTCCCCGTGCCAGCAGCACACTGAGCTACAGTCGAAGTGTATCTTTGTAAATCAATGATTCATCTCTGACTGAAGTTACTGTTAGGCCTGAGGTCGGCTGTAGGTTTGATCTTTGAGCGAAGGCAGAGACTAGGTTAATAAACACCTTTTTAGATCAAGGTTTTGCTCGCTTATCTGAAAACTGACAAGACGAGCTGAATGCGAGCTGACGAGAACAACAGGGTCCCTTTAGCCCATACCACAGCTTTACCCTCCTGTTCCAACATGGAGTGAAGTCTCACAAGCGAATCCGAGAGAGGAGTGCTAAAAAAACCCTGAAGGCTGAAGCTCATTGCTGTGAGCGAACAGTAGAAAAATAAGATCGTATCAACACTCTTATCATCTCAGAGCTTCTTTCATCTGTGCTGTGACTGCTGGACTTTACGTACGCACACACAAAGTTCTGCGTGCGTCAACACACGTCATTTCTCACTGAGCAACTTTTCCACTACATCTGTTGCCCATCTGCAGCCAGCAACTCCAAACACTTCCTGTGTGCCGGGAAGCAGGCAAAGAAAAACCTGTGTGAGTGTGTTTAAACGTCTCCGCAGGTTCAGAGGAGGAAATGTTTTACGTTTTAACTCTGCTGCTCCCTGTGGGCTAATCTCAGAGTAATACGCCACCAGACATTAACGTCACATCACTGATCAGACGTTCAAAAACGCTGAGATCATAATATGTGAAGCACTTCCTCCCGGTCCACTTGTCAACTCTGATTTTCTTAAATATGTTTTTAAACTCCCCAACAGTCTTTCTAAGCTCTTCTCTTTTTGTAGTTGCAAAGATAAAAATCAGTCCTTAGTTTGACTCTTTGTTCCTTTACGTCAGCAACACGTCAGCGCAGCGTCGGCAGGTTGTTAAAGGCTCGCTCTGACCGAGGAGGAGGATGGTTGAATGGTTTCACAGTTACATGGCTGTCTGTGTCCAGCCTGCCACAGAACAACAGTTTAATCTGTTTGTTGTTCTGTTTCTTGTACCTTGGATTATTTTTCAAAAATAAGTCTGGAGTCGAGATGAAAACCTGTCAGAACGACGTTTGTTGTGCTGGGATGAAATCTGTGTTTGGAGGGTTCTGGTCCAGATTGCTGCGATGGTTCACAACACAAACACAAACACAGGAAAGTGGGCATGTTCGAAAAAGAGGAAATTATAAGAGCTAGTCACGAAAACCTAAAAAAAAAGGAAAGAATATTCCTTCTCCGTTCTCTTGAACATGAATTATTTACCCTGATTTTTAATAGAAGTGCTAATGTGAGGTAAAACTGGGAGTTCAGGAGGATAAAAGTCTCATTGTTGGGATTAATCAGCTGCACAGTGCAGAATAAACATGAAAATCCTCCACAGCCTGCCAGGATTTGTGTGAAGCTGTGCTTCGAGTATTATTAAGACCTTGGCAATCGACCCAAACATGCTCTCCCCGAGGAAACGGCAACAACAAAGTTCTCCGTTTGGGGTTTTGTGGCTCCTGAATATGTGCAGGAGTGTTTCTCTCACTGGCCTCTGCTTCAGGTGTCGGCTTTACTTTGTGATGACAAACGTTACTTCATTAATCCCTGAGGGGAAATTACATTCTTTACAAACATGCTACTCACACACGTCATACAGCGGCCTGAAATACACACAAGCAGGACCCTACAGACATGCATGAATGGAGAGATGTCAGAGTGAGGCGGCTGCACATGGACATGGGCCCCGAGCAGTTTGGGGATTCGGTGCCCAGGAAATGACACAGCACCTCTGCAGCTACCAGTCCCGATTGCATGCTCAGTCCGTGTTGGGACTTGAACCCTCCGGTTCCAGAGCCAAGTCCCTGCAGACTGAGCTACAGTTCATGGCGTCACAGTAATGATGTTTCTAGCTTATATATAAAACCTCCATGGAAGAATATTCACAATAGAGTCGTTACTGACTTTGTTAAAAGTTTTACAGGTCTGTTTCGTAACACTCCCATTTGGTAAATGGGGGATTTTTCACTGCAATACTGCAAATGGCCACTGGGTGAAATCGGAAACAAGACTGAGCACTCGCCACGTGTCCTTACTGCCCATCCATGGAGGTTGAGCCTTGAGCTAGACGCTAAGGTGCACATGCTAAAAAACTGAGACAGTGACAGTATTTTATTATTAGACAATATTTAGTTTAGTGTGTTAGCATGCTGACATCGTCCGAGTCCAGTGGGAAAAGTTTAGCAGGATATTTTTTTTCATAAACTGGTCAAGCTCAAACTTGCTGATGGGGCTTCATGAAAGTCAGGAGGTCACAACTCAACGTTCTAGCTCTGCAGCAAATTCTATAGCAACCCGTCCAAAAGTTGTCGACAGATTGATGCAAAGAAAATCACAGGGAAAGTCAGGGTTCACTGCAGCCATCCAGTGAGGAACATGTACAAAGGTTCATCCAACGGTTATTCAGACGTTTGAGTCCGGACCAAACCAACCAACACTGACAAATTACACTTCAGTTCATCTAATCTCTAGGTTTAATTATTTATCTCAGGACTAAAGCAGGGAGAGAAAAAACTATTGTTATTTCATGCATGAAGTATCTTGATGTCTGTTTCTGTCTTGTGAAGTTTGTTTTCTATCAGAGACATGGATGAAAACAGGATCTTGCAGCTAACGCTAAAACAAAGCTGCACCACTGACAGCTCACATGATCCAACAGCGCGTTGCTTTGATCTCTGCTGCTGCAGACGTTAATATTTTAAGCAGCTGAATGAGAAAGCATGTCGACAACACGCGTAATAATAATAAAACATCATTTATGCTTCACTATGAGCTGTGGAAATGTTAGCATGCGAGCTAATAGAGTCAGGGCTGCTTTATTTTGACCTGATCCCTTACATCTTTGGGTAAATGTTGGTTTTGGCAGACAATAAGAAGAAGATGAGGAGTGACAGGACGTTGGGGCAGTGAGATGTTAAATTGGTACTTCCTGCTCCGGGGAGAGACAAGCATCAGAAACACAGCCGGGCTTCCTGTCACTCTCCAGTCATGTCAAACTAAAACTCCGACATCTGCCTGTCAGTGTCAGCCAATATCGGACTCAACTCAACTTTAAATCTCCTAAATCTTACCTGCTATAATATTTCTTGTTATTCTGAACTGCTTCTATGGTCTTTGTGTTGTTTCACAGACACAAAGACTGACTTATTTTAAACTAGAAACAGCCTTTACATCAATCTCTTCAGAACAACCAAACTCCATTGACAAAAACAGTCATTTTACCTCACAGAGCAGAGGGAGTAGCTGGTCTACTGCTGCTCAGATGGTTAGTTTTTTTTCTAACTGTGTGTTACATAAATATTCTGTTGAATCAGGACTTGCCCTTTAAATACCAATGTCACAGAATAACACAAACAGACAGACAGAAAAGTAGACTGGCATCTCCTGCGCTCTACACTGTAAAATTATGTTTTTTTTCAATGGAGTCTGGTGTGTTTGCAGAGAGCGATAAACGCCTGTTTCTGGTTAAAACAATCATCTTCCTCTGTAACAAAAAGGTCTATCTCTGTAGGGATCCTTTCTGTAATGTTGTCACACACTTAGAATAACAATCTGAGCCTGTCAGTGGAAACAACAAGAACTTTTAGTGAACGACCTTTGACCCATCAAGGATTATGTTGCAGCCATTACAGCCTGTTTCACTGCTGCTGGCTGAAACAATCTATTGGAGCAGTTCCAAAACATTTACATTTTGTATTTTTCATTTAGACCAAGAAATATGTCAAAAACTGTTTAAAACATCAGACTTCCCCTTTAAGAACTAGCCAGCTGTCCAGCTGATGAATTGAGACGTCTATCTCAGGTCTGTCTAGATTAGATCAAAGCCATTCCAGCTCTCTCTTTATGAAACCCACCAGGAACTACTGAGGCGTTATCTCAGTCTGTCTCTTTCTCTCTGGGTGGGTCTGCTTATTGTCTCTTTTCTTCCCTGTGTGTGTCAGTACGAGTGCTAAACATTGTTCATTTTACAACTCCCAGACATTACATTACAAAAAACAGTGGCCACGCTGCAGTCCAAACACGCCCTGTTCATTAATCTTTCATTTTTCCTGCACAAAATCTCAATGCATTCCTTCATGAAACAAACCCTTAGTAAATATTCCCCCTGAGCACACTGGGAGCTACAGCAGACTGAGTCTCTGGTGTGCACCTCCATGAAATGTGCAGCTCGACGCAGCATCAAACAGTCGAGCAGACTTCTGGGTATTGCAGGAGAAGAGACATGAGAGGAATAGTTGCAAGATTCCTATAGGTAACCTCCTTTTGTGTTGCTCCCCCCTGAAACCACACTTCCCCTGTTTGCTGCCTCGACTCACTTGTCAGATGAGGACATTCAGCTTCCCCTTGTTCTCCTGACTCTAACAACATGTCAAATATAATGATGATGACGCAATCAAAGAAGATCAGAGAAGTATTCAGGTTCTATATTAAGGGAAAGTAGTACTGCCAGTGCAGTATTTCTAACACGTGACTTGCATACAGACAGTTTGACTTTTTGTGCTTTTTGTGTGCATTCAAAGCCTACTATGTGTCCTTCATCTGTGCCTGGCGCTCTATTGTCGTCCATTACAGACACATCAGTGAGCCACACTGTTGCCCTGTGTGACGTGCTCCTACATTACGATGAACACACACACCGTAGTTTATGTATCCATGGTCGTACACACACCGTCCTGCTGCCCCAAATATTTACTAGAGCACCAAATGTGGATTAATCCACGGTTGAAAATAGTCCCTAACAAATGCACAGTTTGAAGACACTAATGAGTGTTTTATTTTTAATTAGAAGGTTTTTGTTGCCTCTTTAATGTGGATGATCTTATTTCATAGTAAATGTTGTCAAGTGAAGGAGGTCTGGTGCACTACTTTGTGCACAAAGAGCTGCATCCCTGGCCAACATTTCTGCTGTATTTCTGAAGACTCAGATAAACCACAACTCGACTGTTTCTATAGAGTGTTTTTTAATGCCTTTCAGCTGCCTGCAGGTCAAAGTCTGCAGAAACAGACTTTCTACAGGAAAGCTTAAAAGTGAGCGCGACGTTTGATATTTAAAACACAGCAGGAGGATTTTTCCATCTTACAGAATACTATGAAGCATGTGCAGCTCAAAACAAAAATTTGTCTCCGGTAGTTTTGGATTTGGTACTGGGTGAATGTAACTGCACTGGTGCCATATGCTGTATAAAAAGATGGCTGGCATGACAGCTCCCTAAAGTGAAGCCAAACCCTCTCTATCGCCCCCTGCTGACTGGCTGCAGTATAGCTCATAAAGCCCGCCTCCTCCATGTTAACAGATGGGACATGAGTCAAACTAAAAATACTAAAATCAAAATACACCTCAAATACATTTTTCTCCAACATGGTTTCTGTCATTATAGTTAGTTCTCATCATGCTGATTACTTTACTCAGGAGGTATCGCAGAAACTAGGGATGCAACAAATCATCATTATTATCATCATTGGGTTTTTTGCCGATATCCGATATGCCGATATTTTCCAACCCTTTTTGCCGATTTTTCGAAACTGATACATGAGGCACGTTTTTTTCCACCTAATTGCAGAGAACATCAAGTCTCCGATGCCGATGTGTCATTTCCAAGCCATTATCTGCAGATACCATTAATGTGCCGATAATATCGCCCTAACAGGAACGTAACGAGTTAACTAAAAGCAACATTACCCAACTCTGCCAGCCACAGACTGTTTCTAAGTAGTGGGCGGAGCTACTGTAAGGTCACCCAATGGTTTGTCGGCTACCATTTTGGCTTCTTGTTTTTTTGTGGCCAGAAGTGATCAAAGACAGACGAGAAGGTGGATACTAATTACATTCTTCTACCCTGACTGAGAGGATAGTGAGTTGTCAGTCACTAGATAGCCCCGCCCTAAAGCATGCCCTGCTTTGTCGTCTGTTTTTCATGAATCAGGATCATAGTTTACGAAATGAACATCGTCCTGTATTGAAACGAGATCGAGGCCATGAACTCGTCAGGAAAATGCTTCTGTACGATCTATTACCGACAACCAACAATGAGTAAAACACATTATTATTGAGTTTCTTCGAAACTGTTTTATTTTCAGAGTGAATTCTTTGAGCACAAACACGCTGTGACTCTGATCCATGGTCAGTGTAGCAGCCATTAATTTCACACAGAGCGGCTCGCAGAGAACAAAGCGGAGAAAAACACAGAAACAGGAAAATACAGAGAGCGAGGACGAGTCCACAGCCCCGCTCTCCATCCTCCCAGCCCCTCCACCCCCTCCACCCCCACCCCCTCTCTCAGGTGCAGTGATGTATGGGTGCCATCACTGAAAATAATGACTCGTCTGCCTGTAATCTTTTATTTCACTGCAAGGCCGAGGAGGAGGAATAGGAGGATGAGAGAGGAGAAAAGAGGAAAAGAGCAGAAACACTGGAGGCAGATGAGTAAGTGCAGGGAGATAGTGTCTTCTACTGTCTGTACGATGATAAGCAGGAAGAGGGATGAAGGGCGAGAGCGAGGAGGAGAGAGAGTCTTGTAATGTATGTAGATGGTGGGGTGGAAGATAACTGTCATGTATCTGGAGGAGGAAGAAGTGAAGAGGATGGAGATAGTAGGCCGCTGTCAGAATAATTATAACAGCTGGTGTTTAAATAAGGAACAAGCTGATGAGAGCAGATTTAAAGCCGAGTATTTTTACAGAACCAGCCTCACGTTTACCAAATATTACGAACATGTAGTCCAGTGTTCCCCTTCAGACCAAGCAGCAGCCTCTCAGAGCTGCAACATAGAGGTGCCACAAGCTGCAGTTCCTCTGGTGTCCACTTGAGGCTGTCTCCAGCAGTGAGTCAGTCCCCATAGAGCCCCATGTTAAACTTTACAGCAGAAATAAACATGTTTACAGCCTGGTACAAAAAACAGTTTGGGTCTCTATATCTGTTTGAGTGACAGCTGGGAGCTGCTAGCTGTCTGCTAGGTGTCCCCTCAGCTAACCAGTCACTGAACGTAACCTCTGGGCCGTGTTTGTGCTGTTGGAGCCTTTTGGAGATTTGTTCATGTAAATATCAGACAGATAATCTGTCTACCTGCTTCCTGCTTTTCTTTAGCTCCATCAAGAAAGCAATTATTAACGACAGTCCAAAGGCTTCAATATGACACCAATGGTTGACATCTCTGTGGCTAAATCTTCTTATACAGTCAATGGTCAAAAACAGTCACTTATAACTAGGAGCACTCATATACATGTGTCTTACAAGGATTTCTTGCAGGATGTCACCCTGTCATGTATTCTGCATTTCTGCAGGGCGCTTCATCTGTTTTGGTTTTGCACATCTTAAAAAATAATACGAATATTCTCTTTAACTTTTACATGATTAAATCTGAATTAAATATGGCAAAACATAACTATTACTGAAGTAGTTAATCTTTCTTTTGATTTCGAGAAAATCAGTATGAGTAAGTAGAAATATGTGTCCTTTTTAGTTTTATTTTAGTTTTAAAATTCAAGCTACTTTTGCCATTAAATGTTTTAAATATGTAGAAAAAGCACTGTAACCTCTGTTTATAATTTATGATGAGTAACCTTTGATCTGTCTTAAATTCTTGCCAGAAACGGAACAATCTGTCATTGTCTCCTTGCTGCCGTCTCTTTCCAAACTGAGCTGAGCCGAGTTTAAAGCTGCAGCTCGTTGGACTCGTTACCGTCGTCTCCTTCGTTAAGGATCTCTCCGCTCGTTAAGCCTCTCCTTCCTAACGAGCCGTCTCCTGACCTTGGAGTCCGGGTTTTTGGCACGGCCGCCTAACAGGCGCGCTCGGAGCGTCCTGTCAG
The DNA here is from genome assembly GCF_022749685.1 of Semicossyphus pulcher. Taxonomy (NCBI): domain Eukaryota; kingdom Metazoa; phylum Chordata; class Actinopteri; order Labriformes; family Labridae; genus Semicossyphus; species Semicossyphus pulcher. The sequence goes on from NW_027211702.1 coordinate 6,205,451, forward strand.
CATATGGAGGGGCCGGCCGGGAGTCCTGGAAGAGGACTGAGACTCCACAGGAAGTGCTGGACGCAATCCAGAAGGAGACATCCCGCCAAAATAAAAAACATGGAGTTTGTTGGAATGGCTCTTCTTTTTCTTCTTCTCTCACATTTTTGTCGTCTGACTTTTACATCTTACTGTGTTCTCTTACCACCAATTAACTTTTTTATCTGAGCCTTTTTTAGATGTGTTTCCTTTTATATCACTATCTTAATATTCTCTTCTTCATCTTGTCACCCTTTTATTTTGAAAAGATCCTCCTCGAAGCTTCAAACACAGGAAACAAAAAAGGTTCCTCAGGAGAAACACAGATTTTAAATCCTCCTTCAGGACTTTGTTTTAGTGCGGTTATTAAATCAGTTCATATAAAACACGGTAAAGTGAGCGGGAAACACACACGCACACACACACACACACACACACATACACACACTTGGGGCTGTGTGTGTTGGCACTGACTGAGGTGTTGTGGGTAATTTGGTCAGATCTGGCAGAATGTGTGCCAACAAGGCTGAGAGCCTGCTGAGAGCGGACAGGAACTAATGACCTTCACACACACACACACACACACACACACACACATCATACACCCACCATATGTTTCTGTGTGTGTGTGTGTGTGTGTGTGTGTGTGTGTGTGTGTGTGTGTAGAGAGAGAGAGAGAGAGAGTGTGTGTCTGGTTGTTGTGCTTTTGCTTTCTGTTTGTTGCTTTCTGTTTCATCAGAATATTTGGATACTAAACGTCTAAATTAATCACATCTCTGAACAGAGAAGTGTAACCAGAACTTCTTCACGAGTCTGCTCTCCTTTTTTCTTTTTCTTCAGGAGGAGAATTTACAACAACACAGACGAGATAAAAATACAAAACAGTAAATGCTCCTGTATTTTCGAATGGTTTCAGAAACCCAGGACTTCACACAGCGCTCTCTCTCCTAACAGGGACGTGGCTCTTAAAGGAAACAGCTTTATCGATGTGCAGGCTGCGAACAGAAGCAAGAAGCTGTGGTCGAATAATCAAACTTATGAGCAGAGATAGGAAGAATCTCAGGGTGCCTCGTTACAATATCTTGACTTAAAATATTCCTCTCCTTGTTTTGCTCGTGTATGCTCCTGTTCTCACAGTCACATGTCATTAACATGCACTGCTGTGAGCTGTTGCTTCCTTTACTGAAGATAGACCCTCCACAGGCTGCGTGTGCGCGCGTGTGTCGTGTTTTTGCATGTTCAAGTTGGGTTTTGGGCGATGATTTTTGTGTAATTTTACTTGCTGTCAAAAATATTTCTATAAATATGCTATTAAAAAATACTTAAAGCAAAGAGGTAAAAAGCACAATATATAAAACTCTTCTGAGAGACGGTTTTTCCGCACAGCTCGGCTCCGTGCAGTTAGAAAACGCAGCATTGGAACAATTTACATGGAATCACATTAATTCAGCTGTAATGTCTCCATTAGAAGTTAACCAGCGCTAACCAGCACGATAACAGTCTAACTATCAGATCTGAATCATGGTGTTCTTTCGTGGTGTTTGCAGACGTCTGTGCAGCAGCAGCTCATATTTTATGGACATAAAGTTGTGTTTACGAAACAAACGTTTCTTTAGGGTAAAAACTCTTTCAGGCCAAAAAGGAAAAATCAATGAGAGACGTTTAAAGACACTGAGCTGCAGAAATCAACTAGTCAACATCTCAACACAGGTGTGTGTGTGTGTGTGTGCGTGTGTGTTCATCTTTGTGTATTTATACATGCCTCTCTCTCTCTGTGTGATCGATACGTGTTGTCAGGCAGTGGTTGATAGATTATTGATTGTAATCAGCCTGTCCTCTGTGTGTGCAGACAGCCTCTAATTCTTCTGTCAATCTGCTCTACTGCTCATCTCATACACACAGACACACACACAGACACAGACACACACACACAGACACACACACACAGACAGCATTTACTCCAAAAGGTCTACTACTAGTTATATTATTTAAATATAAAGTTACTTCAGTGTTCTCTGACTTCATCTGCTGCCCCGGGAGTCTCCTAAAGTCTCAGACAGATCATTAAATCTTCCTTAAACATCAGCTTCAAATCTTTCAGAGTTAAACCGTGTAAACATCTCCATGTGGTGTTCTTCATGAACATATCAGGGACGACATCAGCATCATCTCCATGGCTGGGCCTGTCTGCTTTAAACTGCAGTGTACCAAGGACAGGCTGAACAACACGTGTTCAGATCGGCAGGTTTGAGACGTCACAAACCTAAGGAGCCAATCCCGTTAAGGGACGGGACGACACTGTGCATATCATTATCTGTAACCTATGCAAACCACTTCGGCGATGCACGAGCCAGCTGTAACCGTCATCGTAATGTTTGCAAACTTACTGCTGACTGCTACTGTACTTCTGCTCATTACTACATTTCAAGCTAGCTACGTTTCAACAAGTTGCCACTAAATGACGGCAGAGACGTGTTTGTTTTCTCGACGGAGGGGGCGGTTGGAAATGTGCATAGTGGGCAGGGCCTATGCAGATTAATGAAGGAGGAGATGCCGTGGGAGGATTTTTACAAGGTAATTTAACGTATTTTGCAGAAAAACACATCAGACAAAATTTATTATTTCAAGCAGAGCATTTTATACGTCTTAAAACATGTCTGGAGCTGCTCTTTAACTATATCTTAACGTCTCTTTAAATCTGCTGGAAAATCATGCAAAAAAATACATCCTGAAAGTGTCTAACTCTCCCTAAAATATCTTTAAATGTCCCTAAAACCTCATAAAACCTCCGTACCAGATTGTAACACAAACTGAAATCATCCTATATGTCCGATATGTTTCTGGGACATCCATAAAACCCTTATATTCATCCTGAAATCATCCCAAAACATCTTAAATGTCAGTGAAAAAGTCTCACATCTCTTTCAGCCTGAAGTCAAACTGAAATCACCTCAAATCTCACTGAAGAATCCTTAAAGCATCTCCTTGAACTTTCCCAAAACCTTCCCAAAATCTCCGTGAATCAGCCTCATCTTCAAGTCTCTCTCAAACCTCCTCAGATCTCCCAATAACAGTTTGAAATCACATCATTATTTCCCTTAAATATCCAAGAAACACGCTAAAATTAAGCTCCCTGAAACATCATGACATTTACCTTCAGATATGTCGGAAATATTCTTTGAAATTCCTGAAAAAAAACTCCCACAAACATTCCCCACTGCCCCTCAAATATCCTAAAATCTCCACCTGTTATATTCAGCTCATTTCCAAACCAACACTGACGGTGATGAAATTAAACGCTGATTAACCGTCTTTGTTAACCTCGGCTGAAAAAGACGCCAACCTCCACCTCCAACATGGCCGCCGGAGGAGGAAGAAGAAGAGCAGGAGGCTGTGGGTGCTGCTGCCGGTGGGCGTCGGTTCACCTCGGAGCCCTCTAATAGACAGGCTGCTTTAATTCTCAGTCTCTCCAGAATCCATTAAAGTCAATCTGTGATATCCATTACCATCTCATCAACAGCATGCATTTACATAAACACGCATAATTAAGCCGAATCACACACGCACCGTTTCTTTATTTATTTATTTACTACTTTATCCAATCACAACGCACTTCACACCCTGACACACACACACACACACACACGCACACTGCTATCTCCATTTCATCTCTCTCTCTTCCCCTCTCTCTCTCTCTCTCACTCTCTCTCTCTCCGGGTATTCAATCTTCATTCGTTGCTGCCACTGATGTGTGGAGAGGGAGAATGAGCTACAGAAGCAGAGTGTGTGTGTGTGTGTGTGTGTGTGTGTGTGTGTGTGTGTGTGTGTGTGTGTGCTCTGAATATCAATGCTCCTGCTGGTTGACTGGTCTTTTCCATTTAACTGCTTTCACACTTGGATCTCCTGTTTCCCTCGCACTCAGCAGACGGGCCGCGCTCTGAAATATATTTTCACCTGGAACAAAATCCTGAACGACAACCTGACCCGGACCGACACACGGGTATCGGGTCGCCTCAGCTGTCACCGCTCAGCTGCTGTCAGAACGCTCGTTTAAGGTTTAATTGTTCATAAATATTACACACAGAATTGTGTGTTTAATATTTCACTCCTCCCGTGTGTTTCTTTAGCTCACAGCCAGATCGAAGTGATGCTCACTTAAAGTAAAACACATCATAGATGCACCGTTGCCTAGAAACGAGAGGTGGGTCAACTCGCTCACCGGCCCACTCTCACCTAATCTCAGTCTCAGCTTCTCTCCTCCATTCTTTGTGCAGCTCTTTCCTCCTACAGGTTGCTAGCTGTCGTTGGCAGACTGCACCGGTCATGGTTAACTCCGTGTGCATCGTGGGGCGCTGGTTTAGCTCAGTTGGTAGAGCAGGCGAACCGTGCACAGAGGCTACAGTCCTCGACGCACCGATCACAGGTTTGACTCCCGGTCAGCCAATCATTTAGTGCATGTCACCCCCCACTCTCTCCTCCCCACACTTCCTGTCTCTCTTCAGCGAAAGCCAAAAAAATCATCTTTAAAAAAAGAAAACATAGAATGCTTCAGTTGTGTTTTCTTATTCACTGTCAATCGGCTAAACTTTGGTGTGTGTGGAGTCCCGGGCAGCAGAGACGTCGCAGGAATCAGCTGAAGGATTAGACAGTGATGTCATCGTCATACCAAGTACCTCTGTCCGCTGCACATACACGTTCGCGTAGAGCTCTGTGCACTTTGTTGCGGGAAAATGAAGCTTTTGTGGGCGCTAAACTACTTAATAAACAAAAGAGCAGAGCTACTGAAACTCTATTCGATGAAAAAAACACAGAGCCGCTACCACCAAGCTACGGAGAAATGTAACTACTAACGCCGACATTTGTAGTGTCGTCACTGCCCAACACTGCTGATTTATGTGTCTGCAAGTCGACCTGTCCATGCTCCGACACAATACTGTATTTCATTAGCCTCGAAAGAATTACTTCACTAATAATCCATTTTTACTTTTGCTGCTCCAAAACAGAAGCCTCTACATCCTGAACTCTTCCTGTAACATCCGGAAATATTTTCCCCAAATCTCCTTGGAAACCTCTCCGCTGTCTCTCAGCTGAACGGGGACAGCTGAGTGGACACGATAGGAAGTTTACCTGTGCTGAGAACACGAGTGTATTATGGCTACCAATTGCAAATACTGATTTAGAACAGCAAATACGAACTGAATGCAGGAAATCTTTTACCTGACTATAGCAAACACAGATTGTGTTGCCTGGAGAGAGAGTAGTAATTGTCAGAGTGGATAAAATTACAGAAAAGTGGTGAAAACATTGCATAAAGCAGGTATCTATCCGAGATTTAAATTGTTTTTATGAGAGGATTCATTCAGAGATAATCGTTCACAAGATTTTTAATAGAGGTGGAATTATCCGCAGAGATCTCCCCCTCTCTGAAACAAACAGAGCTGCTGATTAAAACCTGTGAAAACACCGAATGAAGCAGTTTCACTTCAGAAATTCTGCGCCTGTCAGATGATCCTCTGTGGACACAAGATCGGCTGTCAAGCGAGGAGAGAACTACGAGAGGAAGACCGAGAGATGTGTCAAAAAACAGACAGACAGACGATGGAAATATTTCTCTGCTCGCCCTTGATGAAAGAGTAAACATTAAAAATCGCTCTCCTCCACCTTTAACTCGTCTGCTGAATTAAATGTTACTCCAGGACGTTCTTACCTGTCACATGGAGTCTGATTGATACCATCAGTTGCATTGTCTCTCTGTGTTATGCACCACCTGTGTGTGTGTGTGTGTGTGTGTGCGTGTGTGTTGCAGCAGGAGACGTCCTGACTTTCATGTCATACATTAGCATTAGCGCCGACAGCAGAATCAGCTTTAGCATCTGCACAAATATTAGCATCTCCTGTGTCCTTCAGAGGAGCTGACAGTCCTCCTGCGCTCACATCTGCATCTGTTTAAACCCTCCGTGTAGCGGAGGGAGGGAGTGTAACACGGTTTAGATGCTACTACATTAAATATGTATTTCAGCGCATTATGAATTCTAAGATTCAATTTTCCCCTCGTAGCTTCATTAGAAAAGAGACGTCTGCAAAACTGTTAAAGAGGAGCGCTGGTATTTTTAAACCTGGGCACTATTTTATCCTATTTTGAGGTCTTACTGACTAACAGGACTCCAGTATATTGCTTCATCCTGCAGCAGTGAAACAGGCTCTAATGGCTGCAACATAATCCTTAATAGATCAAAGTGCGTCCACTGAAAGTTCTTGTTTTTCCACTGACAGGCTCAGATTGTTAAGTGTGTCTAAGACGCTCAGAAACAGCTGTTGCGTCTTTCTTTTCAAAGCCACCAAACTCCATTGAAAAAAACAGCAATTTTACCGCACAGAACACAGGAGTCGCTTGTTCAACTGCTGCCTCAATCTGTTTGTTTGTTTGTGTGTTACACAATTATTTTTAATTATTAACTCACCAACCCGAACACCAAGGTCACACAATAGCACAAATAACTCACCAATCAAGGCAGCGGTGAACCAGCTCCTCCTGTGTTCTGGGAGGTAAAATCACTGTTTTTGTCAATGGAGTCTGGTGGCTCGAAGAAGAGCGATGTAGCAGCTGTTTCTGATTTCAAATAATCCTCCTACTTTCTCAGATAATTGTTTGATTGCAGTGTAATCTTATTATGACAACCTTATATATTTTAATATTTTAAACATAGAACTATAACTGTATTAGAAATTATACTTAGTGATTCTTTGTGATATTTTATGTACTTAAGTTTTACTGTTGACATCCTGCTCAGGGTTTGACCATGAATGTAATTCAATGTTTGCTCCATACGACTTTTCTTTTTCATTATTATGCTTTTATTTTGAAGGACAGCTAACAGGGAAATTAAAAGCTGTCAGTCAGCGTCTCTGTGTCCTTCTCTGCACCTTCCCCTCCCTGATTGTTCTCACACTTGTTGTGTTAGATTTATTCGTACGGCCTGTAAACAAAGCGCTGTGATTGGTTACTCTCCGCTCGTTTGTCCTTGCTGAAGCTTTTAGTGTTTTATTGAGTGGAAACAGTGAAAACATTGTTTCTACTTTTCCTTTGGAGAGAAATAAAAGCCTTCAGCCGGCGGAGGAGAAGCTTTATGTTTTCTGTTGTTCTGCTTTACACTTCTGGGGCTTTTTTTTCCTGCCAGCAGCTTTAGAGACTTAACTACACTAATTCTCTGTCTCTGTGCAGCTCTGCTAAAGCTAAATCAGGATAAATGAGCACCAGCCAGCGCACCTCCGAATCCCCGGGCCGTCCCAGGTGATAAATTAAACGCACCTTTCAGTTCGAATTCTAATCAGAGCTGCTGGACGAGCAGTCTCCGAGGTTAAATGAAGTCTGTTTCGCGGTCGGATGTGATTATAAAAGTCAGATTATTTCAGCTCGGCGTGCAACAGCTGAATGACAAGAAGGATGAAACACCTTCTGCAAAAAGAGACACAAACTGAGGCTCATATCAGAGCAGAAGTCATATTAATGTGTAACAACGTCGGACAGAACCCACAGTCCTCATCTGAAGTCCATCTGAAGCTAACACGAGGCTACCTTTGCCAAACCTTTGTGCACAGCTCAGCTAAAGCCCTCCTGTCGCTGCATTGCTGAAGCTCAGCTGCTTCATTAACTGTTGCCCTTGTGCGACATGTAGCTCCTCGCCGGGTTCCTAACACAGGCAATAAAACACACATCAGGACACACACATCTTCTGCCTCATAAAACACACTGCTGTGCTGCGCTGACCCGCTCTGACTGTGTCCGTGCTTCTCTCTCTCTGTCCTCCAAACTGCACATAAAGTGAGCAATATAACCAGGGCAGGGTTTAACACAGACGCCGGGCTCGGACTGCAGCCGTTATAAAATCCTAATCGATTTTAAAATCCGGTTTCATCATAAGAGGAAAGTTCACAGATGCTCTTCTCTTTAATCTCAAACATGCACTCGCTGGCCTGCAAGATTTAAAAAATAATGGGGCATCACAAAGTACAGGAAATGATTAAGATTAGGGTGTGAGCCGGAGAAACTAAAGCACCATCTCATGTGATCTGTGGGGGAGGAGATGTGAGCTAAGCGGAAACTGGGACCATCCAGTGAGATAAGGACGAGTCTGAATAAGTACATCTTTTGAGAGTGTCTCATCTCCAGAGATCAGTAAAGGTGAGATGCTAACTGTCTGTTTTAATACCAGTCAACAGTTTTATGCTAGCACGTGTTAGCCTCATTGATGGAGGCTAACAGCTGTCGACTTCTCTCTTGTTTACCTTTCTTGGGGACAAGTTTTACATATTTTCACCCACTTAATCATAGATGAAACCATCAGTTAGTGGTCAGCCCTTCATACTGTGGCTGTAATAAGCACTTCAGCCTCCAGGGGGCGCTGACTGTTCGACAGGTTTCTTCCAGAACTCCTGTTTTGATCAAACTCCCCTCCTCCGGCGCAGACCTCGGTTCATTAAAAGCTTTTGTTGGAGAGAGAGTGAAAGGATTAAGAGAACAAAAGAGAGGCTGAACACACACACACACACACACACACACACACACACACACAGTAGTCAATCAGTGCTCCTCCATATGGGGCGTAACGTGTGTGTGTGTGTGTGTGTGTGTGTGTGTGTGTGTGTGTGTGTGTATTAAAGGTTAAGTGTGGTATTTTTAAACCTGGGTTCTTCACATGTTTTTGCGACTGAATTGCTCCTGTAGATTGCTTCAGCCAGCAGTCGTTTAACAGGCTGTAATGGCTGCAGCTCAAACCTAAAGGTGTTTGGTTCGACCTCAGACAGGCTCAGATTGTTATTCTAAGTGTGTGACAACATTACAGAAAGGATCCCTACAGAGGTAGACCTTTTTGTTACAGAGGAAGATGATTTTTTTTAAGCAGAAACAGACGTTACATCGCTCTCTGCAAACACACCAGACTCCATTGAGAAAAACAGTGATTTTACCTCGCAGAACACAGGACATGCTGGTCTACTGCTGCCTCAATCAGTCGGTTTGTTTGTGTGTTACACAATTATTTTGTTGGATCTTAACTAAGCAGTTAGAACACAATGGCCATATAATAACACAAACTAACTAACCCGTCAAGGCAGCAGTAGACCAGCTACTCCTGTATTCTGTGATGTAAAATTACTGTTTTTGTAAATGGAGTCTGGTGGCTCTGAGTGATATACCAGTTTCTTACATCTCTTTCTTCAAAGCTACCAGACTCTATTGACAAAAACACTAATTTTAGCTCACAGGAGTAGCTGGTTTACTGCGGCCTCGACTGGTTTGTTTTTTGTCATCGTGTTACTTGGCTGTTTTTATTATTTGCTTGTTTTCTGCTTTGCTTTGGCTGTCAGAGCACTTTGTAAACTCTTGTTTTTAAAGGTGTGAACGCTTATTAACAAAAGCGTGCTAGAATTACTGTTTTCATCACTGGAAGAAGGTGACTTCGGAGAAAGTGATGTAACAGCTTTATCTTGTTAAGAAGCAATCTACTACACAGATTCCAAAACTACTCCTGTACTCTTCAATAAAATCAGTCAAAAATAGCTCCCAGGTTTTAAGAATACCAGAATCCCCCTTTAAATGAGTTTCCAAAGCTGTCCTCAACAGGAAAAAGCTGCTTTCAGGGTCAGTGTTGATGGTTAGTCTTCAGGAAGCGAATGAAAGTCTCTGTCAATACCCCAAAAGTGACATTTGATGTGGACACTGAAACAGATGAAAATGGAAATCATTTTAGTTTCTTTGTAAGAGGCTGCTTTAGTCAGTGTACTCGCACTGGATCTGTTAGTAAGAGTTCAATGGAGAGGACTCAAACTTATTATTGATCAGGACTGTTTCATTGTTTTGTGCCGCCTCGTTCAGCAACAGTTCCTGCTAGGAGGCCTACAGAGGCGCCGCAGATCGTGCCGTTTACTTTCAAAGATTTTGCGAAAAAATGTAAGCAAGAGCGATGCAACATGTTCGATACGGGAGAAGACGGGGACAACCTTGAACTTTTGTTTTATTAGGATTAGTTTTGCCGTTATTAGACAGGACAGCTGAAGACAGGAAATATGCTGAGGAGAGAGCGGGGGGGGAGGACATGCACCAAATGATTGGCAGACTGTGAGTCGAACCTGCGATCAGCGCGGCCTCCGGACACCGTGCGCCCGCTCCACCAACTGAACCAGACCAACGGCCCAAAGACAACCTCACTCAGTCCAGGATGCACGCAGAAGAATGAGTGAGATAAAAGTTAGTTGGACTGTTTATTATGTCACCATTAGCTGGAAGCTAGTTAAGGGTAACGTTAGCCTCTAAAGAGACTCACTATTTCTCATCACTCGGACTCGGACTCAGGTAATGGAGACTCAGGACTTGAGGTTTGGTGACTCGACTACAACAAAAAAAGAGGCTGCAGAAGATCTGCCACTTGTTCTTAGTTTAAAACTCTTTCCTGTAGATGCACAAGCAGAATACTAAAGCACATGAAGTATTTCAATTTATGCAATATAGATACAAACGTGTCCTTTTTTCAATTTTACAACTGCCTTCCTCCGTCCCGCTTCGCCTCTCTACAGGATCAACTATTAAACCCACAGAATGAATGAAACAAACACGCTGCTGTAGCCCGAGGCTTCTTACACACACACACATACACAGACACACACACACACACACACACACACACACACACACACGATCCCTCTCCTACACTCTGCCCACTTCCTCGTCCTAAAGATGGTTTCCATCCTAAAGAAAAATCTACTTTCTTTCGCTTTTATTTCACTTTTTAAAAGATTAATGAGAAGAAAAAAGAGAAACATGAACTGATTTTCTTTAAGGACGAAGCTGCTGGCTCAGAGTCACAACCACATGAAACACACTTTATTTAAAATCAGTGAACGCAAGCAAAACACATCCAGCTCCAATATTAGAAGTGCAAATCATACATGATATTAAACTGTTGGTAAGAGTACAGCATCATAACTAATGTGTGCAGCCAGTGTAATGTGATATCTAATATAATAAGGCTCATCTGTCGGGGCGGTTACAGTGCAGATGGTCAAACCTCCAGAGGGTTCAGCGCGCGGCTCACTCACTGTGCCCAGGAACCTGCTGCCCTGCTGGGCTTTATAAGTCCTGAGGGCCCCCTGCTGTCCCTGGAGCTGCACCAACACAAACACACACACAAGCCAAAAAAAACCCCTCTAACGGGCCCTCCAGTGCACATTTCTACATCCCGCTGGGCTCTGGAGATCATCTCTTTCGAAGCCGGATAAGATTTACTAGTTATGATTTATTAAACAGAACAAAGCTGCAGAATATGATTCGGATTATTTGTTGGTAAAGTTGTCATGATACTAGACGATGCCTCTTTTCTTCCAAAACTCTTCATCTTATTTTATTTAATACCAACAGACTGTAATGTGTTTAAACCACATTATGAGGCTCAGACAGACGTGTGTGACGGCGTCTTCATCTGCAGAGGGTCTGTCCTCTGCTCTGATTTCACTATTTTGCAACCTCCGTCTTTGGGTCTCATTTTCTATCTGTAATTTCATTAGCTTTGGTGCTTTCTCAATGGGGACTGAGCCTATGGCCTACTGAAGCCTTTGCATTTGCAGTATTACAGACTGGGTGTCTGTGGCGACATTTGCGGACAAAATCACATGTGGCGCCCAGTTAGTGACGCGTTCTCCATCAGCCAGCAGTGGTTGGTCTGCCAGAGAGGGTAGGCGGAGCTAAGCGGCTGCTTTTCCGCTCTCTGCAAGTGTTGCGAGTAAACAGTAATCTACTATGGCTGAACAAACAAAGAAAAGATGGATGACTACAGATACAACTTCAACAAGAAGTGAAAATCCAAAGAAGAAGAAACAAACTCGACGCTCAGATGAAGCAAACAGGCTGAAAAGGAAAGCGACCGTCAGCCAGGAAAATCAAGAGTTACAACCGGAGCCGACCGTGGACGTCACACATGCAGCACTGTCTGGATATCTGTGTCCTCCTGCAATTACCGTTTATTGCCATAGGTGGCGCCAAAGAGGGGAAACTGAGATCTTCAAGGTGACCACTTTAAATCTCACCTTTAGGTTTTGTAGCTATATTATAGGTGCACCACAAAATGGGCTGTATATAAAGTGTACATTAGCTCTCAGTCATGAAAGCATATTTGCTGATGCACACAGTTTACAGCATATCATCATCTTTCACTCCCTTCAGGATTCAGCAGCTTTTCTGTGATTGTTGGGCCTAAAACTGATTTCACTGCACATTGTTTTAAAATGTTGTTACACATGTTGTTGATGTTAAACATCCTCTGTGAGCGACTGGGACAACAAACGCTCCAACAAAGGCATCTACTGGCTGAGCGTCGCTGTGTGTCTTCAGGTCGAGTTCTGCCAAACAGACTTCAGGTGGCGCGTGCACCTGTGACGGCTGCTTAGGAGAAGGAGAGCGCTGTCAGAACTTCGGACCCGTCTGTTAAAGTTGTTACAGAAACAGAAACAATCACAACCGTTTTACATCGATGCTGTTCTGCTCGTGATTTTGGCTGCTGTCGTATAAAAGCACGGATCAGAGAAAGGGCCACTGTGCAAACACACTCTGAGATCAGCGCTAACACAAGCATCAGTAACAGAGCCTCTGGTGGGGTGAAAGTTACCAACGCAGCCTCTGATTGGTCAGTCCACTCAGCACAAGGCATCAGGAAGTGGCTAACTGGACGGCTAACAGTTTTTAGCTCGGAAACGTGGATAAATGTTGGATTTATAACCATGGATTTACTGTGCCGTGCAGAGACAATGTGTTGAATTCAGTATTAGAAAGATACACGACGTGTAATTACAGCGTGTGTTATATAATGAGACGGTTTAATACAGCGTGCAGATGGTCACACACGACCTCCAGAGGTTCCTGAGGGGCGGGTCTGTGCAGCAGGCCTGCTGCTTTCTCTAAGACCAGAGACACACACACCCCCCCAACTGTCCCTGGAGCTACTTAAACACACACACACACACACACAAACACACACATGCACAATGACAGTGACTCATAATAATGCTGCTCATGCACGGAGTAAGAAATTAATCCCACACACACACAGTAAAGTCAGCAGTTTACAACCACACACACACACACACACACACACACACTGTATTTCAGAAGCGTTCACATTTAAATTCTCTAATTAAATTATAATTTACATGAGATTAAAGTCTTACGGAGGTTCGACGCGGTTTAAGGACATTTTTAGAGAGCTGCCACCACGCCCCTATTGTTGTAACACACACACACACACACACACACACACACATGCATACACATGAGGCTGGATGAGCGGAGTAAGCAACTAATCCCCTCTTCCACACACACACACACACACACACACACACACACACACAGAGTGACAGCAGTGGTGTTGGAGGAGTGTCAGCCTTGAGTGAACAGATGTCGGTTGTCCAGCTGCCTCCTTCTGCTGTGTGTGTGTGTGCGCGTGCGTGCGTGTGTGTGTGTGTGTGTGTGTGTTTGTGAGTTATTGTTCTTCTATTTTGCGAGGATCAGTTTGACTCTGAGGACGTCCCGTCCAGTCCTCACCTCCCCAAAAGGCTGTCGGAGGATTACGCCTCGTCTTTGGGAGTCGGTGGAGCTTTACATGACTTCCACGTTTACGACCGTTTGTTCCTTTTTGTTTTTTTTAGGTCAAAGCAACAACAAACTTTATCAGGCCGCACGAGTCTCTTATTTTACCTGTGAGACACTTTTAGCATCACACAGGTTCAAACATGTGCAGTGGACTTCTCTCCGAACGTCACTCTGAGGTCGTTTTTAACTCTAACATTTAACCAGATGAAGGATTTTAATCAGCCAGTGAGCTAAAGTGAGTGAGCACCTGATGCCCTGCTAAAGAGACACAGACTTTAATTAGTGTGTAAGAATTAATTACCTGCTTTTATTACCTGTTTTTAAGAGGAGACTTGTGCAGTTAATTTGCTCCTGCTCAAACCCACACGAGAGACAGATGTAATCTTCTAACTTATTATGATCAGAGGCGACGGCGATGAGAACTCTGAGCTGTATCACAAACCTGTCAGCTGAATCACGCTCACAATCAGTCCCTTGCTTCTCCTCTAACAGCACATTTATCAGAGTTTTCCACGAGCACCTGGCAATTTACTTTATTTAAATATTTCCAGCACCTACATTCTCACTGCCTCGAGTCCTTTTTAACTATAAGATCCTTCATCTGGTTAAATATTAGTCAGCAAGTGAGCTAAAGCGTCGGTGCAGCTCGCAGCATCCAAAGCCCCGACAACAGCTGTGTCTCAGTTCGGGGGCTGCATCCTTGGAAGGACGTGACCTACGGAGGAGTCACTCGGAGTCACTAAGGCTGAGAAAGGAGATGGTTTGGTCCCTTAATCTTGCATCACCACGCTCATGTCGCCTAGCAACAGGTCGCTAGCTAACATAACTAACGTCACGTGAATTAACCTTTTAATTCAGAGACAATTTAAAGTTTTAAGGCTGCTTTCGTTGTTTTTTACCGTTTGTATCGCTCGCTATTTACCCAAACTTTTACATTTAAAGTGAATTCCTCGGCTGCTTCGGAGTCCGCCATCTCGTTTGAATTGGTGCACGATGAATCTCGGGATACGTTGGGCTGCGAAGGATTCACCCGATGGATCCTTCGTGGCCTGGGAAAAAGAGGACGAATCTGAAGGAGCGTTTGAAACGGGACAGACTTCGACGCGCTGCTATGACACAATTGGCCTTCGAAGGATGCAGCCCCCGAGACTTTTTGATCATGAAACTGTTGCATTCCTGCTTTACTGTTTGATTTTATTCAAAATTAGATAATTTTTATCCGTTAGGCACCTAGTTTTAGTAGAAGCATCAGCGAATCCTCGTGTAGCCGGACAGACGGCAAACAGAGAGTAACGAAACGCAGACGTGCGGCTTAAAAATGTCCATAAATAAATAATTTAATCTGCTCAATTTTCACTCCCAAAAACAAGCTGAACACAGAAACAAGCGAGCAGCGGCTCAGCTCGCGGGGCCTCCTGACGTCATGTGACAGAGACGTGATCAGAGAAACAGATTGTTGATGTGACACCTGATTGTTTTAATCAGTCTGTCTTTATATTTCAGAGACAGATAATTGATCTCTCTTAAAACCTCCTGAACAAACAACAAGCTGAGTTCAGGTAAAGTAACGTGTTACAGTCGTGAGTTTCTGTTCCAGCTGTGTGTGTGTGTGTGTTTGTGTGTGTGTGTGTGTGTGTGTGTGTGTGTGTGTGTGTGTGTGTGTTTCATTGGAGATCAATGTGAGACCTTTCTGTGTTGTTTTCAGACATAATGAAGCAGAACTGAAGTTAAAAGTTAAACCACAGAGCACATGCAGAGTTCACACAGAGAGAGAACCAAACTAACGAGCTTCATCATCACCGCTCAGAAATCATTTTAATATCACAGATGAATGGATGAAGCTCGTCCTGCAGCCTGTATGAAGTTACTACCTCTGAGCCGGCGCCTGCTTTGTGAGGTTTGGTGCTCTGCTGCCTTTTTACTGTCCTTTAATGATCTGAGTGGAGACTCTCCGTCTCTCCGGAGGAACTAAACACTCTTTAGTTTGGGTTTAAAGGCCTTACAGATGTACACAGAGCTGCACTTCCTCCTGGCTGTTTAATCTGTTCTTTCCATCCGTTATCTATCCATCCTGTTCAGGGGGGCTGGAGCCTATCGAGAGGCGGGGTTACACCTGGACTGATCGCCAGTAAATCACAGAGACAGAAAAACCTTTCACCAATGAAGCTAACGAGTCTTTGGACTGTGGGAGGAAGTACCCGGAGGGAACCCATGCATGCACGTCTGAGCCGGGATTCGAACCAGGAACCTGCGCGTCAACAGCGCTAACCACTGCACCACCGTGCAGCCTACTGATACCTATATATATATATATATATATTATTATACAAAACACACCTGTGCCTCATTTAGACGAGCTGGTGTGCTGACAGTTACAGCTCGACAGGTGCACCTCTACGATAGAAATGCTTACACTGGTCTTTCTCCTAATTGTGACGAAATTACTTGGAGTATTTTGAAATGGTTCATATCTCCATCATCTGGACAACCTGACCTAACAGGTGTTGTGGGTCAATTAACCATCTTCATTAATTAAAGTACTGAAAATGTGTCATAAATGAGAAAAAAATGGAAAATCTGACGTGTTTTTCATCATTTTGCTAAAAAAAAGACACAAAACATTTTTATCTAAAGCAAGAAACCTGAAGAAATATGTCGTCGCACTTCAGAAGTTATTTAAGTTCTGTAAATGTTTTTATTGTTTAGTTTATTCTTGTTCTTACGAGCAGCGTGTGAAGACTTCTCAGTGCACACATCCTACGCTGGTGCTTCTGCTTGTTGTGACGTCATTACTCTGAGTGTCTTTAAAGCTCCATATCTCGAGAATCTGTACGACATAAATGTTTTTATTGATGCTAAAGCTGTTACGCTGTTTGTTTGAGATCCATTAAAACAGGATTATGCAAACAACAGCCTCCCGCTGCCGCCCACGAGACGGCTGTTTTCACGGTTAATCCTCCACTTATAAAAGTTATTTCACTTCACTGTTTACATTTTAAAAACACTGCTGTTAGCCGGAGAAGCACCGCAACCTGCTGTCTTTCATGTCTCATCTGTGAGTGTGTGTGTGTGTGTGTGTGTGTGTGTGTGGCCCCGGCAGACACACACACACACACACACACACGCACAAAGGATGAAAGGATGAAATCAAAGGATCACCGCTGACGGAGGTGAAGAGGGGTAATGATGCTGCACAAACACATGAAATGACACACATTATTTTATCGTCCTGACTGCTGGATTACATTTGAACATAAATCTACATGTGAAGAAGAATAATCTCATTAAGGACTGTAGGCGATGAAATTACTGTCTTTTCTTAAATCAGCACTTTGATTTCAGAGATAACGTCTCCCCGAGGCGATCGCTGCTCCAACACGAGGCTGCAGAGGAATCACATAATCTGCTTTCTGTTATTAAATCTCACGACTGAACTGTGATTTTATCTCATTATGTGAGTACAAGAGGAATATCGTGCCGCTCTGATGAAGCAGACGGATTTCTTTACATCACAAAAACTCTGAATATTTTATGATCACAAACGTTTGATGACGATATTCTGAGATTTCAAAAACACAGGATTCAAACACTCATTATCAACGTTTCTGAGTCACACAGGAAGTCTTGTCAGACCCTGAAGGAGACTAAAAGCTCTGCGTTTTTTAAGGATGAAACAGAATCGAAAGATGCAGGATGCAAGACGTGACGCAGGCTCGGGAGTAACGGAGTGACGGCGTTACGAAATCAGGATACAAAACAAGGAAACGGTTACAGTTACAGAAAACAAGAGGTAATTAGATTACAGATATATTACCAGCAGGATTACAATTTAAAACACATTTTAAAATGAAGCCGACATAAAAGATGCTCAGTAACATCTGACGTCTTATTTCTAAACTGATAACACCATGCACCTGCGCGCACACGTTACCACACTTCATGACACACACGTTTCACAACGGGGGAAGTCGTTCCACGTCTGAGCCGTAACTGAGGCGTAGTGCCGTCAGTGTAAACAGCGAAGCCGGCGGGGCCGAACAGCGCCGCGTGTGTGTGTTTGAAGCATGCGCTGGTTGTTTACACCTCGCACATGTTTTGCTTCTGCAACGCTGGAACGCTGTAATAACACACACCAGGGCGGCTTTACGCCGGCTGTGAACGTGCTGTCGTTATCCACTCGACATCTAGTTTAAAGAAACATTTACAGGTAAGACCAGTCGCTAACGTTAGCCGCACAGAACTCCAGTTAAATATTTTAGCTAACCTGTCGTCTTCTTCTTCTACTACTGAAAATAGTGACCTGCGGCGGTCGGGATGGTGTGTGTAAAGTGAAGTGGAAGCAAATTAAAAAGCTTATTTTCCAACTTTGAACAGCCGCAGAAAAAACAGTCAGGTTCCCCAAACTGTTACAGAGAATATAAACGTCTGTCGGTCCAATAAAAAGCAACATAGTTAAAGTTCAGAGAGCAGGTTTGATTGACAGCAGGCCCGCCTCCATGCTGAGGAGCATTTTAAACACCTGCATTTAAACTCGCTGAGATAAGCTCAGCGCGTGTCTGAGAGGAGCAGTCGGTTTATTAGTGAATGCAGCAGCAGCAGTCTTTGTTTTAAGAAGAGCCCATCTGCTGTGTGTGTGTGTGTGTGTGTGTGTGTGTGTGTGTGTGTGTGTGTGAGTCAAAAAACCAACAGTGACCTCCTCCTCTTCTATCCGCCTACATCTGCTGTGACCCCTGACTGTGTGTGACTAACAGCACGGTATGAAGTCACTCAGTGTGTGTGTGTGTGTGCGTGTGTGTCGGACAGATGGGGCTATGAGTGTTGATTGTCATGGAGATGAGGGCAAACCCTTTCAGCACACAAGCACACACATGGGTCTTTATTTCAGCCGCCTGTGTCCCCCTCTGACTTCACCCCCGCTCTTCAGCAGAGTGAAATACATGTTCGTGAGTCAGGTGTAACAAAAACTGTGGCGACTAAACTCTGAGTGACCCGCTCTCCACACAGACACAACTCTGTTCTGGATGTCTGACGTGATGCTGGAGGACGGGGAGCAGCTCGTCCTTCCTCTCGGCCTTCACACACTCATCATGCTGCACTTTTATCTGCTGCTTGAACAAGTTAGTCGTGTTGCTTTGCGGCGCAGACGCAGGTTTCATGACCTCTGTGCTGATTATTGTTTCTTCTCAACATCACTTAACCCTGAAACACCTCCAAACAAGTGCTGACGAGCCGTTTCAGGTGACCGTTGTTTCGCTTTAACGAGTGACTCGCTCTCTTCCTGTTGTAGCGTAGTTCAAGACACGACTGAGTGTTAGTCGCCGCTATGACACGTCTGCACAAACAACACTTCAACGACGTCCCAGAGGAGAATATTTTGTGATGAAAAACAAGATAGAGGCATTCACGAGGACAGCTACGTATTCTCTTCCTGTTTTCAACAGCAGCTGTAACCACGGCAACCACAGACGCATTCGGCATAGTAAGGGAACAAGATTATTTTCTTCTTTCATTTGAAACCTTCATACAAACACAGCAGCCTCACGAGACGACACAGAAACTCTGAACTGAAGTTCTTTCAAAATAAAGCTCGAAGGCTCCCGAGAACAATCACTGGAAGTGTCACAGGTGTAACAGGTGAGACGCCTCCTGCTCTGTATTTACAGCTTCGCTCTCCTCTTCCATCACGTCACCTTCTGAGGCAGCTCATGGAAGAGTCAGCTGGGTTTGTGAGATCACAACATCATGAGATCGCACATCACGGCGTAATGAGGAAGATGGATCCGGCAGTGGAAATGTTCCTGTCAGATCTGTACCAGGGGACGCAGCAGAGGACAACGGTCACATCGCTAAACCCTCCGCAGTCCCTTAAAGGCCAGCCACAGCTGCGGGTCGAGGAGGTGAAGACTCAGCCGGAGATTCACTTTGACATGGCACCAGACAGCTGTGATCTTCTGACTCATTATTAGCAGCAGGGGGCTGAAGGAGGGAAGCTTCACTGCCTGGAGCATCCGCAGCCGGAGCGCTGGTCGACTCTTTGACTGAAGCTTATGAAATTTTTATCTTCCTTTTGCAGTGCGTTCATTTTCACAAACACAGCGTAACAGCTCGTTCACCTTCCAGCTGCTGCAGAGAGAGGACAGCGATGGCTTGTTAGCACACAGTGAACGCTTCCCCAAGGGTGCTTTTGATTCTGTTTTTGGCAGCAGGTAGGTGGAAAACCCATTCAAACCTGACAGCTTTGGTCCGGACTTTTGGTCTTTACTCTGAAAGTCGGGTTCGTCTGGACAGGTGAGAAAATGCATTCGAACTCTGGTGTGGACCAAACCATGGTCCGCCAGGAAAGACAGGACTCGGTCCGTTTCAGAGCGAACCACAGTCCAGCTCGATTCAAGTGAGAACATATTCTGACTTAAAGTACGACCTAATGCAGGAAGCAAATCAAACACAGTGCATTGTGGGTTGTTAGCGGGTGCTGGCACATGCAGAGACGCAGCCAGGCAGCGAGATGAGTAGAGGACAGACGAGGGGGAGCGACGAGGAAATAGAAATATGGGCCAAACAATTTCACAAACGCTTGTGGAAACGCACGAGAACACGGAGGTGTTCCAACTGGAGGCTGGAACTGATCGATCTGTGGAACAATGTCGGTTAAAGCTGCAGGAGGTAAGATGGAGAAGAGACTTTGAAAGCACCCTGAAACAAATAAAAATAAACCTTACATTGAGAAAAGTGACATTTAAAGGTTGACAGTTGAGGGGTCATTTACAGTGTCCTTGAAGTCATCGCTGCCCTTTGCTCTCTCGCCCCTCAGGCTGCCTCGATCATTAATAAAAAGAAAGAAAAAAATTACAAAGAAATAATCCTGAAGAAAAGAAACTAAGTTTAGTCTGTTTTCTTTCTTGTCACTGATTCAACATCTTTACATCTCAGCGAAGCGACTAAGGCTGCTGCTGTTCAGCCTCATTCTGTCTCAAAGACATTAATGAATGTAATTGTTCCACTTAGACGCTCAAACCTTTTCTTTCCTTTGTTTAATGCACTATAGATGCAACAGAGTCGTTAACGTCTGCTGGAGTTAAACATACATACGGGAGTGTGATCTGCACAGTTAAATAAATCATTAGAGTTCCATTTAGAGGAATGCACAGATAATGTACACGCAGGGCCTCGTCTGTAACGTCTGAATGTGTGCAGGACCGATGAGCATCTTCTCTGTTCTCATATTTCTGTCATTTTGAGGCTCAGAATTGAACACGATCAAACCTTCAGGAGAGACCGTCCAGAAGCGTGTGTTGTTGTTCCCATTTGTACGATTAATCGTGGCGAGACTACAAAGACTCAGAGTTCCTGGCGAGAGATCAGGGAGGCAGCGAGGTGTCGCTTGGAGGCTGTAGTCAAGTTTTCATCGAGTTTCATGCCAAATTCAACAGAAAATTGAGCTTTAAATAATACAAATTAAGTCCATCCACGACTGCTAGCAGGCACAATACCAGTGAGATTAAACCACAATATATGGTAGGAAATATGACGAGCGTGTGTTAATCAGAGGAAGGTTTATATATCTTATTACACTGAAGTCAAAGTGTAAGGGAAGCAGCTGGGGGACGTTTTATGATGATTTATGATGCTGTTAAGAAGAGCTTCTTTAGGCGAGAAAACAAATTGCAATTTCAATGTTCACACTGGTGGAACAACATCAGCGACACGAGGAATCATGTCCCAACTAACAATTAAGACGTCTTCCATAAAGCGCGCTGTGTACGACTGATTATCAATCACACAGATACAAACACCGTCCTCAGGGTGAGATCACCGGGACAGAGACACAAACACACAAATTAAAAGTGTGTGGAGCCGAAGGAGGGAGCAACAAGAGATGTTAATCCACATGAAGGAAACAGGCCGTCACCTGAAGAGAATCTCTGACAGACCAAAACGTAACCGCGGTGTTATTAATCCAGACCGCCAAACTAACTGAGTTTTCTTACTCAAGAGGCGTCGACATTTTAGTGGCTCAAAAATGTGGAAAACTTTCTGGTTTTAAAATGAGAAGTATGAAGCCAAACCCTCTCTATCGCCCCCTGCTGACTGGCTGCAGTACAGCTCATAAAGCCATCTTTATATACAGTGAATGTTGTAGCCTAAGAAGATGCCTGTAAATGGAGCAGCAAAGGTGGGCTTATAAAGCGACTGTGGGCAACCACTTTCAAGTATGAAAAAGTCATTTACAGCAAGCTGAGAGAGTTTGTTGAATCCAAATTGGAGCGCTGGTCGAGGCAAACCTCACAGGTGAAACTTTCAGGATAAGAAAAAGATGAAGACACTTTTCTGCTCCCTGGGGAACCTGACCGACTCCTCATTTTGTCAAATGTAGAAAGTGCGACCTGTACCTGTTGAAATCCTTCGCTCTGGACCAAAGAGTCAGACACAATAAAAGGCTGTTCAAACCTCCATCTCTGCCTCTGTGACACATGATTGACAGGCCCTCCTTAATAATTAACAGTTGAAAGTAGCAATGAGCTCTGGCAGCGTCTCTGTCACCTGCTGTGAACGTCTCTCACACTGAAACATGAAAGTGCTGCTGGGTAAAACAGAGCCTGGACGGCAGCCAATCAGCTGTCAGAGTGGGAGGACGACGCCTCACACGGAGAGTCACACCGACGTGCAGAAGACCTCGTTAGCCCGTCCAATCTGTCAGAGAGGAGAGCGTGTGTGTGTGCGTGTGTCAGAGCGCCTCGCTAATAAAGAGTGAAAGATCTTTGAATTCTAATGGAAATAAACGTAAATATTTGAGTCTCAAACATTCACAGGTTTGATTCCTTGAACCACCTGCCAGCTGGTTGCTCATATTTGAAGAAGAAACTCACTGAAATCTTTGTTTTAGTTTAAAAGGATTTGAGTGTTTGACGAACAGATTTTCACTTTAAACACGAGGAGCTTCTCACTTCACTGGCAGCTTCCTCTCTCCTACCTGAGGGGGAGGCGGAAAGTTATTAAATGTGATTTAAAGTCTTGGTGGAAAATTAAATGTGTGGTAAAGATGAAGTTAGTTTGTTGAATGTGAACGAGGGTCGCACCGGGAGGCGTTCGGCTCACTATAGGAGCTGCAATTAAAATCCAAACCTTACAAATGTCTGCTTCAGAGGAGGAGACGCTGCCAGCTGCTGTCAGAGAACAACCACATATTTACAAAGACAACTGCATCCACATCTAAGGAGCAACAGTTTGAAAAGTTCCCTTCACTGTGGGGCTGCACGATACTGGAAAGAAGTGACGTTGCAATAACTTTTTGTTCTGCGATATTTATTGTGATATAAAAAAAAGACAGGGAGTTACACCAGACAGACATGTGGGCTGCAGTTGTCATTGATAAGGTA
This sequence comes from Semicossyphus pulcher, assembly GCF_022749685.1. Lineage (NCBI taxonomy): Eukaryota > Metazoa > Chordata > Actinopteri > Labriformes > Labridae > Semicossyphus > Semicossyphus pulcher. The sequence continues at coordinate 6,228,482 of NW_027211702.1, forward strand.
TGTTATCTATCATTTCTAATGAGGTGCAAATGTACATTTAATCAGCGTGATCAGCTCGGTGACGGTTACTTTTTGAAACAAAAGCTAACGTTAGCTAATGCTTGTGATGATTTGCTGGTTCGCCGGCGTAATTTGCCGTTTGGTTACGAAGCACAATGCCAGAGCCATCCAGTGTATTTATGTTACAGCTAGTTAGCTAACCTTAGCATGCTCCCAATGTTATGACTACGAAAAATACCAGTGTGTACTAGTAAATACTCTGAGTGTGTATGTCAGTTATCTAGCTTGACAAATAACTTCGCCAGCTAACATAACAAACGGTGTTTATTAACTGCCTAGGCTAAGGTTAGCCAGCCAGCTGTAAGCTGCTGGCAGCAAGCTACCGTTAGCTTGTCTGCTCTCGCAGTAGATTTGCAAGTTAGGCAACGTAGCAAAACACCGTCGAGTAGATAACATCAGCTAACTCGCGCAGACTCTCGGAGCTGAGCTGGCTGGTAATTGAGTAATTTGCTGTTTGGTTACGAAGCACAACGCCAGATCCATGCAGTGTAGTTATGTTAGAGCTAGTTAGCTAACCTTAGCATGCTCGCTAACATTATGACAACCAAACTACTATCTGAGTGTGTATGTCAGTGTTGTCAGTCTAGCTTAACAAATTTAAACAACTATATTATCTTCCACTGCAACGTTTTGGTTCACATCTTCCAATCCTAGTGTACAACAAACCAAATCTGATTTTGGTGGACGAGAAGAAGACAGTTAAACTAGGTTAGAACGCCGTCGACAGAAACAACTTACGTGATCTAAAGTTAGAATATTTATTGTTTGTGTCGTCGGCTGCAGCAGAATTTACTGCTGGATTTGACGATGTTTCTTCTTAGGAACAAGATGTTAGTAATTGTGTTAAATCAGCGTGCAGCTGTTCTCCTGTTTAAAAGGAAAGACTGACCTCACATTTTGGAGGGATTTAGTAAGAGCAAGCTGAGTTTTCTAGCTACAGGAGTAGTAAGATTATCCACATGAAATAATGTGAATCCACCACAAGCAAGTTTGGTAACAGTGGCAGGAAAAAACATCTTTTAACAGGCAGAACCGTCGAGCAGAACCAGACTCATGGTGAACAGACATCTGAAGAGACTGTGGCTGGCTTTGAAGAGGGGACAGAGGGAGCGGCAGGACAGAGACACACAAACAAGCAGCTGCGACAGATAAAAAGGTACTCAGGCTTAAACTAAAGTTGGACGACATCTTAAGGGACCGTCAAAGTTATGACAGTTCTTTCTGATTGGTGCAATAACAAACATGGGAATTCCTCCCGTTGTTGTTGAGTCATGTCAGTCGTGACTGAAGTCTTTGACCCACAGACCGACTGACGGTGTTGTCGCTGACCACAGGCACAGCTCCAGAGTCTGACTGACATTTAAAGACGCTGTTCAGAGCCCAAAGCTGTGAAGCATCTGAGTGACATGTTTTCTGTGACAATGGATGTTTTTAATCACATTTTTAACGTAGCGTTTCATCAGGTTCGTTTCCTAATACTGTATCCTTGATCCTTTAACTGTTTCTGCTGTAGTGAAGCAGTATGAAGTGTTTGAATGGACAAATTCAAAAACCTTCATTAAATAATGTTTTCCTGCTTTCTGTCTTTAATTTTCACCTTTGCTTCTCTTTTATTCCACTGATTAATTAAAGTTAGCGGTGATCATGTAGCTCCTGTAGCTCAGGACAAACAAGAAGTTGATTAAAACTATGAAGACTAAATGTTGAATGAAAGCAGTCAGAGTCATAATATCGTCATTAATGCTCATAACTGATCATTTTGTGATGTCAGCAGCGCGTCGTCCTGCAGCTGTGCTGCCGCCTCCCGCTGCTGATGCAGTTTGACATCTCTGCTGCAGGCGGCGAATTAACATCAAGACCGAGCGTTTCATCAGGAAACCTCCTGATGTGGCTGCAAGCATCGCACCTCCATAACTCTGTGTGTGTGTGTGTGTGTGTGTGTGTGTGTGTGACTGTCGCTGCTTAAGCTGAAGTGACATTTCTCTGAAGTTGGGTTCTGTTCAGCCGCAGAGTTTTCCAGGTCAGTGACGATGTTGCGGTATAAAACGCAGCGACCGGTTCTGTGCAGGTCACGACCTTTCTGACACTTTGTGGCTCGTGATGAAGACTGACAGGGTCGAGCGGACTGACAGAGCGATGTTGCCCAACCTTTATTTCTGCGGGGAAGGACGACAGGAGAGACAAACTGCTGGCTTCAGGGCTTCAGTAAAGGACAATTCCTCTGTTTTATCACGTTAAACACATTAACTATTTATCCTTATGTATTAACTGATGGCCTCCTGACCAAGTCACATTCAGTAGGTAAAGCAGAACGCTGGTATTAGTAAAACTGGGCCCTAGTTTTACATTTGTTGGAATCTAAATGACTGATGTTTTGGAATTCGTCCAGGAGACTGCTTCAGCAGGCATTCACCAAAAACTGGCGGTAACGGCTGCAATGAAATCCTTTGGGGCAAATGTGTCCAACAAAACGACGTCACCTTTTCGCTCAGATTGTTATTCTAAGTGTGTGACAACATCACAGAAAGGATCCCGACAGAGACAGACCTTTTTGTTACAGAGGAAGATGATTTATTTGAAGGCTAAATCGCTCTCTATAAAGCCACCAGACTCCATTGACAAAAACAGTAATTTTGCATGCCACTGGACACTGGACTCTGGTGTGACGCTGCCTTGTTCTGTTAGTGTCTTTGTGTTATTGTGTGTTAGACAAACATTGTGTTGGATCTGAACTAACCCTTTAAAAGACCAAAGCTGCACAATAACACAAACAAACTAAACGGTCGAGGCAGCAGTAGAGCAGCGACGCCGGTGTTCTGCAAGGTTAAATTGCAGTTTTTGTCAATGGAGTCTGGTGGCTTTGAAGAGAGCGATGCAACAGCTGTTTTAAGTTTAAAAGAGAGTCTCTTTAATGGCTGCCGGCTAACAAAAAATCTACAGGACCAATTGCAAAAAGGTCTGAACCCGTTGGTTAGACAACACATTATGTAAAATGATATCCTGGTTTATTCATAAGGAAAACACTGTCTGAGCTGAGAGAAGAGCACTGTGGACTTTAATATTTAAAACGTGATTGTGATAAAACTAATAACTAATAAACATGTTGTTTCCCTCGTTCACATCTCACTATCTTTCTTGTACACACACAAAATGTTCGGCTGTCCCTCAGCAACCGCAGCTCGCATTATCTTTAATGTTTAACTATTTAACGACACATTCTCCGTTAGAACCACAGAGAGAGGAACGTGACCCGTCACACCGAGGCGTACAGCAGAGGGGGACAAACCTGTTTGTGCATGTGTGTTAACATAAATTATGTCTGTCAGGTGGAAATCTTGTTCGTCTGCATTCAAACGTAAATCAGAAAATAAATCAGGACAAAGACTTTACATCACGGAGATAGGAGGTTTTTATCTGACACAGGTCTGTGGGTAAGACTGCATTTTCAGTGTGTGTGTACTGTACGTGTGTATGTGTGTGAGAGTTAGTGTGTGCTGCATGCAGGACGCATCACTAATCTTTATAAGTGGCTATAAATCCAGCTGGCGGTGCTGCGGTGCCGGGCGGCGTGCTGCTGCTGGTGGTGGTGGGAGGGGGGGGTGTTCGGCGAGCGTTCAGGGTTCACCGCTTTCTGGAGTCCTTCTCGCTCGCTCGCATGACGCCATGCCTCACCCGATGAATATTTATGAGGGGAAACTGCTGCAGTTGAGGCGATTCATCTCATCTGACGAGAGCTGCTGCTCTGCACAGGAAGTGATCGTGTCTCCGGATGTTTCTGGATTCCAGCCAACATGGCCGACTCGGTTTGTCATCTCCAAACATCAGCGGCCTGATCGTCCTCTTTGTTTACAGCAGAGCTGAACGCCAGGCGAGTAAAATGATACAAGTTGTACTTAAAAATCAGCTGCAGCAGCAGCCTGCTCTGTGATCCTGCAGCACACCTGCATCTGTTTGGCCACGCCCCTTGCCCTTTTACCTGTGGATGGTAAACTGTGCATAACAAGTGAATGCAGCCTTTGGGTCTAAAAAGTAAAGCCAATGCTAAAGTGCATTAAACCTGCATCCTTCTTATGTCCAGAAAGGAGCGTTTCCACTGGCAACGCGGCACATTTGGCTCCATTACGCTACTAAAATACAACAGAAGAAGACGACCAGCCAAATCGATGGCTAATGTAGCTAGCTTCGGCGTGCTAGTCGCCAGCCTTGGAAGCTAATGACCAGCCTAGCCAGCAGCCGATCCAATGGGTTGCTGTTACGCATGACTTTCCGTCCTGGTCGAATGAATAGGCGGCCTCTCATTCATCAGTAGCTGGCTTCAGCATGGAGATAGCCTCAATAGTCTTAATTTTGTCCCTTTTCCTGCTCCATACTTCACCTTTAGTTAATTTTCTCATGTTATATTCTTACTTGTCTGACCACCAGCCTGTTACCTCGACTGCCTCCACCACTCTCACATGATCCTGAATTGATTCGGAGATAATTGCAGGTCAGCTTTTGCAGCCTGATTCTCACTGCAGTGACCGGCTAAAGTTTGCCACGGGGTAGTTCCAGCACCTGCTGAATTTAATGAGGATCCCTCATCGGGTGATGGAGCTTACTGGGGTCGGACACAAAACACAGTATCTTTTTTCTTTCTGCATTTGAGCAGGAACATTTCCTCCACTGTTTTACTCGGATTCTTTGTGTGAAGCTTTGGCAATAAGAATCACAAAACATCTGAAGCGCCACGACCGTGAAGCAGAGCTGTTCACAGTTTTATACAAACGTAGCCGAGCTCAAGGTGACATCCTGGCTTTGTTTAATTCGTCCAAACCACTAAAACATTCACTTAAAGAGAAAGGAAGTAAATCCTCCATCACACAATCTGACATGGAACATATTTGTTGTTTTAGTGCCAGCTTAGTGAGGAGAGAGGGTCCAAACGGAGAAAGAATCAGAAATCACAGATTGAGTTGGCTTAATGTCGCTGCAGCATGAAGGTCCTAGAGATATTTAGTGTGTGTGTGTGTGTGTGTGTGTGTGTGTGTGTGTGTGTGTGTGTGTGTGTGTGTCATGCAGTGCAGTATACAAACTGTTTTCATCCCGAGGCCAGAAAACTGCACGCATCTGCATAAAAACCTTTTTCATTTGTTCTTCACTTTTTAATCAGCTCCGAATCCAAAAGCAGCCACAAACAAAAAGCAGCAAAGCAGAAAACAAAACAGCGAAACGCAGCAGCAGGAGCAGAATGAGTAAAAAGCAATTAATGTAAAAGCCTGCAGGAGTATTAATGAGGAGGATTTGGAGGTGAGGGAGATGTAGTGCTCCTCGGGCAGGTAATGCAGGTTCCATACATGAATAATGTATGAGTGTCAGAGCGAGCAGCTGATGTTAAATATAGACAGCTGAGAGAACAAGACGTAAATGAAAACGCTAATGTTCACAGCCGAGGCAAATTATCGTTCTGTAAATGACTCAGAGGCCGGCTTTGTGTTTGTTTGTCTTTTGTTTTTTTATCTCTCCATCTGAACACAAACACGTCGAGGGCCGTAATTAAAACACGTCGAGGCTTCCAGGCTACAAATCCAGTTCAGAAAAACATCGCTCGCTTTGTGAGTTTCGCTTATTGCTGCTGGAAAAGGAAACTTTTTTTTCTATTATGAATCAAAGCAGAATCTCCGCAGCTCAGAGTTTGTTATCTCACAGCTGGAGTCCAGATTTGGGGATTGACAGAAACTTTGAGTTTGAACGAGCTGAAACATTATTTACATTTAAACCTCCTGAAGGACACTTTCTGTTTGTGCTTTATAATCCTCGTTATGGAGCCAATAATCAACGCTTTTTAGGACTGCACGCTAAACAGTCAGACTCAGTCGACTCAAGGTCTTCTCATCTGATCACTCTGAGTCACAAAGCAATGCAGGAGCAACAGCATGGCAGGCTTTAAACTCACTGTGCCTCATAATGACCTTACAGAGGTCTCCTCCTCTCCACAACAAATGTTCCTGCTGATTAAAACCAGATCAAACACTTGATGAAGCAGATTCATGCTAAAAATCAGCGGGGATTTTGGAGCCGCCACAATTAATTTCAATGATAACTAAAAAAAATAGACATCTGGTTAAGTGATATAAAAGACAAAAACTTAAAACTCCAGGAAACTAGTCGGCTGTAAATGTTTCCGCTTGTTGTGGCTCTGACCTGCAAAAAAAAGGGAATTTCACTGAGAAAATTCTGTTGGATGTTTTTTGTGGTGATTAACCCACAGTTACTTGCACATATACTTTCTTTTTAACCTTGCATTCGCATACACAAACCGGCTGCGTCATGAACGTAACTTGAACTGTTACTGGAGGATACCTCTAGAGGGCGCACCAGAGAGCTCAGGCCGTATGCAGCTACCGTACGTGCAGGATGTAAACAACAGACATGGCGATACTCGAGGAGGTTACTGTGATGTTCATTCTAAATTTTCAATGACCCAGCTCAGATAACTGATGAGCGGTGGTCAGAACACACTGTCTGCTCCGTCCCCGCTCCGTCTCTCCAACACGTTCCTCCGTGCTCGGACGTAACGGTCCCGGACTTGTTTCCATTTAGTTTTGCAGGTTTCCACGTCGACTTCTAAAACAGAACTTATCTGTCTGCAGCTGTTTGACAGGCATGTTTGTCTCTGTGGCAACGACACATCGTACAGATGTGGATCACTGAGGACTTGGTCTATCAGCTCGTCTTCAGAACTTTCTGCCGTTGTTGTCCCTGCTGCTGTGCTGACCCTGTCACATCCCCTCTGCCTCTACTGCTCATGAGCATACTGCAGCTTGCACGTAGCGACCATTTTTGAGGACGTGCACAGCCGACGCTCCAAACAGACGCAGGGCAGCCATCATGCGCACACAAACGCGTAGTTAAAAGGAAGAATATCTCTGGCTTTAGAGCCCAGCTGGTGAACAAAGTGAAGCATTCAGCTGCTCAAAAGGCAGATAGAATAGAGAGAGAATATTACACTTACACTGGCCAGGGACACTGACGTTTTAGCTATGTAAATTTTAAAATTGTAATTTATATTTCAGGAGTTCTCAGCCTTTTGTTCCTGACGGCACATCATTTCTTTAAACAACAGAAAACTACATTAAACAGAAAAACATCCCCATGTGCCTGTTAGAAGTCTTCTGGCTTCCCAGCACACCTCGTGCCGTGTGACTCTCTGGAGCTTTGACGGCTTCAGCAGCTCATTTGACAGGATTTCACCACATCCAACACACCGTGCTCTCGGCTCAGCATCGCTGCCTGCCGGTATGAATCCTCACCTAATGTATTCACGCTCATATTTCCCCCACACACGCTTTGGAGATTTAACGGGTGCAGCTTTTCCCCCACATCACGTTTTCATTTAGAATAGGGATCCATTCTCCGTCACTGCAGCACGGGAAGCGTCAGCCGGCTAACAGCAGCAGAACACGTCAGGATCTACCTGCTGCTGCGTCCTCAGAGGTGAGGTGATGATCAGATGTAACTGCTCATGTATGTGGTAAAAAATAATTAAACCATCTGATAACAAGTCAATAACTCATCCTCATTAGCTTCATACGTTCTGTTTGTTTTATCCTCTGACCTGTTTCTTGTGCTGCCTCATGCCCTCAGTGACGATCCCTCTTTCAACGAATACCATGCACACAATTACTGCAACGACCAATGATTGCACAGAAGTGGCTTTGGTTAGAGTAGTGACATTTATCTATACAGCTCGGGTTTGTCTCAAAGGGTTTTACAATCCAACACAACATCAATCGCTTCCCATAATTCAAGTACGACAAAGGAAACCAGAGGAAACAGAAACCTACCAGGATTAAGAAAACTGAAGTTTCTCTCTCTATCCTCTTACCCTCCGTCTTCTCTCTCGTTCCCCGACTGTGAGGGTTAACTCTTTCCGTCTCTTCTCAACAAACTAGATTTTGCCACCCTCTCGATCCCATTCGCCAATCACACTGTCTCTGTTTTAAGTGTCCTCTCTGCGGCTGCCAGCTGTTCAGTCCCTCCAGGAAGTCGCGATTCAGCGAATTCACGCACATTCAGTCAATCCCAACTTTTTCAGGACTTTGCAATTTTGGTCAATCTCCTCAACTTTTCTGCAAATTTGACCAATCAAGCTATTTCCCCCGACGTGTACATCAGCACATATTGATCTTCAAAGGTCTGTAATGTTCTATGAACATCGGTGAGTGTCGCTAACCGTGCCTTTAATATCTCCGAACGTTGCATGCTAGAGACAGACAGAACCAATCGCACCGGAGCCTCGTCTGAACGGATCAGTTCTTTCAGGAGCTTCCTGATCCTCAAACTACAGAGTCTGTAAGAGACTCTACGCAGTGAATCCACCAAACTTTCCACCAACCAGAGGCTCTGTTACAAACATGAGTCAGTGTTGATATTAAAGAGTGCTTGTACAGTGAGATAGTGATCACTGTCTCTGATCAGTGGTTTCATACAAGCCGAGCACCTGAAACAACAAGTGGAGCAGCTTACATGTGATTAATAATGTGCAGATTCTTCTTTGGGCAGATAGACAGCAGTGAAATAGGATCGCACAGTGCAAACGCATTGTTCCATGGTCCTTTCCTTTAGTTTCAAACTATTTATTCACATTTTATTTGGCAATTTGACATGAAAATTGACAGGAAGTGGTGCTTTAATGGAGCGTTTGCTCACAGTGGATGTGTCTTGTGTTACACACATAAAAAGCCTTGCAACTTTTTCCATTTTTAGACGCAACAATCACAGAAAAAGTTGCAAAATCCTGGAGGGACCGGCTGTTGCTTCACTGCGAAAAGTCCCGGCCCTCCTCTGACCCTTTGACCTCCTGTTTCATCACTTCCTGAGCCCAGGTCGGTGCCCAGCAGTCGCCCATTTCTCACCACCATGGTCTAGACTCCATGTTGGGGTTTCCTACTTTACTTGCAGCTTAACTTCCACCTTAAAATCAAATGACAACAAGACTCCATCAGCCATCAGAACTTTAGCATCTTTGTCAGAAAACCTTGACCAGCAAAAACACTGAACTCAGATCCAGAGCAAGTTTAAGAAGACCGGGGAGTTTGTACGCTCCTTGATCATTCCCTTTAAACTACTTTTCTTCAGGTCGGCCTCAGCCTGATAAACGAGCGCTGCTGTTCTACCACACAGGGGAAACCTCCGAGTGTTTCTGTTTGAATTAATATCTCACATTTAAAAATGACTTTCTGTTCACCGCAGGAGGAGAAAACCAAATTAAAGTGAGCCGAGCAGCAGTGAACACATCGTTTTCACACGTCTGCCTTATTAATCCACAGCTGCTGGCTGCGATTACGCGCAGAGACCGTTTCATTTGACCGAGAGATCAAACTCACAGAGCGACACTTCATCTGTCAGAGGAGAACACTGCGAGAGTTAAAGCTCAGCACACAGGAGAGAGGGTCAGAGAGGAGGTCTATGTCAAGACGAACAACTCCAAAGTGAGAAGTCATCGTGTCCAAAGTCTGATCAACAGGGCCCAAGTCGACTCCAAAGTCAGCACTGTGACGAGTCCAAGGTCCCAAGTCAACATCATTAAGACCCAATTAAAGTCCCGAGGCAAAAACCAAGACAGGGAGATCCCAAGTGAAGAGCCAAGTCAAGAAAGGGACTTTCCAAGTCAAGACCAACTATTTCCAAGACAAGTGCAGCAATCAATCAAAAGATCAACATGCCAATCAAGAAAGGGAATTCTGGAGTTACTCAGAACTGAAGACCAAAGTTTCAGGTCAAGAATAGTCACGATCAACGAAAGCCAAGATCAACGACTCAACAGATTTGTTGGGAAACGATCTGATGTTGGTCATGTCGAACCTCTCTGCCATAAAACACTTTTAACATCTCAATTATTTGACTTTTTAACCTTGATTATCTCGTTACAGTGGCTCGGATAGCATCAGAACTGGACCACAGGGCGATGTGGATGGCCGGCTGCGTGTGCATCGCTTACCTGGGGACGACATGGCACCAGGATGCATTATGGGAAGAAGGCGAGCCGGCGGAGGCAGTGTGATGCTTTGGGCAAAGTTCTGCTGGGAAACAAGTCTGAAAGAAGCCGGGATCCTGGTGCACATGCTGACTGGCTGATAACAAAGGTGATACACAAACCAGCACATTTAAAAGCTCACCAGGAAGACAAATACTCCAATCAACGGATCGATGGAGTGAAGGAACGGACCAGTAAAGGAGGAACGGGCCAGTAAAGGAGGAACGGGCCAGTAAAGGAGGAACGGACCAGGAAAGGCTCAAAGTCACAGTACTGAAAACAGCTCTCAAACTGGTCGAAGGGAAACACCTTGGTATCGAGTGTGCCCTTGGGTCCATCACGTCAAAACCCACTACCCTTGAAATTCCAGTTTGTTATGGAAACACTCGCAGTTTGAATGAAATGATATCACACGATGACTCCTCTCCAGCAGCGTGGGCAGTGAAGGAATCATCATAAATATCAAGGGCTCAAACGTAGGCTGAAGGAGCCTACGATTACATTCAGATCATCTCATCCAGACGCGCTGACGAGTGGGAAACATGAAGGAGACAAATCATAACTTAACTGATTAAATATGAAAGTTCTTTCACCTCATGCAAAATGAATCCGTGGACGGGAGGACGGGAGGACGGGAGGATGGGAGGATGGGAGGATGGGAGGATGGATGGAGGTGTAAATTAACATCTCCTTGGTGTTAAAAGCCTGCTGGGTCTCTAATGGATCGTCTCTGACTTTATTTTTCAGCCCTGATTATTAATGAAAGGTTTTACAGCTTTGAGCTTTTAGCTTTAATGTGATTCGAGATTAAATTTACATCCTCCTGCTTCATTTGTTTGTTGTTTTCTGCAGCGTTTGGAGTTTGCTGCCTTTGGGCTGAAAACCTTGACGTGGGTTGAAGACTCTCAATCAGACGGAGGTTAAAATGACATGTTTGTTTCTTTAATGAGTGCGTCTCTTCCTCTCCACCTTCTTAAAGCAGAGCAAGACGATCAGAGCGGAGGAGCAGAAGATCAGTTATTAATCGGGTTTTCAAAAGGAGAATCTGAAGATTTTCATCCATCCATCATCTATACCGCTTATGCTGCTGAGAGGGCTGGATCCCGGCTGTCACTGGGCGAGAGGCGGGGTTACACCATGCCTGGACTGATCGCCAGCCAATCACAGGGCTGACACACAGAGACAGACAACCTTCCACTCACACTCACACCACGGGCCATTTCAGAGTCACCAATGAGCCTAACGTGCATGTCTTTGGACTGTGGGAGGAAGCACCCGGAGGGAACCCACGCATGCACAGGGAGAACATGCAGACACCACACAGAAAGACCCACTACGTCCGAGCCGGGATTCGAACCAGGAACCTCAAATCTAAACATTTAAACTACATAAATCTGTTAGAGATGCTTTCATCTGTTTACTCTCTCCCAACTCTTTGATTTCATCCCAAAGAACATCATCTGATTTTTGAGGCGCTCATCCTTCAGCGATTGATTTTGTTGGTTGAACTCGATCAGTCTTCAGTCTCATAATCAATACCCTGATATCAGCAGAAGATTAGGAATTATTTCCAGCAGTAGTCAGCTGTGTCATTCATTATCGTTAGACTTTTCATCAGCTGATCAATAACTTATCACACAACAGTCTCTGCCGGTCTGGATCAGCAAGGAGGTTTCATTAATTCCAGTTGAAGCAGAAATGGATCAATAACACGAAGGCATGAAGAACTCTGCAGGACGAGCACGAAGCGGATACATGAAGGATCATTTGAATAAGTTATACGTCAGGGGACGAAGATGGGACAGAACGTGCTTTGATAAAATGAGATACGAGAAGATTAGATGAGACGATGTGAGATTAAATGGATTCAACACGTCAAGAAGACATGAAATTAAACCAGACTAAACAAAACGGAGCGATAAGGAAAACGAAACAGGAAGAAAGAGGATTCAAAGGTGTTAAATTAGGTGAGTGGAGATAATAAGAGACAAGAACACGACGACCGCAGACATCATCAGAAGACGAGCTGAGATAAGGTTACGGATAGCGGACGGCAGGCGTTAAGGCTGCACAATAAATAATCATCGTCGTCACGATGTGAGCATGTGCAGTAAACACATCGCTGCCTTGAGCCACAACATGCAAACACTTGACCAATCAGATGAAGCGTAAACTTGCTGTCAGCTACCGTCGGATTAATCATGTCATTCTGGTGGCGACAGCGAAGCTAGCACGATAGCCGAAGGAGGAGAGAAGATGGAGGAACATGTGGTACGTGTGAAAAATAGCACGTCTGCTAACTGGGGTTAGTTTGTATTCAGTAAAGACTGCCTGCTATGTTAAACATGCGCGACTTAGAAAGTATTAGTTGTGGCTTAAAAGCATGCTGCAATGTATTTTTAATGATGGCGACTCGTACAGAAATTGCAATATTAAACGATGTTATTACAAATTGTAGATTATTCAGAAAGCGTGCAGAACTTAAAGGTTTAAAGAGATTTACAAACAAGAAGAGTTCAGGTACGGACGAGACAAGACAAGAAAAGATCAACTAAAGTGAGATGGACAAAAGATGTTGTTATTGACTGAAAAAAAAGAGTTCCAACAAGAAAAGATGAGAAAAAACAACATGTTAGAAGATGAAAAGGTAAATCAAAACGCGACTGAAAACTGAGATGAGATGAGATACGACAGCATGAACGGACGATGCTGAGATTTACGAGACAACAGATCGAGTCTGACGAATACGAGGAGACACGATGACATCATACCTGACAAAACAAACAAAATGAGACAAGATGACATCTGACACGACACGAGGGGAGTCCGGACGAGTCGGGCCCGTGTGGGACAGTGTCAGGACTCTGCCTCCTCCGCAGTGTAAAAACAAGATGGCAGCCGACACTGCAAACTCTCTCTACAGCTGATCCCAGATTCATGCTTTATTACGTCTGTAGTTTGGCATACATATTTAATGGCGTACATATTTGACAAATATTAGCAGCAGGAAGCGGCTACAGTGCTGCTCATTAGGAAGCACTCATGAGAGGACACGGACTTTATTATTGTTCGTGCAGCAAGAGTTTCAAAGTGAGAAAACACTGACTCGTTTTTATTCTTATGTGAGACATGTATGAGAAGTTATGAGAAGACTGATGTTTGCAGCTTCTTTTCTGCAGGCAAATGTTTAAAACCTCGATGTAAACAGTTTTTAATTTGCTACATTGCTTCTGTTGTGTTGCTAAGTAAAGTCCCGTTGTGCACATATAAGGACATTTCTGCAAGAAGTACTTCCTGTTCAGAGATCACGCTCGGTGTTTACACTTCAGGTCCGACTAAAAAGGAAGAAAGCGTGGCAAACAGAAGCTGCAGTCTCAGGAGGAGCAGCTTTAGGAAACAATATGACGTCTAAGATCCACTTAATTAAATATTAAATAGAATTCTTACAAGATCATTTGAAAAATAAAGATGAATTTCATCAGCGCAGCACAGTTTTCATTACATAGTCAGACCAAAGAGTCCAGCTGTAGCCCAGGAGTGAGCAGAATACAAACACACACACACACACACTCACACACACACACACACACACACACACACACACACACACACACACACACACACACACACAGTTGACTTGTGAATAATAGGCCGTGAAAACAAATCCTCCTCTGGATAACCACAAAGCTTCAAAGATAAATCTGCTCAGTCTTAATGCTAACAGAGTGCAGATTCCTGCAGCATCGTTCAATGACCACACCCCCGACACACACACACACACACACACACACACACAGATAGAGACAGGGGATGTGTGTGTGACACAGAAGCACTCAGACAAAGAAAGGATAAACAGCAGGAGGATTGTGGACTTTGTCACTTTGTGCTGCAGGAAAAAAAAAACCCTCATAAAGAGGATCTTTATTAGAGCCGCTGGTTCTCTGAAGTCGGACCTCTGAGCACCGAAGGCCCCAGGAAACCCTGAAACCTGCCACCAACAACAGGAACAATAATGTGTCATAAATACACGAGGAGCAGCCTGAGGACACTCTGCTTCTTTACGGCTATTAAGCTGCTTGTAGCCGTTTGATTGGTCGTTCCTCCTCCTCTCATCTGACGTTTCCCAACAACTGTTTCACGGTTTGCCCGGAAAGTTTGCACAAAAAAATCTGATCCCCGGAATATAAAATGTGACACTTTTGTTGATCCCATGACTTCTTGAAAATTCTGACTTCATTTCAATTCAGTACACATTCATGGCTACCTCAGGATGAATCGTGATGACTTTGGTGATCCCTCTCAAAATGTAAGACCGAATACCTGCAGAAGGAATGTTTTAGTTCTGCAGGTAGACAGTCTGTCAGTTGGCACTTGTCGGAAAAAGCAGTGCACAGTGAATATCAGATGCTCGTAACAGTCAAGACGTTCACTGAGCAATGCTGGGAACCTTTCAACCGATGTGGTCGCCAACATAGAGAAAGTGGCGGACATGTTGTTTGTGCAGATTGCGGCATATCCCAATAATCCCAACTGATGTTAGCATTTAGCTAAACGGAACACTGTGTCCCAATTCAGGGGCTGCAGCCTTTGAAGGGCATATTTGAAGGCCGATTGCGTCACATTTCGAAGGCTCCTTCACATGCCGCCAACAGATGTGTCCACCAATGATCCGTCGGACGGATCCTTCACAGGCCGAAGTATCCCCAGATTCATGGCTCGCCAAGCAATACGCTTTACATGTAAAAGGTTTCGGTTTCAACTCAGTCGAACAGCTGAGATACAAATGTTAGCAAACACAAAAGGACCCTTTAAATTAATTATCTTACAATAATAGGTTCAGTTACATGACATTAGTTATGCTAGCTAGTTAGCCCACTAGCAGCAGGTAGCTAGCGGGCTAACTAGCTAGCATAACTAACTAGCTTCCTTCGAAAGATGCAGCATCTGAAGTGAGACAATGTCACAGAGGACTATAGACTTCGGCCTTCATGTATTGGTGTGGAGTGAAGCGCCTTAACTGTTTCTCGGGTGTGTGTGGACGCTGTAGTCGATATTAATCATCCCAGAAACCGATGCTTATGTTTAATTCAGCCCTTACAGGCCGTGCTCTGGGCTGTGTGAAGAAGAATCAGAGCGATAGCCGGTTTTCTGACAGTGTGAGACACTTTGAATGTGAGGCAGACGCTGCAGAAGAACTCTGCTCCCTCCGATCACTGGCCTGTGTCGAGTTTAATGATAAATCATGGAGGTTAAAGCTCATTGGGAATAATCTAATAACACGGCTAAAACAAAAACAAAGATGATGTATTCACCTCTGCTCCACTCCCTCAAACACACCATCCATCTTCATTTGGTCAGAGGCTGAAACGTCCCGGTGGCAGGAGACGGAACTGCACTGAGTGTGAGGCAATGTCTCATAATCAGCTGCTGCTGCTCAGGGACATTTGGCTCATTCACCTGCTGTTTTTTCCTTATTTGCTTCATGCACGAGTTCAATCTGATTTTACTTTCACCTAAAACACGATGAGGTTCCCCCAGCAGTGTCCAGTGAAGGCTGTAATGGCTGTTATCATCGATGTTTCTAGAGCTGCAGGTGAACTAAGACAAGCAGTGGAGGCGGAGGGATTGACAAGCAGCCATGAAGAGTAATGAAGGTCTTTAGTTTAATGTAGCCATAGAAACTGTGCCCAGAAATAGTCCTCTGAGTTCTAAGACTTATCGATAAACATATTTTTACCTCCTTCACTAATTATAATCCATTAACTCTCAATCTGCTGTGAATAATTACACATTCTCCTTCTCCTGTGACGATGATGAAACAGCATCACTCCACTTATACATATCATATTACATATCTGCAATAATTCCGCCTCTACGGGCTCTAATCAGCCGTTATACACAGCAAGTTTAAACAGAAGTGAAGTTGAACAGAAGTGAATGTTGTTCTGCCACTTCTGCTCCAGTGTTTGATTTTAGACGTGTAACACAATCATGACTGTGAGACGTACGACAGACACGTCCAACAGCAACACAATAACAACTGCTGCTGGTTAGCTGCTTCTTTGAGTTAGCTGCTAACTGCTAGTTGTTTAGTTAAAGAGGGGGTATTATACTGTTTCACATTTAAGATATAATGTTACTTTGTGATGTCACAAAGTGCAACCTCCGCAAGCTTCGCAGAGCTGGCCAATCAGAAGAAAGCAGGCTTGTAGAGGCGGGGTTTCTTAAAGGGACAGAGCTGACTGAGTCGTTTCAGGCAGAGGCTGTATGTGGGCCTGCACAGAGCACCAGTTTTAACTGAAAG
The DNA here is from genome assembly GCF_022749685.1 of Semicossyphus pulcher. Classification (NCBI taxonomy): domain Eukaryota; kingdom Metazoa; phylum Chordata; class Actinopteri; order Labriformes; family Labridae; genus Semicossyphus; species Semicossyphus pulcher. Next base: position 6,244,861 of record NW_027211702.1, read on the forward strand.
TTATGCTAAGCTACTCCACAGGTATCACAGAGTGAAGTATGAAGCTTGAAATTAGCAGGGCGTCCATGTGACACGGGGAACCAACCGTCTGCAGGTTTCTATTCACACCACAGATTCAAACACTGGATGAACTCCTCTTTAGACACAGTGTAGATAATGTGTGCGACTGAAGAGCTGACACACACACACACACACACAAACACACACACACACACACACACACACACACCTGTGAAAGTGAGCAGGACCAAAAATATACTCTGTCTGCTCTTCAGATATCTCAGTGTGTGAGAAGGTTTCATGAATGAGTCTGAATGAGAGAGAGAGTGTGTGTGTGTGTGTGTGTGTGTGTGTGTGTGTGTGTGTGTCTGTGTGTGTGTGCTGGAGCATCCACACAGATAAACGCTCAGTCTGAGTAAAATATTCAGCAGAGGATTTTAGAGCTGAGCTGCTGAAGAAATATGGACCACACACACACACACACACACACACACACACACTGAGAGAGAAGCACTCAGCTGATCCAGCAACTACAGTGAGTGAATGTGTGTGTGTGTGTGTGTGTGTGTGTGTGTGTGTGTGTGTGTGTGTGTGTGTGCGCGCATGTGTGCTCTCCTACCACCAATTAGCTTAATTAAAGTGTTTGGACATAATTTATTGACAGCAGGAGACTCAGAGAGAGGGGGGGGGGGGAGGGAGAGAAAGAGAGGGAGAGAGGGAGGGAGAGAGAGACAGAGAGAGGGAGAGAGAGAGAGAGAGAGCGAGAGAGAGCGAGAGTCTTCTCTGCAGCTCTCAGATCAGTTGGTTCAGAAACCAGCCTCCTGAATCTGAACAACAAACATGAAGTTCCTAAAGTGCCTCTTTGGAGTATTTAAAGTGAACTGGAGCGAGAAGTCATCCATGACACCTGCTCAGGCCGGCTGCTTCCTCTGCTGCATGTCCGAACATTTGTTTGACCCTTACTCATGGTGCCGTTTGATCGTCTGCCTGGTTACAGAAACAACCTGATTTAATATGAAAGCAGGCAGCAGGAACCAAAGAAGAACCCTGGACTGGACCTGGACCCGGAGCTGCCATGTGTTTGATTTAGTTTCAGTAAAAGCTTTTGACACACATGAAGTCAAACATTCCCAGTTGAGAGGACACGCACAGCTAAGACGATGACGCCTCATTGCATTTGTTCTCGGGGTTCTCTTGTGTTTTGGCTGCATGTTTCTTTGGGCACCAATAAAGAACTTCATCTTCCTGTGTGAGATGACCAGCCTTAACCTGAGCAGTCCCCGTCCATCTAAGCTGAGCAGCAGAAAGCCAGTCTGATTATGCAGCCTCACACATGATCAAAGCAGGTGTAAAAAGGCAAGACCCCATTTAATACATTAACAGCCTGATCAAAGCTGGTAAACGGCAGTCAGACCCACCAAAAGCCTAATTCTGAGAGTCAGCAACAGATCCTGAGAGCCACTGATCAGGCCTGAAGCCCAGTCAGACCCAGCATGTCTGACCCTGATCTGTCCCAACCTGTCACTGAGGTTAACCCAGCTGCAAAACCCTGAAAGATTCACTAAATATACATGATCAGAGCACTAGAAAGGGCTGCTAGAATTCAGGCAGAACGTGGTGTAGCTTCTCAGACGCAAACCTGATCAAACGTGGAACAGACGAGCAAAATGAGTAAAAAGCACAAAAACCTGAACAAGATGAGCCGTTTTCTTGGTTTCTTGGTGGAAGTGAAGGTGACACAGCTGCAGAAATCTCACATTCAACACAGACACATTCAGTGAAACCTGCTGATCACATGATCAGACTGTTGAATCCCAGTCAAATCCATATAAACCCAGTAAAAACCAACAAGATCAGACGAGCAGGATTCAGGTGAGACCCAGTAAAGCTTCCAGAAACACGCAGAAACCAAATCAAAGCATGAAAATCTGCTAAACCTCAGCCCGACCTGCAGCCTGAGCCTGATCAATACATCACTTCGTTATTTGGGGGATACAGAAGGTAGAGCTGAAGAATAGGCTATATCACTAAATCTGATCAAAGCAGCAGCCCGACACGCGATCAGAGCCGCTGAAGACCGTTTAAATCCGGTCAAACCCGCAGCTGCAGCCTGAGCACACACAGTACAACCCGGTCAGACCCGGTCAGACCCGAGTCCGCCCGGGTTAGAGGCGAGGTTTAACCAGCAGCCAACAGGGAGACGCAACAAATGTGTCTGGTCTGCGGCAACCAGAGCAACCAGCAACCACACACACGCTCGCGCAGGGGCAGAACCCGCACACACACGCACACACTGCGGGGCACAAACACGCATATTCCTCTTCTTTTTTTTTCCTCCACTCACCGTGCGCTGTGGTGTGAGCAGCCAGCAGCCAGCAGAGCAGCAGCAGGTAGAGTCCTCCTGTTCTCCTCCTCCTCCTCAGCACCAGCACCTCCCAAACATCACCAGTACATCCACCCAGAACCAGCTCCATGCTGCCCGGCTCCAGTCCCGATCAGCCCGAGGAACCACCGGAGCAAACACGCCCGAAAACCCTGCTGGTGTTTATACAGAAAAATCCTCCACAGAATCCAAGTCAATCAAAAATCAAAAGAAGAAAAAACACAGGGTGGTAAGTCAGGAGGATGAGGATGAGGAGGAGAGAGAGAGGGCTGAAACAACCTCTCCTCTCCCCAAAAAAGAGCCCTCCCTGGTCGGGCTTGGATCCCCAAAAAAGCAAAAAAAAAGAAAAGAGAAATCCAACAGAGACACTGAGGCAGTTAGTTTCCGTCTTTTCGGGGCGAGAAATAAGTTCCAGGAACTATGAAGGCAGAGTCTCCATCACTGCTGCCCGGTGCGGCTCATTCCCAGTCACAGTGAAGCGAGGAGGGGTAAAATCCACGCTGCCTTCCCGGAGGTCTGCTCCGTCTGCCGGGGAGGACGGATGGAGAGGGTCGGAAAGGGAGGAGGGAGAGAGACGAATCCACTCTCTCTCTCTCTCTTTTCTCTGTAGGTCTATACAGCTGGAGAGAGAGAGGAGGTAGAGAGACATAGGCAGAGTATGGAGCCATTGATCTAAAGGGGCTGGAGGTAAAGCCCGGAGCCGGAGCGCAGAGGAGGGGAGCGGGGTGGGGGGAGCAGCTGGAGCCGGCCGGCAGAGGCAGAGCAGCGGGGAGAGATTAGCTGAACTCTCCTGCCCTCTCTGGTCACACCCGGAACTTTACACTTCAATTACAGCTTTTCAGCAATATAATCCAGCATTCACAGACGGGCAGGATTGTAATGATTTTTTTGTTTGTTTGTTAAAAGTAGAATTTTAAAGTTATTAATGTTTAATTTGATTTGTATGGAGGTTTATTTCCACCAAGGAAAGAGAGACATTTTATTCAATACAAAAATTAAATATTGATGGAAAGTAAAAGACTTTGACTGTTGTCTGTTTTCACTGCATTCATGTTATCTCTTGATTTATTTAGAAATACTCACCCTGCCCCCCATGTCTCCTGCCTCACGTGTCAGCCCCGCCCCAATTAGACTCACCTGTGTCTTGTTTCCCTTGATTGCCTACACACACCCTGTGAGAGTCTTCCCTCTCACTGTGTATTCCTTCCTTTGATCTTTTGAAGTTGCCTTTTTGCCCCTTTTGGATGATTTGCCCGTGATCACCTGTGTATCGAACCTGGACAGGGTATTAAACTGTGTCTTTTGCTTTTACCTGCAGTTGCAGCTTACAGTTCTAACCTGTGAGAACACTCTGGGTTACATCTCATTACAAAAGTGAACTTTCAATTAACCTTTCTTTTCCTGGCAGGAGAACAAAGATACCAGCAGTGGGAATCACTTTTTTTTCATGCTTTTATTAATTTTCTTTCGCACCTGTCTGCTAAATCTTCAAAAACAACTTTTTCCTGGAACAAATCGTCTTCGACAGCTGTTTGATTCACATGTAGAGAAGCCAGGCTCCGTCCTCTTAAAAGACCTGCACCCAGAAGTACGGACAATTTTGGCTGCAGACATGGACCTGATTTGGCCGTAGACAACGAGACAACACCACGTTAAACATTTAAACAATTCTTTACTGAACCAAATGAATCCAGGTTGCTTAAGTAACTCAGCACACTCGGCCCAGGTGTGCTGAGTTAGTCCAATTAGTGAATGACACAGGTTAGAGGCACACCTCCAGAATGACAGTAAAACACTGTGACCAAAAAGACAAACCAAACAAGAGTGTCCGTTATTTTTCTCCAGCAGCACAAAATAAGAAATGGATAAGAAAGCTAATCGCTGGTCGGCCGAGGAGACAAGCTGCCTCCTCGCAGGAGATCCAGAACCAGCTGGAGGGATCAACGAGGACCAAAGCAATGTTGGACGAGATCAGGCGTGAGATGGCTGCAGCGGACAGGACAGGACAAGTTATATAAACTTAAGAAAGATTACCGGGACCAGACAGACCTCGGCCGAAGCGGCAGCAGTCGCCCTCGGAGAAATCCCCACTTCGAGGTCCTTGACTCGGTGCTCGGCGACAGACCGACGTGCCAACTTACCGGGGCCTTAAACTCACGACAGTTGGTCTGTAGATGGTGGAGGACTCGCTTCACATTCAGAGCTCTACTGATTAGTTATGTTTTTGTTTGCCTGGGCTGCTCCGCATGCTACTCATTTGTGCACTACATTTTGCCACTGGCTCATAAACTAACGTCACTTAACATTTGGCTTCCAGGCACGCATTGTTTTAAGTGCAACAGAAGAATTTGTTCATTGTTCTCATTGTGTTGTTAACAGAATTGTCTGCAGTCGATATTTATAAAATAATATAAATATTATAATAAATGTATCTTTATGCTCTGCAACACCCTGACCCTTTTTTGCTGGTTATGCTAAACCAGGGTACGACATAAGCACTGGCCCGGTGGCCCGATGGTATGTTTGTAACCCCCGGGACAGTAGATTAAGCATTTAACTGGCCCGCTGTGCCAGTAGGATCCACAAGCCCACAATGTAAAGAATAGAGTAGCCCTCCAGAGATTCACAGACTGACTTTCTATGCAGAATCCCGCGGTAATCTCCATTAGAAGTCAGCATCACTGCAGGCACTTTGGCTACTGCTGTCAACAACACGTTATGCGCTACTCGCTGCACTCCAACAGAGCAGCTGTCATTCTAGAACACGCTCACGTTAGCAAGCTAACGCGGACTAATATAAACACACGTTTTAGTTTTCATACAGACGAGGCAGATTTACTTCCCCCAGTGCTCATGTAACACCCATAGCAGTGTTTCCCACACATAGAACAACAGGAACAGTCCGTCTGATATCACATAGTGCAGCTTTTAATGAGAGCAGAGTGAACTGACTGCTGTGCATGCAGAGTCTGTGTGTCAGTCACCTGCCTGTAAACTGTAAACATGCACGCGACGCTCCGGCCATCACAGATGCGCCTGCGAGATGATCAAGTCAGACGGGCAGTTACGTGAGGTGGCCATAAGTGTGTGTATTCCCGTTATCAGCGGAACCTCGTCCTGGTGCACGTTAGCGCTGTGGCTACATAAACGGACCGTTCACAGAGCGGACGTGCCGCGGACTGTTTAACAGCTACAGGAAGCAGGAGACAGTAGGATTTCGTTTTAAAAAGTTCCTCTCACGGGCTGATCACGCTAATCAAGCATACATTTGAACAGCGTCAGAAATGGTAGGTACACCTTACCCTGAAATTCCACAGGATCCGTCTCCGGCGCGGTCCGTCTCCCGGCACGTATCGTTAGTGGGGAGACGCTTCTGGGACACGCCGGGTCTATTTTTGACGGAGGCCGCTTCAAGCACGCATCAAGCATGCGTCAAGCTCGCGCCGTCTGACAGACCAGAACCGCCAAACGGAACGTGCCAGACACGGAGCCTGTAGGATCCAGGCGTTATAAGTAATGCAACTGCAGCTATTACTAGTTATTCATGCGGGTGTCAGAGCTGCTGAACCAAGAGTGGTAAAAGAAGCCTCTTTATACTCATATGATTATTTTGGTTTATAAAAGTTCCACTATTGACTGAACACATATTCAGTATTAAGAACCCTCACATGAAGAGAAACAGAATGGACGTTAAAATAATACCGAAATAACAAATTATTTTAGGCCAGTGAATTTAGAAAGTTACTGGCCCGGAGTGCCAGTGGAAAATTATGCTCATTGTCGACCCCGGTAATGCTTTTTAGTTATTTAATTTTTTTTCTAACAGTGTTTCTGTTCATTGTTAAAAGGAGACGGGACAGCACCACAGCGCTGTGACCGCTGGGTGTGTTAAACACAGTCTTCCACTCATCCTTCTTCCTGATGGGACCCATTTTTGAGGTCAAGCTTTGGGAAAAAAAAGCCCTCCCTGTAGCAGCAGCGAACATGAGAGAGAGAGAGTAGCCTACATGTTCCTATCAGACATCCACACATGGAGAATCAATGTTTCAGACTGTGTCAAGTCGACAACGCACAGCAAGAAGTTTTACTTTCATCTTGTTGCTTCGCAAATCTTTGGTCTACACTGGCCGCTGGACACAATTATTACAGCAGCAGCTCCATCCCAAAATAACTCCCAAAGCCAGTCGAAGTGTGGCTGAAGCCTCGTAAACCATGGTGCCCAACATGTCAGGCAGGATGTCGATGATGCTCAGATGTCTTGTAGTGAAGCTCTTGTGGTTTGGGAGTAAAGTCATCAACATGGAGTGTCTAGTCAGGACACGGGAGGCTGGGATTCCTTTTAGCATTTATTGATAACTAAATCAAACGTACACAGATGCACAGGCACTGTACTGTTGTATTGTGTGAGGTGGGAGTGTTAAATCACATACACGTTATGCCATCTACAATGAACATAAGTCTCACAATATTTTGACCATAAATTGCAAACAGAAACTGTTGCCTTTTACAATGAATACACACATTAACACTTGTGGTCATGAACGCACACAAACTGTTAAACAACTGACACATAGCTTCTGTTAAACGTCAAACTTTACAAAAAAAAAAACTAACTGCCACTTTTGAACCAGCTCAAGCCGGGTGCAAAACGGTCATTAACCCTGCAACGGGTCCACCGTCACTGTCCACCTGTCCTCCTGCCACCTGAGCCTTTTGCACGTCTCACGGTGGTTACCTGACATGTCCAAGCTGAGAGTTACAGCCGTGTGGGTCTCTGAGCTCAGGAAGGACTTTTATTGTCTCGACAATCTCAAAACCCATCGGCTACATCAAACCACAACTTTTTTTCTCTGGGGCCAACTGCCAATATTTTGGGGCTTCCATTGAAGCCAGCCAATATCCTGATAACTAATATTGAGTATCCCTGCCAAGATTTCCTCCTCCATCTGCTGGTCATTATTCACAGTCAAGATAGCAACCGCAGACGAGAGACTAGAGTTTCAGTTGAGAGAAAACGTCTGGATTATAAGCTGCGTTCAAAGACATCTGTTTTAATAAACAGCTAAGTTGTTGTCCTGTAAGAGCTGAAAGGTTGAAATTTCATTTGGGCAAATGCATCACACCTTTTTTGCCTTCCACATGGACTGATTACCTGCATTCAACCAAAGCCTGCTCAAGCGTGATTGGTCAATGCTACTCAGACTACAAACAGAAACCAGAATGCTTCTGAATGCATAAACAGACATCTGTTTATAAACTCGGCTAAAGGTTTGTGGCTGATGCCAAACTTGCAGGCGTACCGTCCATGAACGCTGCCGTCTGCAGCGAATCAGAAACTGTGCTGGAAACTTTCTGACAAAGGTATCATCCTACAACCTTTATTTCTGACTGACACACATGCAGGTACAAACACCTACATACACACATCCACCTCCACACATCACACAAAGACACACAGAACTAAGGTGGAGAAGATCCCCTGTGTCTGATAAAAAGCTCACACACACACAATTACCCAATTACTGATTATCAGACTGTGAACTCTGAGCAGAATAAACACTGCGTGTGTGTGTGTGTGTGTGTGTGTGTGAGAGAGAGAGAGAGAGAGAGAGAGAGAGAGAGAGAGAGAGAGTCTAACAAAGCCGTCTTTATTTCACATTGAAAACCCTCCAATAGGAGCCAATTAGAACACAATGCAGCTGATAGCATGTATTTATCCTGCTGCTGCCCCCACCCCGTCATCTGCTGGTGGCCGTGACGGAGGTCTGTCTCCTTCAGCAGGAAGCTGACTGACTGAGTTCACGCTGAAAGATTCAGGAGGAGATTTCCATCATTCAGGTGTGACAGCCTTTTAAAGAAGACGTCTTTAGAAACCTGAATTTGTCGACCGTTGCTCCTTCAGTTTAAATCTAAGGTGGTCAGCAACACCTTCACATCTGCGGCTAAATATTCCCTTTAATAGGATGAAATCTTTCCTGTCCTCCATCACTGCTGCTTCACAGTTTTACCTTCTCTCTGTCTGTGTTTTCATCACAGAGATCAGCCGCTCAGATCTCCCAACACAGCAGTGTAAGACAATGAAACCCCACGATGTGTGTGTGTGTGTGTGTGTGTGTGTGTGTGTGTGTGTGTGTGTGTGTGTGTGTGTGTGTGCGTGCGTGCGTGTGTGTATGCGTGAGTTCTCCTACAAACGGATATTAATGTCAGACGGGAAATTAAAAGCCAGGTTTGTGAGATTTTGTGTGTGTCGGCCTCTCTGTGTACGAGCAGTGTGTAGTGTAGGGTTCTTTAATGGCAGACTGATATGAACACACACACACACACACACACACACACACACACACACACTGACCCACATACTACCACAGATTGGTCGTCAGTGATGCTCAGTGCTACAGGACTGGACAAAAGGAGACGAGCACTAGAGACGTCGACATGTCTGAAGACACCTGTTCATCAGAGTTAAAGTACCTCCTCGTGGATGTACGCCTCCGCTAACCCCTCAAGTTGTTGTTAACATCCATCAGTGTTTCCTACAGATAGACAGCGTTACTGTAACTGTAGCTGGGACGGGGGATGCATTTGTATATTAAGGGGATATAAGCAGCATGGAAAGGTTGCACCACGATCTTTTACAGGAGGGACATTCGACCAGAGAACATCCATCCATTGTCTTCTGCTTGTGGGGTGTGTCCATTTGGCAGCAGGCCTAGCAAGTTAGCGCATCTTTTCCAGCTCCTCCGACATAAGATCCCTCCAGCGAGCTCTGGGTGCACCTCATGGTCTCCTTGTTATAATGTAACCAAAAGGTTGGACCCACATACAAACAGCAAAACACACTGGAAATGCAGGTTGACAAAAGGTAATTTATTCCAAACTGAGAGGCTGAAGTTGAGCAGGGCAAGGCAGACCAGAGTGGCTTGAGGACAGGAGCTGGGCGCGGAGACGGTGGAGACGGCAGGAGAAGGTGGATCTAAGCACAAAAAACACAGAGTCAGCACGACAAATAAGCGGTCAAAAAGCTTTCAAAGAGCAGCCTGGTCGAGTACCACGTGGTGAACGGACGAACTGGCAAGGAATGACTGTCTCAACCAGGCTTTTACACAGAGCAGAGTGTAGGTGGCTTGATTAGCTGATGAGCGGCAGGTGTGCAGGCTTGTTCTGAGAATGAAGTCAGCAAGGCCGCGCCCAGCTCCTACTGACACACAAAGAGAGAACATACATGCACACAAGGGAGGGGAAACACAGGGAACCACGGGGAAGACAGACTAGGACCTTGACACTCCTCCTTGTTTGACGTGCCCAAAAGCCTCCAAGGAAAGGTGCCCCAAAGGCATCCTAATCAGTTACTTGAACCACCTCCGCTGGGTCCCATCAGTGGATCAAAAGAAGCCAAAAGGAACCCAAAGAACATCTCTCTCTCTCTCTCTCTCTCTCTCTAATAGATCATCTACTCTTAGAGCTGATGGTCTCATCCTCTCAGATGTGGCAAATCTGAAGATATTCCCACCAGGCGTTCCCAGGATAAAACCTTCACAAGAATGGTACCTGAATGATGACCATAGATGAAACCAGAGTGAAGTTGACCTTGAAAAAATGGTCAAATAAGTGGCCAAAGTCAATTTAAGTGATTACAGTGACCTTTGACCTCCAAATTTTGTCCTTGGTCGTTCGTGCAAAGTTTGGACATAATCACGCCAGGCGTTCCTGAGATATCTTGGGAATAATGGCTAGATGAGTGTTTTTCCAAGACATTATGATGTCTCAGTGAAGTTGACCTTTGACCGTTTAGGACAAAAAAATACATTTGTCCTAAATTGTGAACAAACAAGATCTAACCGGTTCATCCTTGAGTCCAAGTGGAAGTTTAAAGCACGTCCTGACGGACAAGTCAGTCGAAGTTCTCTCCTCTCCTGCCAGGTTTTTAATCTACATTTACTTTCAATCTGTCTTGTGATGAAGATTGCTAAATTCAAATTGCAGTAATGTGAATTCTGATGTAAGCTTGGCTTCCCTTCGGTTGACAGATTGATGCAGTTTTTGCTAGCTTGGCGCGGGTGCACGCGGAAGTTAGCTTCCCTGAAAGAAGATCTTCATAAATCAGAGGAGTTCAGGTGTCATGCTTCTGCAGTGTCGTCACTGAAGTCATTATCCAGATGGACCCAGCGAAGGTAAGATGTTTGAAGAGGTTCTGGGACGCCAGAAATTACACCAATAGTTGAAAACTGCCGAGGCTGACTCCAGCATGCTGAACGACACTGAGGAGCTGGTTTGTTTCAGGGTTACCTTCTAATCATCCACTGACTGCTTGTTTAAACACATGATGTTTTTTTCTGTCACTACATGTGTTTGAATGTTAATATAAATACAAATATACGTTCACATCATTCTCAAAGATAGTGGCACACTGTATGTGATAAGCAAATGAAATCCCAGCAGCTTTTAAACACTTCAGATTTTTAAAAAGACCAGAAAACATTTTAATTGTGATTTCCTTTCAGTCAGACTGACAGTGACGATGCCACCCAACTTCTAAATAGAGTTTATTAAGTTGAGATAGAATCAACCCAGCGACCCTAAAGATGAGCTCATGTAGATTGTGAATGTTGATTCTCCCTAATTAAAAAGAAAAGTGACAGTTGTTGTCTTGTTAGAGTTTGACTAATGATGTTACAGCAAACGATGCACAAACAAACATTTTACATTATAATGCCTATCAGGCACATTACTCGATAACAACGTCTCCATTATTATTGAAACCCCATTAAACATCCAATTAAGAGTTTGTCTCTGAAAGAAAAAGACTGATTATCTCCGAGATGTTTACATGTTTTATTGTCTCATCTCATGCAGAAGTACACACACACACACACACACACACACACACACACATATAAAGAGTCAGTAGCCACTCTTAAAGAGTTGCGTTGTTGATTTGAGTCCTCTCTTCTGCGGCTTCCTTCGGTGTTACTTCACACCTCCTCCAGATGTTTGACTTCCTTACCATTTAGATGAGCTTTAAATAGTCACTCTGAATGCTAAACTAATTCTGTCCTTCCTTTGATTACTTACCAAAGCTCATGATCATGAGTGAGGGTTGAAACAGTTACAGACTGACAAATGAAGAGCCAACAGAGCCACATCGTCTGCATACAGGAGGACTTGAACCTGAAGCTGTCCTTCACCCTCAGCTTCGCCTTGATATCCATTCAAATATGAAACAGTAATATAAGAGGAAGTCCTCTATACCTACACTAAACATGCACAAATCTAATGACCTCCTGCCAGGCTTCAGAGCGGTCCCCTGATCCAGGACCCAACAGGAAGTGGATTTTTGAGTTCTGATTGGCGACTCTGACAGAACAAAATCCAATGACTGTATATAAGAAGTAGACAAAGTCTCTTGGTAATAAAGTTAAGACATCTTGAGTGCGCCTTAAACATGTGTATTTTCTGATGGCCAGTAGGGGGCGACTCCACTGGTTGGTTAAAGCCATTCAGTAGTTTGTAACAGAAAATGGTCGTACTTCTCTCTTGATTTATTCCCTCAGTAAACATTTTCCTAATGAGTTTATGAACTCAACCTCTCGTTTCAAGTCTTCTTCAACGCAGCATGATGTTCAATTTTCAAATTATGGTCCCATTTAGAGTAAAATAGATCATATAGCAGGGGAGGGTTCAGGGCAGGCCTACCTTGTCAATCCATCAACCAGGAAGTCATGTCTGTCTGACCTCTCGTCCAAGCCTTCGAAGTTGAAGGCCAATTGCGTCACAGTGTTGCATCGAAGGCTCCTTCAGATGTGACCGGCAAATGCTTCCTCCTTTTCCCGGGACACAAACGATCAATCGGGTGCATCCTTTGTGGTCCAACCTATCCCAAGATGCATTGCGCGCCAATTCAAAGGAGATGGCGGACTCTCAAGCGGCCGAGGAATACACTTTGAACGATAAAAATAAGGAAGAGAAAATATGGAAAGTGGCTTGAAACAAATTAAGTTAAGTTAGGTGATGTTAGTTATGATAGTTACCTGTTGCTGACGCAAGGGTAAGGGAAGGAACAGCTGGTGACGCAAACAGGAAGTCCTCCGTAGACCGGACTATCTCATTTCAGCCTACACAGGCTGCAGATGAATCATCCTCTGGAGAGCGCGTCCTCCGAAGAGAAGAAAGCCAGAAACATATGAAAGGATCTTTTGCTCCTGCAATCTACACATATATCTTTGTTTTGTTTTTTTAATAGTCTCATAATCTCCTTCATCAGGCTGTTTGACATCCCCACTGAATCCAAGTTGTTTCCTTGTACAGCCTGCAGCTCGCTCTCGGCCTGTCTGATTAAAGGTAAGTCTTGCTGTGCGTCTTGTATTAAAATTCATGTCGTGTCTGACTGATATTCTTTTGTCTAAGTAACATGTCGGTTCATTGTTAAACTGGACCTGTGCAGCACTGCTCCCTTAATATCCGTGTGTAATTATCTGTGTGTCCACACTGTAAGAGTTCTCACTCTGCTCTCGTCTCACCACAGGCTGAAAGACGCAAAGGGCCACAAACGTAATGACTTCTTTAATGACGGATAATTAATTGAATCCTCACGTAGCACACGCTGCACAGAAACACAGTTTTAGTACTTAAAAATCATTTAATTAACATTCGTATCATCGAGACGGAGGCAGAGAAAAGTCGAGCTTCACTCCTGTAACTTTTTTAATCACAATATGATTAAAGAGTTTATTACATTTAATTCTAAAGCTGAAGGTTTTGATTTAGTTGAACGCTGCAGATGGTCCTCTAATTATTTGATTCAGTTTAGCACTCAGGACAACTCTTAATCATCTGACGAACGATCAGATGTAATGAAAACGCTCCCACAAGATGCGTTTAGTGACGAGTCGTCGGAGGATTCAAACTAATTTGCTGACACGTGTTGCACTGACAAGCTGTTGTTTGTAAATTAAAACTTAGAAGACAATCGTGGCATTTCAGACGGCCATTGAACGCACCAAAGGGGAAGAAACGGTTGTATTGTAATTATAACTTTTTTGTACTCTTGGTACCCGTTACTTGGCATCTAATGATTAAGACAGTCGACTCTTGTGATTAGGGGAAAAGAGATATCTTCGGAGATGCTGTGTCACTGATAAATCAATCAGTTCGATCATTAGCTTTCATATCATACAACAATGGCGGACGTGCATGCTAATGACATCCTGTAGAGGCTTCATGGTTCTGTTTCCTTAATTGGATGTATTAAACACGACATCATAATCTCAGTAAGAAACAGGGCTGTCACTTTGTGTTCAAACACTTGTGTGATTGGTGAAAGAGTTCCTATTTAAACTGTAATGACCTGTTAAACTCAACAAGAAGTTTCTCTTCTGTTCCAGCAGAGGGCGCTCTAAAAACTCACCATCAGCTTCAGCTCTTGCATACCCTTTGACCTGTCAGTAAACTAATGTTAAGATGTTTGCTTAAAACTTGGAAAAAAATCAGAAGCATTGTCTGGAGGAAGTTTAGGTTGCACACCGTATGTCAGAATAATTAACAACTTAATGTTTGTCGACAAAGCAGCCGTCCAAATCTACGGACTCTCTTTAACCCAGGTGAGGCAGCAGTGATGATGAACGGAGCAACTTCGACTGAACGTCACACTATTCGACACTCAGAGGTCCTCTTGCACTGTCACGGTAAGGAAGTAAGATTTATATGCAAGGATGTGTGGTATTCATTATTAGTACTGCTGTTAACAATGCTAACATTAAATAGCTGGCAGAAAGTAAAGGTGTTGTTACATGTGTTACACATGTTCAAAAACGAAAGGGGCCTTGAAACAAATTATACTTAAAATAATCGGTTAACTTACTCGACGTTAGTTATGCTAGCTAGTTAGCCTGAAAGCTACCTGTTGCTAGGCGACAGGAGCAGCGTTTGGTGACGTCTCATTTTAGTTCGGGTTTAACGTCTACGCAGGCTACGAATGGAGCATCCTCCATGGACCGCCTCCTTGGAAGGCTGCAGCTCCTGGATCGGGACGCAGCTATTAACAGACACCTGCCGACCAATCAGAAGTGGGAATTCTTAGTGGTCGGTGTGCAATACTTTTGAGAATGAAAACATTTTAATCTGTTTTCTCTTTATAGTTGTAGTGTTCTTTGTTGAATACAATGAGTTTCATTAAAAATTCATAAAAGGAAAACATTGCCCAAAATGTGTGTGTGTGTGTGTGTGTGTGTGTGTGTGTGTGCCTTACATACATAGAGAATTTTGTCGTTGCAGTACCAAAGCTTCTGTTTTGCAACCAATTCTCAATATTCAGATGTTGGAGCGTCCTTGAGCACACTTTGCTGAACAGTCTCTGCTCTGAGGCGCTTCATCAGTTAATCGTTATGAAACTAAAAAAATACATCAGAAAAAAAACTGAAGTAAGACGGATCATCTTTTTGTTAAACATCTCTGCAGGTTCTTTTAGTAGAAATTAACTTCTGGGAAAGAAGGAAGTTAATCTGTAGGGACGATTTATGAAACGATCTTAACCTGAAGAACACGTTTTATCTTTCATGTGTTCAAACATGTAAAACCCTTCTGAAGTCTGAACCCAGTCCCTGGTACTAATTATCGGTGTTGGCCGGTGGGATGAAGTTTGCCTGTTTGAGGCCAGAATCAATACTCAGAGGTGTTATCAGTTTATTAGCAGTGGTGGTGTGCCAGAGACTCCCCTGATAAGATTGTAATGTAGCTGCAGTCCAAACAGCAGCTAAATGGACTGAACAAGCTGCTGTTTGTGTCTGTCGGCTGCAAGTCGGATCGTATCTGCAAAACAAAGAGCAGCAGAGGAACGGCAAACAGAGAGGGAGGAGAGGATGGAGGCTTTAATCAATGCTGCTCAGCCAGGGATGGAGGGAGCGGGTAGAGAGGTGCAGACAGCAGGAATGTGAGAGGTGGAGGAATGAAGAGAGGAGGAGGAAGGGAGGTCTGTACTGCTGGCATCTAAACCAAAACACTCCACCAGAAATACTCTGTAGTTGAGGCCCATCATGGAAACTGATCTGGTCTGAGCCAGGATCATCCAGCCTGTCAAATATGGCAGCCAGGTCAGTGCTAGTGTCAGTTTTGCAGGTTAAGGGCTCAGCCGTCAAGTAAGCCTTAAAGAGCTGCTCCAGTCATGGTTTAAGACGTATAAAATGCTCTGCTTGAAATAATAAATTGTGTCTGTTTTTTTCTGCAAAATACGTCTAAATACCTCGTAAAAATCCTCCCAAGGCATCTCCTCCTTCTCTCTCATTAAATATTCCTCAATCTCCATAGGCCCCGCCCACTATGCACGTTCCCCTCTGTCGTGCGCCTGTAGCTCACCTTCGACCCTGCCCATCAAACTCAGAAACCTGAATGCTTGTGGTGATTTTTCTATTTTGCCTCGTTAGCTTCTGTACACCACCCGATGGCAAGTGGTCATATAGGGGTAATTCAGCCATGCATGTTCAAACCAGAAAGCTACGTAGAGGTATTACAGCCGAAAACAAAACTCGTCTCTGCTGTCATTTAGTGGCAACTTGTTGAAACTCAGCTAGCTTGAAATGTAGTAATTAGCAGCATCCTTAGGTTTGTGATGTCACAAACCTGCCGATCTGAAGACGTGTGGTTCAGCCTGTCCTTGGTACACTGCAGTTTAACAGCAGACAGGCCCAGCCATGGAGATGACTGCTCATGTTGTCCCTGATACGTCTTGTAGCACATGAAGAACACCACATGGAGATGTTTACAAGGTTAAACACTGGATTTTACCTGGAGGGGGTCTTTAAACCTTCTTTGATCAGGCACATTTACCCCAAAGGATTATGATGCTGCTCTTCCAAGCCGTTCATGGCTGCCAGCTGAAGAAATCTACTGGAGCAATTACAAACACTTTTTGGCATTTAGAGCCCGAAATATGTAAATAAAAGAAGGCCCGGGTTTAAAAATGACATTTACCAAAGGACTCAAGCTGCTTTCACCAAAAAATGAATTTGAGTTGAGCAATTTATTGAAAACGTTGGTAGTTTCATTTTTGGGAGCATCTTACCATGAACCATTAAGGCCACAGCAGCACAGTGTTAAGCTCACTGAGGTGAGGACCCAAACGCTGGACACGGAAAGAGTAAGCAGGTTTGTGGTTTGAAAGGATGGGATTTATTTGCAAGCTGCTTGGTGTGGACCGGAAAACCGTTGGCTCGATGACTGAAGGAATCCTCGACACTGCAAAACAGCAGGCTGGTCGTGGTCCTGAGGCACACGAAGAAGTGATTACTTATATAAAAAAGACTGAAAACCAGAGGATTTCACTAGAATTCACAAGAGCCGAGGATCTTTCGAGATTGTTTTTTTTTTGGCTTTATTTCAGAGAGAGGACAGTGGATAGTGGCGGAAATGGGGGAAGAGAGAGTGGAGACGACGTGCGGCAAAGGGCCGAAGGTGGGAGTTGAACCCCGGCCCATCGCATCAGGGACTATAGCCTCTGTATATGGTCGCCGATTTAACCGCTGAGCCAAACCGGCGCCAAGCCAAGACAACTGGGGACTCGACAACTTCCCATTAGAAATTTCCGACTTCCGACCTCAGAGCGTTCCAGGTGCACAACGCCGAACATAAATAAAAAAACACGGCCGACCGTGAGGAAGTAATGTTTCTTTCTTTCAGAGATTATTTAAAGTAACCAGCTACCTCATCACATTAACGACATTTCTTATGAGAATTTACATGCAGAACACGAGTTACTACATGATAGTAGTAGTTATGTCACTTTAATTCTGCCAAATAACATTAACGCTCTGACTCTCTGTGAAGTCGGGGTAGATGAATCTGCTCCGAGTGCAAGTAGGAACTCTAAGGATGGCATTCCAGAGCAATTTTTCTAGTCGGAGGTCTAAAAAAACTTGACTTCCGAGAACGCAGCATTTGTACTGCAGGCTGATGAACTGATGACAGGCGGGTGAGTCTACTGAGAGGATGATGAGTTGATGATTGACAGGTGTGATGAGACCGAGCCAGAGGAGAAGCAGGCACGCCCACGCCGACATGAACACAAACAAACACATGTAGGCACCGGCCCAACACACACACACTGCTTTAATGTGTGGAAGTCTAATCATTCATACACCACCATCTTTCTAAATGTGTTGAGTCGATGACTTAATCAATCAATAATTACTCAATAATTGAGTTGATATAATATTTTTTACAGTAAATAAATAAAATCCCAGCATCACTTCTGCACGTTGTATCAAGACTGCGGAAACACAATTAGCTGGAGATGATTGAGTGTAAAAATAAATACATTCAAAACAATTATCAGACAGTAACCGGCCGCAGCAGCGAGCCGCACCAAGCAACGCTGGCAGGGAAAAACATGCTAATGAGTACTGTCTGGGACGGGAACCAATCTGGGGAGGACCCAAGAGGTCTCTTTAGTATTCTTCCTGTGATCTCAGCAGCAAACGCACACAGCGACATTATCAGACTCACAGTGTTAGTTATGGAGAATATTGTTATTAGTGCATTATGAAGGCAGCAAGGCAAAGTCATGAGCTATGAGGGGCCACTGTCCTAGGAGTAGTAGCAGGGGTTCATTCTCTTTTCCAAAGTACTTCAGTAGGATCCTGCAGGATCAATCCGCCGACCTTCTGAAGGGAGAATGACCCCGTCGACCTCGGAGCCACAGCCGCCCCTAAGTAGTCTTGTAAAGGTCTTAAGTGGTCAGAAGTAAGTATTTTACAAATTACATGATGGTGTAGGTTAAAGAAAAGAGTCAACGGTGACTCGAGCATCGACTTCCTGGGTGTAGGCTGTGCGATGTTTGACCAATGACTGCACATTTAGATGGACCATAAAAGGTCTGAACAGTCTGAACAGTGAATCTGAACCGCCTGTTTAGTGTTCTGACACATCACCCAGCCACTGCTGAGGCTTAAGAAGACAAAAAGTAGGAGCTGAAACTGTCTGCAGTTTAATTAACTTATGTGTATTCCAATACGGCGTTTATATAACCGCAGGACTGAGATTTAATGAACGTTTTCTTTTTCATCAACAGTAAAAATGTTTTTTATAAGAAATGAAAAAGTCAATATAAAGCGCCCGCGCTCTTCTGTCACACCTGAGTGGTAATCATGGAAACTAACTTCCTGAATGGACTCGATTAGCAGTGAAGACGTTCTGACTCGACTGATGTAATAAAACTGCTTTATTATGATTATTCTGATAACACTGTTATTCACTTTACATATGTTGAATCTGATGTGAAAGGAGTGTGACAGAAACAGTCAAGAGACATGAACAATAGTTTCACTGTTGACGCTTGAATTATGTGTGAACACAGGATTTTGTTTTGCAGCAGCTTGTTCCTTCTTTCTTTCAGCTGAGAGGATGAAACTGATGCATCTGCTGAGGAAGAGAGCGGGCACACGCAGAAACTTCTGATTCCTCAGGAGAGAGAGGAGAAGAAAGAGGTCCCCTCAGTGGAAGCTCCTCGCTCCTCTTTAAGAGCAGGTGAAACAAGGACTTCCTGTTTTATATCCACCTGTGTGCTTGGAGAAGGAGCTCGCAGAGATTTGAATAAAACACAAATCAGAAGAGATAACAGCGAATACAAAGACTGTCACTCTTTCTGGAGCACAAAGTAAATCATCTTTACATCATATCAAAGATGGAAAAGTTCATCCAGAAGTCAGCCTGACACCGACTCTGACATCATACACGCTGATTATTATGGATCATATGAAGCGAGCACCTACAGAACACATCTAAACACCCCCGATGTACAGCCACGCTCACACACACACAGTCTGTTCACAGGCTCACAGATCTAACCCTCCCTGCCTCCTCAGTATTCTGGCGGCGGCGGCAGGGAGCGCTGCCAGCGCCTATCGATCAGACATTTAGCTGAATGTTCTCATCGAACAGCCGGCTGCTGCGGACGAGACGCACGTGGAGAGACTGGGAAACAGCCTCACACACACACACACACACACACACACACACACACACACACGCACACTGACACAGGAGAAGACGTGTAGAGAGAAAATAAATGAGCCTCATGTATGAAGGCAGTAAGAGGGAACTGATAGAGCTGTTAACAAGCAATGAATGCCTGGTGATCAGTCTCGAACCATAGACTGTATAAATAATGTACCTAGCCACCGTGATGACGCTCACTGCTTTCTCGAAAGCCTCAACTTCGGGATTGTGGCCGCCGCCATGTTTGTTTTCTGGAGCCGGAAGTGACCATATTTGGACGAGAGGGTGGCGCTGCAGAGGAGCGAGGGGTCATCAGGGTTAAACAGTCTGCGGCTGATCCATTAGCTTGTGAATGAGCTAGTTTAACTTCGTGTTTCCCACAGAGGAGAGTCTGTTTGTGCTGGTGACTGACTGCAGGTGTTTATCAGAGTAAAGAAGTAGTGGACTCGCCGCTCGCTTGTCTTCTCATCCCTGCAGCCCGCTGTAATCTCTCCGGGGAAAAGCCAACAACAATCCTGACTCCTGCACCGGTGGACGATTAAATAAATGTTTGATAAACACTGAACAGGCTAACAAGACAGGTATGGTGAGCACAGCATACCTGCTACTTAGTGCTAAAATATATCAATACAATAATACAATAAGTTAAATCACAGAAAGCTCAGACTTCTTGTACGGTTAGAAAGTTCCATAAATCGCAGAGAGAGAGAGACGCAGGTGAGCAGGTGAGTCAAACTGTTTTAGTACCAGGCTGTCAACGTGTTTTTATTTCTGCTGTGAAAACGGGCGTCTCTACATCTGCTGTAATGTTCTTTCTTGGTTTCGGGAGCCTCGAGTGGACACTCGAGGAACTGCAGTTTTTTTGCACTTCAGCACTGGCTTCTGTCATGTGTCGTCATTTTCTTTCAGTTAAGTTATCGTTTTTGTCTCGTTCTTTCATGTTGTCTGGTCATTTCCTGTTTTATTTTGAAAGTTACCCTGTCTCCCTCGTGTTTCAGATCACTTTACATCGTGCCCCTGTGATCCCCGCTTCTGCTGATTGTCTTCATAGCACATATCTCTACTGTTGCATGTTCAGTCTCTCTGCATGTTGTATTATAAACTTTCTATATTTGATATACTTCATGTTTCTTGACTGTCTCCGTAGACACTGTCTTTAACTTGTAGTCCATTGTACTTAGGACTACAATCCCCCTGATGCTTAGCCACACAAGCTCAACTGATTGACCCAAGTGTTCTGCATTAAGGCTGATCAAGTTTAGCTTGTACACGGCTGCATTCACTTGTTACCTGTTCATGCCTTGAAGAAGGTCTCTGACCGAAAGCGAGCAAATGAAACAAGATTTTTAAACAGATTTGAATGTGCGGACGCTTTGTTCATGACGTGTGCGTTGAAAAGTAATGTGTTGTTCCGGTTCATCATCAATATGTTGAATGGCGTTGAGGTCAGAGGTCGGTTGATCCGAGTGAAGCTCTTTCACCCCAAACCGGGAAAAGTATTCTTCATGAATTTGTCTGTCCTGTGCAGAACAAGGAGAGAGCCGAAGTGTCGACACAAAGTAGGAAGGACACGATTGGATAAAATCATACAGTACTCGTGTACTGAAGTCTTTAAGGAGTGAGTTTGTCTGAGGTACTGATCAATAGTCAGTTTATCTACAGTCTACTGTTAAATGTAGTGTTATAAGAGCGGGCGCTCAGCAGCATTCAGCAGTTGAACAACATATTCTGGGTCTTTGTTAAGTGCTGCCCTGCTGTCGTCACTCTCTCCAAACAGGGTCAGTGTTTTACTCTACCTTTGTTATTCACTAATCATTGATCTATTGATAAGTTCCTCCTGCAATCCAATTAAAAACATCCACAATTTCTGGGGTGAGGTTGGTTTGCAATGAATTTGCCCCAATACATTCAGTAAGTTGCACATTTCCTGTACAGCACTTTTCATGAAGCTACTGCAATCTGAGTAATACATGCATTATTGTGGCCATATGTCCATATTTGATATATGTCAGTGACATGCAAAGAGCTAGAACTCATACATAACATACTTAACATTATGAACACCTGCCGAACATCGTGTAGGTCCCCTTTTGCCGTCAAATCAGCCCTGACCCAGGAACCACCAGACCTGTGAAGGTGTGCTGAGGTATCTGGCACCAAGACGTGAGCAGCAGATCCTTTAAGGCCTGTAAGCTGCGAGGTGGGGCCTCCATGGATCGGACTTGTTTGTCCAGCACATCCCACAGACGCTCCATTGGATTGAGATCTGTGGAATTTGGAGGCAGAGTCGACACCTTGAACTCGTCGTGTTCCTCAAACCATTCCTGAACCATGTCTGCAGTGAGACAGGGCGCATCATCCTGCTGAGAGAGGCCATTAGGGAATACTGTCTCCATGAAGACTTGTAGTTTAGGTAGGTGGTACGTGTCAAAGTAACATCCACATGAACGGCAGGACCTGAGGCTCCCCAGCAGAACATTGCCCAAAGCATCACACTGCCTCCGCCAGCTCGCCTTCTTCCCATAATGCATCCTGGTGCCATGTCTTCCCCAGGTAAGCGACGCACACGCACCTGGCTATCAACATGATGTAAAAGAAAAGGTGATTCATCAGACCAGGCCGCCTTCTTCCATCGCTCCGTGGTCCAGTGCAGACCGGTCTGCAGCTACGCGGCCCCAGTGAGCCGCCCATGACGCTGTCGCCGGCCTAAAGAAGGAAAAGACCAGAAGAAGAGACTGGGGCATCATTTTTCTTTAGTCTTGATTAAGTCATTTGAAAACTGTCTGAATGTTCAGCCTGATTTCTTGTTGGCTTTGAAATTGTCAAATATTCAGATTAGTTGAATAAATTAAACAGAAACATTGTTCTTTCTTTCACGTTTCACTCTGTTCACTGAATTCTGAGACAATAACAACAGTTCAGAGTCTGGTACAGGCCCTGGCTCATTATCTGTATTTGTATTAAATAACGTCTTCATACAGCCGATAGCAGGCTGAAGTCTCACCTATCTGCAGCTCGTCCAGTTTAACATCAGCTCTCCTCAGAGAGAGGATTATCAGCTACATGAAACCAACAAAAAGCAACAACTTCAACAACCATATCAACATCAGCTCAGGAGAAGGTCAACAGCCAGTCGAGATAATCATGAAGACTCATACGACACGACGCGGCCTCCGAGAGGAGAGAGAGACTGACTCACTCTGCAGGTAACAACAGACAGACGGGCGGAGGAGATAAATCAGAGTGAGACAGCAGCTACACTCAGCAGCTGAGATGATGGAGAGGAAACTAATGGTCAACTTCACTTCACTGCAGCGTGTGTGTGTGTGTGTGTGTGTGTGTGTGTGTGTGTGAGTGACCCCTCAGGTCAGATCTATAATGGAAGATCCTCTCCTCAATCTCACTGCTCTGCCCTTTACACCGCCACTGACACACACACACACACACATATACACACACACACACCTGAATAAAAATAATACATGTGTGCATTACACAGACAGTTCCTACAGAGGATCACAGAGTAACACACAGAAACACATTCATATATATAAACAAAATTATATTTTTTTATTTTTTTATATTTATATAAATTATAGTTGTAATAATATTATCCTTGAATGTTATCACCTCAAAGACCATGGGAAAAAGATGGCCGACATTAAGGCTCCCCAAACCCTCTCTATCGCCCCCTGCTGACTGGCTGCAGTATAGCTCATAAAGCCCGCCTCCTCCATGTTAACAGATGGGACATGAGTCAAACTATAAAATCAAAATACACGTCAAATACATTTTTCTCAAACATGGTTTCTGTCATTATAGTTAGTTCTTATCATGCTGATTTATGTCCAAGTGTTCATTTTTCTGACAAGTTTACTTTTAATTAGTTATTTGATGCTGTAAAAAGGGGGCGTGGCCTCATGATTGACAGCTCTGTTGACAAATGGGGCTCCTGCAGTGTTCTGTTCCCGAGTAGCAGAGTAGAGGAGGAACGGTGAGAGGAGACGTAACTAACACTAACACTACAGTCAGTGAACTTTCCATCAGCGTGAATATCTGCTTCAGACCGACACAAGAAGCTGTTCTGCTGCAGACTGAGCCCACCTGAGGGCTCCAACACGGCGAGGACACCTGAGGGCTCCAACACGGCAAGGACACAAGGTAAAGGTGTGTTTAGGGTAGAGGAAGGGGCGGGACGTCGATACTGCGGCTCCACCAGCCGATCTCTACTGCATGTTTAGGCTTCACAGGCTGTCAATGGGACCACTCTGGGTGGAACCTTTCACCATCTCTTTCGTACCTCAATCTCAGAGGGGGTCCAGGGTGACACCTTTCAAACCTTTATTTCCGTTACATTACATTTTTATAAGTGTGCTGCGTATGTAGGGCTCAGGAGGTAGTCAGCACGTGTTCAAACAGATAATCCAGTGTGTGTTTTATGATTAAAGTTAAGAGCAGCAGGTTCTTGGTGGAGCCTCGCACAGATGTTTCAGACCTCTTCCCCTTCAGGGCGTCCTTTACAGGGAAAGCCAAAGAAGCCTGTATGGTTGTAGTTAGCATGTTTGCTGCTAATGTGGAACACGGAGCGGGCCTCGGCGTGCCTGATGTGCTCAGAGAGAGAACATCTGACGTGTGTTTTATTATTAAAGTGAAGAACAGCAGGATGTCTGCTGCTTCATTCTCACTCAGGAAATTTATTATTGATCAGTTTGGATCTCACAGCAGAAACACAATCACAGCAGTTTGAAAAGTACTTTCTCTGATAGCCTCATTAAGTTTCATTGGTGAAGACTAAACTCACGGACACTGTATAAGCATGAAAACACACAAAGCACGGAGGCTAGTGAGAGCAGGAATACAGCACAGCCTCAGTGAATGCTGCTATCTGTCCCGACTATTTGTTCCTTTCTTTGTTCAGCTCCAAACTAACCGTATTTTTCAGCCTACACGGGTCTCATGTTTGACCTGTTTTCCTAAGGTTCTGGGTGTCGGCCGGTCTTTAAGCATTTCCAGCCAACTAATGTGTTTAAAGTCATGTCACTAAAGTTATTAGCCCTGGAGCTAAGAGCATCAAAAAGACTATAGAGACTATTAAAGATACCAAGAACCAATCCCACTCCAATCTGATTAAAATGTATATATGTGATATACTGTATATGGTTCGTCTGTTTAAACTCTTACAGACGTAGTGGGCCTTTCCGTGCAGATTTTTGCATGTTCTCCCCGTGCATGTGTGGGTTCCCTCCAGTAGAGATCGGCGGGTGGCGCCACAGCAGCCACTTCTGCTAACCAATACACACACTTAACTTACTGAAAAAACAGCAAGGATCCCGCACGCCGGCGTGTTTAACAGCAGAACAGCTTCTTGTGTCGGTCTGAAGCAGATATTCACGCTGATGGAAAGTTCAATGACTGTAGTGTTAGTGTTAGTTGCGTCTCCTCTCGCCGTTCCTCCTCTACTCTGCTACTTGGGAACAGAGCTGTCAATCATGAGGCCACACCCCCTTTTTATAGCATCAAATAACTAATTAAAAGTAAACTTGTCAGAAAAATGAACACTTGGACATAAGTCAGCATGATAAGAACTAACTATAATGACAGAAACCATGTTTGAGAAAAATGTATTTGACGTGTATTTTGATTTTATAGTTTGACTCATGTCCCATCTGTTAACATGGAGGAGGCGGGCTTTATGAGCTATACTGCAGCCAGTCAGCAGGGGGCGATAGAGAGGGTTTGGCGTCACTAGAGCTGTCATGTCGTCCATCGTTTTATACAGCCTATGGTGTCTGCCCTGTGATTGACAGGTGACCTGTCCAGGTGTAACCCCGCCTCTCGCCCAATGACAGCGGGGATAGGCTCCAGCCTCCTGTGAGTCAGCTGCTGCTCTACAACAGAAGCTGCAGGTGGCAGCGGTTCTAAATCCATGCAAGCAGATTCGTGCAAATTGTGTTGGCTCCTGTTTTGGAGCAAGAAAAAGACTCGATTTCCAGTGACAAGTGAATATTTTTTCTGAGGGCCAAGAAATGTTAGTCTGATTGTTGCAGATATCAGAATACTGATGATTCAGATCCCACATCTTCGTGGCTACTGAAAGCATTTACAGATACTGGAGTCTGATTTGAGGAGCCTCTGTGCAGGACTCCTCTGTGCATGATTTGGCTCCTGACCTTTGTGAGTGCTTAATTCTGCAGGAATCCTAAAGTAAAACAAGCTGAGCCCCAACAAACAAGCTAGCTGCTGCCCAGCTTGCAGACCATCCTGTGGCCACAGAAGAAGAGCATCTCAGAAACGTTCATTTTTAACGTGAAACTGCTTAAATGAGATTTTCCCAGCTTGTGATATCTGCTCCGGTTGTGTTGCAGAGGAGGAAACCTCTGCGGGTATTTTGGCTGCTGATCAACTGATGATTTAGCGTCGACTTTTAAGGAGCAGCCCTTCTATCGATTATTTCAACCTCTTACAATGACTTCTTCCACTGCTAATATCAGTGTTAGTCCTCCTACTCCACTGACCTCCAACCTCAGCCTGCCTCTATCGGAGTTCTGCAGATTTCTCATCACTGGAACTCATCACTGGTTTGTTTCCTGTCTTTCTGTCGTACACCAAACAGCTGATTATTTTCTTCCGCGTTATGCTGGAGACGAACTCCAGCAGTGAGCCCAGACTTGTGCTCGCTTCATCTTCACTTTCAGAGCCGCATGAGAAGTAGGAAGGCGGGCGGAGGGGGTGCGCTTGGCGAACAAGTCTTATCTAATCTCCTCTGATCTGGGTTCATCTGCAGATCAATGCGGATTAAGCCTTTACATGTTGGCAGATTAGCTCTCACAGCGGCAGCGTTTACAGTTCAAACGAGCCCCCGGCTGCGTCACAGATACAGTCGGGCGGCAGATAGGCGGTAATAAATCCTGCAAGGAACATATGGAGGAGAAAATGAGGGACGCAAAGCGTGGAGAATCGACCTGAAAGCAAACGAAGAGAGGCGCCGCGTTCCTGCAATCATTACAGCGACGGCAGCGAGACGTCTCGCTAATATGAAGATTTAATGGAGAGCCCGAGGCTGCATGTGGTCATGAGACAGAGAGAGGATGGAGGATAATGAAGGAGAGAGAGAGAGAGAGGAAGACGCTGATGGAGAGACGAGTTAGAAATCAGAACAAAAGGAAAAACAACCAACATGAGACGCTTTGTGACGGCATCCATAATCATGTGAAGTTATGATCCTTCAAGTTTCTTACACTTTACATAGTCGAAACCTTCCAGCAGGAGCCGTCAGAGTGATAGTAATAATTACTTCTCAGAATAGTTTTCATTGTCAGGTGATAATCAGCTGTCGGAGTCAGGACTGAAAGCTTGATAAATATAACTGCTCTGCTCTGGTGACCGTTTTTATGTTAACAAAGGATGAAATGACCGCGTGTGATGTGGAAGCCGTCGCTCTCGGTGACACCATTGTGACCCTGCAGTTCTCCTCAGCTCCACAGTGTTTTAGAGCCTTTGTGCTAACGTGCTTTGGCAGCTAACAGCAGACGGACACAGTTGGTGAGGAGCAGGTGAGCACAGAGAAGCATTAAGCAGGTAAAGTGTTGCCAGATCTGGCAACAGGCAAACAAGCAACCAGGGCTGTGGAGCCAAAAGGATGCAACTTTACTCCAAACACAAAAAGCTTCAACACTGTGAGAGACACTTTTATTTTTTACTTCAGAAGCAAAAGTAATGTACATTTGATTTTCATGTTTCGTTTTAAAGCTCTCTCACTAAATCTCTCACTGTCAATCTGTATGTGGAAAATGTCAACAACGGCTGTTCGAGCTGTTAGTCGCCTTGTCTGAAATAAACCGGTGGCAGCGCTGACAGACTTTAAAAATAACTGCATGGAAATAGTCAACCTTCTTCCTGATGGTCGGGTTTACTTTGTAGCTCATTAAGAGGCATCAGGATTCATTTCAGTCTGTTTCATAACCAGATAAAAACTCCTCACAGCGCTCGAACATTGTTCCAAATTTGTCTGTGAGTTTGATAGACGGACTGAATGAGTGATAGAGACAATAGAGACCTAACCACCGTAACATCTTCACTGGTTACTAACCCTGTGTCCGGGGCGTTTGTGACGTCAGACAGTGACGCAGCAGAAAAGAGACCGACAGGAGGATACTTCACTGGCAATGGGAAAAGAGAAAATCAACATCTATAAGCAGGTCTTCCCGGGTCTGAAAAACCTGCATCAACGTGCTAATTTCAATGGGAAAGGGGTACAGGTTTCAGTCAGGGCCGGTTTAAGGCAAAGACCATATAAGATGGACGACTAGGGCGTCACGTTCAGGTGTTCTCACTCTCTCACAACCCAACCTGTTGTGATTGTTTGAAAAGAGAAGGAAGGGTCAGAAGTAGAGATGTATGTCGATTAAATTCCTTTTCATCGTGACAGACAGACAGGCAGACAGACAGACAGGCAGACAGGCAGACAGACAGACAGACAGACAGAGAGACAGACAGACAGGCAGGCAGACAGTGTTGAGGTTTGTGAAACCTTTGACATGCCTGAGACATTTCACGTCAACATGTTACACTTTACAGATTGTTAAACCTGAAATATAACTGGACAGTATTTTGTCTTTGTGGTCATCTAGCTGCCTCTCTAAGGTAAGAGAATTTCCCCCTGGGGATTGGCTGACACTGAAACCCCTTTCCCACTGAAGTTAGCACCTTGCTGCTGGTTTTTCAGACCAGGGAATGCCTGCTAATAGATGCTGATTATTTCTTTTCCCATTGCCAGTGAAGTATCCTCCTGTCGGTCTCTTTTCTGCTGCGTCACCGTCTGACGTCACAAACACGCCGGACACAGGGTTAGTAACCAGTGAAGATGTTACGGTGGTTAGGGCTTTATTGTATCTAACACTCATTCAGTCTGTCTATCAAACTCGCAGACAAATTTGGAACGATGTTCGAGCGCTGCTCGGACGGAGACGGGCGGAGTTTGTAGCTGAGATGACGAGGAGTCGCAGAAGTTACTGACGGAGCATAGCATCACGCCAGAAAGGGGGCGGAGATTAACGTGTCGACACGGGTTTTGTGTTCCCATCAATCCCGAGGCGATAATTACCCGGGTCTCCTGCAGAGTCATGTGACCTGGGTCTGAATGCAGATTGTAACCCTTCTCACTAAGCAAAAAGTCGTGGATTTTTTGACCTGTGGGAAAGCGGCTTGAGTCTAAATTGACTGATTTGTTATCTTAATTTGATTTTGCACTTTTGTAGGTAGCTGCTTGAGTGCTCTGATCTCTCATTGCTGCATTTGGTGCTTGAATTCAAAGTGATGTCAGAGTTACCAAATGATCAGAATTAAACTGTTTTGTGAGTGCTTTGGTTCATTGGAGGTTTCTTAAAGGTTAGTGCACAGGGCTCCGAGGCCGCCCTTATAACCAGGTGAGTGGACCTCCTTCAGGATGGGCTGCATAAAGGCTGAAGTACTTTCAAACACCTACTGCACACATTTTCACTTGTCATTCGGCTGTCAGAGAGATTGACGTTATAGAACTGAAATCAGTGATGCAGCAGTGGCTGGAGACTGAAGAAGCCGAGCTCTGGTCTCTTTAAGTAAGATGAGTGGGTTCACGTGTAGATTGTAAGTGTTTGAAATCTAGGTCAGAGGTTACAGAGCAGCCACTCTTCAGGGTTATCGGTTATACCATCCTGAAACCTTTACAATCGATAGATTAAGACATTTAGAATGATTGTAAATGAGCTGCTCGCATAAAACAAAATCAAAACAGAGCTTTTACATCAAAAACAAGTATGCGAGGGAGGATCCCTGAACTCCCTGCCAAGGTTCAGGCTAAGCCCCCAAAGAAGACCTCCAACACGTCCTCGAATCCTGCACGTGCACTGAAAAAAATGATTCATGGGGTTAGTTTGTAAAGCTTGAAATCAAGAGCCTTTTCTACATAAAAAAGGTAAGTTTGTTACATATACATGTTTTAATCAGTTAATAACTTATTTTAAGAAGTTTGTCAAACTGAGAATATAGAAATCTGTCTTAACTCAGTAATATATTGATTTCGAATGGACATTTCTGTGTCCACTCAGCAAGAGACAATATTTAGTTAGTGCAACTTGTAAATCTATTAAGCATCCTTTAAAAGCTGAGTAAGACTGGATTTGCCCGCACTTGTTTAGCCCAAAGGCCACGCCTGCTGCAAGAAAGTGGAGGGAGAGAAACGGAGGTTGCATCATTTCAATCCAATTTAACGTTACTGGGTGAATACTTTTTGCTTTGTTTAATTTGCAACACTTAATGACTGACTGTTTAAACACACAGTGCAAGGAATCGTTTTTTACACAATACTAAAAGCAGGTTTTCAGTTAACTGTCCATTAAGCTATTGTAATGTGGTAGACTTTAAGCTAACGTTTGTTCGTGCTAGTTAGCTGAGTCTTTCTGTTTTGTTTTGTTTTGGAGAATTATGTTAATTGGCAATTAACGTACATTAAATTAATTATTATTCATTAGAAGTAGAGCACAAATTAATAGTGAAATGATTTTTCTTTTGTTGTTTCATGATTGCAATCTTTAAAATGATCAATTTAACATATACAGTTGAGATAGGTAATTGGTATAGGCCAGGCATTGGAAACATCATCCTTCACTCTCTTTCCTAGTGATGTTATTATAAAAAGCTCATCTTCATTGAGGTTCAATTGAACATTTTTTATTTTTCTTATTCACAGGATGATTCTGTGGAAAGAAGGAGAGAGGTGGCTATCCGAGGCTTAGTGGTGTATCTCAGAGAAAAGGAGGAAGATCTCTTTAAAGATCAGTTGGTAGGTAAATTGAAAACTTAAGTTCATAGTATAGTCTTTGTTTTACTGCCATTTTTAAATATTATGACCTATAAATACTAACATTTTCTCTGACCTACTTACGCCAGGATGGTGGAGGAGATAATACCGATGAAGTGATGAAGATTGTCGTTAACAGAGGTGCCACAACATCTGATCCAGCCAGTGCCAAGATTGTGCTTGAGGGAACAGCAGCCATATGTGTAACTTCACAAGTTTTTGGAGCTTGTGTACACGATTTTGGTTAACACTCATTCGGGTGTGGTTAATTTTTTTTTGTCTAATTATTATTGGAAGTGGGCATGTGTTTTTGTTCAAAATGATAAAAATCATTTACTGTTTAAGTTTTCTAATAAACGGTTTGCTCATAAAACAGGAATTTCTATGTGTAATTTATTTTCACTTAGGTAAATTAAGTTACTAGTAAACAAAAAAAGGGCAAACAGATGGACTTTTATGAGCAGAATAAAGGCAAAATAAATGAGTAGGAATAACTTAAATTGAATAATTTGACTACTTAAAAACATCAAAACGTTTTAATTAGAATTCAGTTGGTTCAACTTATTTAACCTTGTTGAGGACAAGAAATGTCATGTTGGTTGTACTAGACTAACTCTCGTGGGATTTACTCAATAATGGCTGAGTTGAAAGTACTTAAAAAGATCCATGCAAATTGTTACCTTAATTTTTTTAAGTTGAGCCAGTGTATTATTTTTTAGAGTGTGGAAGGCCACGTCTGTTTTGATCTGTACAGGTTAGGTCTCGAATGCATGACTACTGGACGCAATGAAAGAACAAATGTGTTGGGACTTTTTACCGGTCATGTTTGTCGACCTGCTGGCCTTCATTATAGTGATGCAAGCCTGTGAGTAAAACATACTATTACTGAGAGTTGTACTATAACAATAAAAATGAGGCCTAAGCTGCTTTGAGGGAATCAATGAGGATGTGAGTGGGTGTTTCGCTGTACACCGAGCGTTTCGCAGCAAACATGAGTGCCCTCATTAAAGTGACAGATTGCCACAAAGTGCAGAAAGCTCCCCTTCAGCGTCTATGTGGATTTGTTTAGTGTTTATTACGGCCGAGAACTTCATAGGTCATATCTCGGAGACGGACACACTGACCTGACGGAGGACGCGGAGGCTGCGGCGCTCTGAAGTGCTTCTTCTTTCTCTTCTACTTACTTCACTCCTCGACAGTCATTATCTCGGTGCTATTCTCGTATTTCCCAGTGCTGCCGTTGCTGTGTTCGCCGCTGTAAGCTGTCGATAAAGAAATGAATTTCATAAAAACAAAACTTGTTTCCAGTCAGATAAAAATAAATGGAAAACAGCAGCAGCGTCACACTGCGTCGCCACCGGGCTCACAGTCAGATAACTAATGTTCCCATTGAATTTCAATGAGTCCCTGTGAGGAGAAATATCCTGCATAACTCAGCCGCACTGACAGCTCGAATCCATTTTAAGGCACAGATTCACTTCCTACCAATCACATACGATGAGTCCTGTGATGTTCATGGCCTTGTTAGAAAGAAACATTAATCAATTATGGAGCATCCCCCCCCCGCCCCCCGCCGCCGCCCCCCTGAGGACAGAGGAAATCACACTTTTTGTTCTCTCTGGAGTCTGAGGGACGAAAGATGACATATAATGAAGTGCAAACACTCGGTCACACATGTTGCAGAAGGTGTAAGTGCACACAGAACACACTGCAATCAGGATTTCATTAGAGGGTCAGAGGGTGAAAATATGCCTCTCTAAAGAAACACTCCTGTAGTCTGTCTGTAAGCGGTGTACGTAACCACGGTGATGTCAGCGGTTAGATTGTGGACCGCTGGTTTGAAGGCTCGTGGGGGGGGGGATTCACAGAGAACGAATTGCCGCCGCTGATAGCTCCATAAATTGAGCATCAGTTTTTCCTGCCTCTGTTGCCGAATGTTGCTCACGGTGGGTTCACGTTGCGTCTCTCTCTCTATTAAATAAAAACGAGGACAGACCTGCTCTTTTTGTAAAGCGTCTTGATTTGATTGATTTGCTCCCGCTATCTGCTCCGTCTCAAGGTCCGATTCACAAAGCAAACTGCACTGATGACATTAAAGCGTGTAACAGCAGCTCGTCCAGATAATAATCCCCGTCCTGTCTACCGGCTCCAGACCGTCTGTCTGCCTGTGTGTCGGGGTTGTTGTATGTATTATATTGTATTTATTTTACTGTACAGCACTTTGGAAACCTTTGCGTTTATTTAAAATTGTGCTTTATAAATAAAATGGATAGGATTGGATTGGGGTTGAGCCTCGCACAGCCATGGACTGATGGTCTCCCCATTATGATAATAATAAAAAATATTATTAAGTGATTTTTTTTACACACAAAAGGTGGACTTGTTGTCATCAGTGTAAACTCAGAGCGTGACAGCCCTAACACTGCGCTGCAGTTCCCAGTAGCTCTCTGCAGACGGTATATTTTCACTCTGACTGCGCGCTGCTGTTAGCGCTGCTGTTTGTGAATCAGGTGCTTTTTGCCATGAGGCTCATTTACATAAAAAGGGGCCAAATTTGCCCCTAATGTTTACATAATGATTCAATTATATATGCACAAATGGCACCGGAGCGGAGAGACGCTGTTTGCTCTGCAGCACTCTTTGGGGTGCATTCAACACTCTGCGTGTGCTTCGAGTATTTGGCGGAGTCTTTGTGTCATTTGCACGGGTATAGGTGTATCACCATTTTTATGTTTTGGAGCCAGAAGTGACCATATTTGTTGAGAGGGTGGAGCTGGTGAGGACTGAGGGGCTAGCAAATGCTAAGTTACGCAGTCTCTGCTCGTGGCTAATTCATTAGCTGGTTAAACAGCTCGTTAACCATCAGGTTCCTTTGTAAATGAGAGTCTCTTTGGTTGGAGTTGTTTATGTAGTCGACAAAGGAGCAAAGAGAGCTCGAGGAAGTTAAAGACAAAATGAACCGGGTAATTTAAAATAATCCGTCTTTTCATCACAACTTCTCTGCAGGGGAAAGCCACTAACAGTCCTGACTCCCTGCACGGGCTGCCACAAATAAATCACTGTATGAGAAACACTGAACGAGCTAACAAGCAGGTATGGTGAGCAGAGACACAGATAGCTGCTAACATATATAATGTGACTGAGTGTATAAACAGTGTGTCAGACGTGTTGGACGGTCTGTTAGTCCAATAAAGCGCACACACAGATTATCTGTCTGATATTTACATGAACAAATCTCCAAAAGGCTCCAACAGCACAAACACGGCCCAGAGGTTACGTTCAGTGACTGAGTTAGCTGAGGGGACACCTAGCAGACAGCTAGCAGCTCCCAGCTGTCACTCAAAGTGGACACCAGAGGAACTGCAGCTCTTCATGTTTCAGTAGCAGAGGTTGCTGCTTGGGGCTGCCGTTTTGAAGACTCAAGTCCGACTGCCTTCATCTTGTTTTTTCGGAAGTTGCTGCCATGGATAACTCGTTGCTAAGTCTACCGGTCGAGGTATTTTGCTGCCCACCCAGAGACTGTTCAAGTTTTTGCATCTACTGCCGATCAATTGATTGTATTAGAATTAATTTTTAAACCATAAAATAAAATATTTAATTCCTTCACAGTGAATTTATCTCAAAGATTACAGATCCGGCTAACTGTCCACTAACTCCTCGTGTCTTTAAAAATGTCTGTGTTTGGATGCATTTATTGAATTCATGCAACAGCCCCCCTTTTTTCCGCTGTCCTCTGCAGGTGAATCACTCCAGCCTTTTATCAGCAGCCTTTCGAGCACACTCTAAATAATGCATTTCCAGCTGTCAAATTAACATATTTCTCTTTGTGCATCCAGCTGTGTGTGGTTTGATTTGTTACTCTCTCTGTTTATTAATCCGTCCTTTAGGGAAGCAGCTGATTTCACACACTTTAAGACTCAAATGAAGTTTTCATATTGTGCTTGTTGGTGTCAGATCCATCCTTCAGCAGCTCTACAGGCCGTGCTGCATTCAATACCAATCTGTCTTCCACACATGGTCGATCAAAGTGTGTGTGTGTGTGTGTGTGTGTGTGTGTGTGTGTGTGTGTTTCACAAATTGAATCTGTGTGTTTTTCCACACACAGCTAATGGATGAGCTTCCTGAAGTTTGATGTCATCGCTGGTTGTTGCATCTGTGAGCTACTGGTCTTAAAATGAGGTGTGGTCACGTTGGTGGTGCAGTCAGTGACTGTGCCACTGACAAACATTCATGGTACAGTATTTCCTGCTATTCAAAGGGCACCTTCTTCTTAGAGATGCACCTTCATTGTCAGATTCACAATGTGTACATTGTGCCTGTGACACCCTCCTGACATGATTATAGAGCGTCGGCACTGTGCGGCCGTTTGTTGATGCCAGAAGTCGAGGACACGCTCACAGCTACCTCCTCCCACGTCTGTTTCACCCCAGGGACCTTTGCTGGATTCCTTTTAATTTATGCACCAGCAGATCTGAGAGAAAACTGCTGCTTCACCAACTCGCTGAATACGCCATTTACATAGCAATGCATCAGGTGCACCTGAATTTAAAAGGGAATGGGAGATGGCACTTCAATAAAGACGGAGGGCATCAAAATGAAAATCTTCTTTAAACACATCAGAAAGGATTATTTTTGCAACCTACGTACCGGACCAACGTGGTGAAGAGCGAGCCGAGCCTGAGGGCGAAGCTCTCGATTTACCAGTCGATCTACGTTCCAACCCTCGCCTGGGGTCATGAGCTTTGCGTCGTGACTGAAAGAATGAGATCCCGGATACAAGCTGCCAAACCTCTGCTGGGTGTCTGGACTCAGCCTTAGAGAGAGGGTAAGGAGCTCAGATATCCGGAGGGAGCTCGGAGTAGAGCCGCTACTCCCTCGCATCGAAAGGAGCCAGTTGAGGTGGTTCGAGCATCTGGTTAGGATGCCTCCTGGGTGCCTTCCTTTGGAGGTTTTCCGGGCACGTCCAACTGGGAGGAGACTGGGGGTAGACCCAAAGCTCACTGGAGGGATTATATATCCCGTCTGGCCAGGGAAAGCCTCGGAGTCCCCCAGGTGGAGCTGGAACACATTGCTATCCTGTTATCCTGCTGCCACCGCGACTCGACCTGGATAAGCGGAAGAAAATGGCTGGATGGAAACACTTTGATATTTACAACTATTCAATGGAATCGACTCGTAAGGTAATTTAAACCCAACTAAGAACAAAGGCCGTGCAAAGCTTAGCTTCAACTGCTACAGTTTGTCATCTTTCGCACATTTTGCACATTCTCCCTGCTGATGCCTCCGTTTCTTTTTGCCTGGATCCACTTTTTTCTTCTTCAGATGCTTAAAAAAACTTGGGTAATCTTCCCTGTTGGTGGTGCCTCCTCACACATGACTGCTTTAAGACATGTTTCTGTTGTTTGCTCGCAGAAGAAGTGACGAGGAGAAAGCTCCCCCTTGTCTCTGTCCTGGTTTCACTGTTACGCCAAACATCTATGATTACTCTTTCCCTTTGACCTCCTTTTGCACCCAGATTATGCATCATTAAACCGGCAAAAGTGGAGTATGACACCGCCTTAAAGGCCAGTTTGCAGGTTTTCAACCTCAGTCCTATCATGCTGTTATGGGGAGCTAATGCCATTATGGTAGCTATCCGCTTCTCTGGACAAACTGGCCAGCGAGCTCGCTAAACTACACTTCCTCAATATAGGACGCCCGCCTCTGATGACATGTCTCGCTCGAAATCGTCAGGTTTGAAATGTCGATTGCAGACCCGAAGATGTTTGAGACGATCCTCCGGTATATTCTCGGTGTATTTCTGATTCTGTCCCGCTCTAAGCCGTCGCCTGCAGCAACGGTAGTATTTCACTCCAGCGTCTCTCACTGGGCCGTTCCTTTCAGAGGAAGGGGCGCAATGCATGCTGGGTATTGTAGGAATGTTTGTTCAGGAGCTGTTTGTACAACTTTCTCCACAGCTATGGCGCCAATTTCAAATATTATTGCTTCTATCGATTACAGAGAACGCCAGCTTTGACTAACAGCAGCTTTTTACAGGGCGGATTGCTCCTTGAATGCACCTGCCCATACACTTGGTCTCAATAGGACTCTTAGACTTCTGCTGACAGGTCTAGAAAAAGTGCGTCTGCTGCAGACCGTTACGTTATGTGAATCTTTGCTCTTGTGTCGGGTTCAGCTTTGGTTATTCCTAAAATGCATTACCCAGTGAGAGCAGTGAAGGTCTATGTATGAGAGTATATTGTATTTATTTCGGTCCTGAGGCGCTCTTGTTGTAAATGTCTCCCTCCCTCTCAGGCGAGGAGAAAGTACCCAAACATTCAATAATCCGTAATAAAACACAGTCCGCGGCTCATTTATCGCTGCAAGATAGTGTGTCTTTACATTTTCTTAAATCATCCCGAACCAATTCTAATAAAGTACGAAAGTGTGCGTGTGTGTGCATGTGTGTGTGTGTGTGTGTGTGTGTGCGTGTGTGTAAGAGACTCTGATTTACTGCATTGATTGTACACAAAGCAGCCTCTCTGGAGTCTCTCTCCAATGATTACAGCTCTCTTTCTCTTTGTAAGCAGTGCTTCTCCACATTCAGTCTCCCTATTTCCTTCTTCCGCTGTAGAAAAATGTGTGTTTGTGTTTGTGTGCGTCACCCCTCTCTGGCCGCCTTCCTCTGTTTCCAGGCGACGCGGCTCCTTCGTTTGTGTTACTGATGGCACAGAGAGACGACTGGTGACAACTTATCCGTCTCACAGGGATACAAACAAACTTTGAAAACACACAGATGAGGCGGCTGACTACCTGAAAACACAAGACGAGATGAGGATCACAGGCGAGGTCAGGCGATGGGATAAGAAATAAACAAAACCAAAGAGAGAACGACTCAGAATAAGATGAAATAGAATGACTGTGAAAATGTAGCTCAGCATGAAGTGACATGAGGTGAGAGGAGGATGCAGAATAGATCGTGAGGTTACAAAAGTAACAGAAAATGTGTTCATAAGATGAGAAAATGGGAAAAGATGAAACGACACAAAGGGAGGTGAGAGCTCAAGACCTGAGATGAAACTCACATGAAGTGAGGTGAGAATAAATCAACACAAAACAAAGACGAGAAATGAGACGAGAACGTTCGGGACGAGAATGTCAGATGAGAACAAGAACGCAGAATATCAAATGAAACTGTCACTAAGCATCATCATATCAACCTTCTCAACTTCCTGTTTTTTTTCACAAAAAAGCATCATCAAGCTTAAATCTTTTCTGACCCAATTTCAGAGCCCATCAGCTATAGTCTGACGACAATATAACCTCTGGGAGTGACGCTGAACATTTCTGGGATTCCGGTTTAGCCGGCGTTTAGCAACAAACGACTTCCAGCCAACACTTCCTTCTCCGTGCGCTGCATCGTTTACAGTCCAGTCAGCAGCTTGAGAAGCGACCGTGTGTTCAGATCAAAGGTAAATTCTCCCTCCAGATGTGTCTGCTAAATAAACGCTGTCATCTCTCGGTTCGTCCCATCCCCCGGAGGAGCGCCCGTTCATCTGTCTGTGCTGAGTCTCAGTCTCACTGTAAACAGGAAGTTACACAGAGGCTGCACTCTGGCTTACTGCAGCGGGATGAAGCCCAAACAGAAACAGATTCTCTTGTGATCGACTTTAATTAACGGCTCTTCAGTTTGCTGAAAGAACAACATCATGATGCAGATTAGGAACAACATGAAGCTTTGTCAGGTCTGTCCTCAAGAGGAGAAGAAAACTACTGTAACATGAGACGGAGGGCGGAGCCATCATTTATGATGCATTCAGGGAGGTCAGGGAAATCTTAATCTCTAGGGACGTGGATTTCTGGGAAGGCAAGTGTTCTGGTTTCCGTTTAAACTACGCTCGTAGTCTGAGCAATATTGACCAATCACGTATCAGCAGGCTGCAGCGCATGCAGGAAAAGCAGGAGGAACGCACTGTGCCGTTATGACAGCCCATCAGCGTGATCTGATTTATCTTCTTATTAATCTCTATAAACAGACATCTGCATGCTAACAGCTAAGATCGATCCGACCTCCGTTCAACAAACGAGCATTTTAAAAGTTTTCTTCTCCCCTTGAGGACAGACCTGACAAAACTTCAGTTTTTACTTCTTACAAATCTGCATCATGATGCTGAAATTTTGGGCGAAGGTAAGACCCGTTAATAACAAGTAAATCACAAGAACACAATTTCTCTTTCTGTAACAATGCAGCACGTGGAGTCTTGACGGGAAGTCGATTATCGCTTACTGCCCGGCACGTTCACAGGTGTCCCCAGAGGCTGTTTCGTCTCAGGCTTTAGCCAATGGGATCTGAGGTTGGGGAAATCTGAACAGCTTTGGCGTTCCAGCAAATTTGTCTCAAGTTGAACATTTGCACAAACAGAAACCAGAACACTTCCCGTCCTTGTCCCCTGCTGACATTATTAATATGTTTTCAATGTGATCCGAACAGCAAATATAGCACATGGTGCGATGCATTCAAGTACCATGATAAATGTGATGTCTGTTGTGAAATGGTTCTGTTTGGTATACTTCTAGTTAAGGATAATTAGGACGCCCAACCCTGTGGTGAGGATGGTCAGGGCCTACTGCTAACAGAGGGAGAGGTCTGACTGTAAGTGTTCAGTTGTGTGTGGGAAGCTAAAGAGGAAGGTCAGGAACAGATGCTGGATTTATGCTGTGATGAGTTCATTCATCATTAATAGTTTGTGTTGTTTTGCATGTTATCTGGTACCGCCTGTAAATAAAAACTGATGAGACCTTCAGCAGAGTCTCTTGAGTCTGCTTCCTACTTCACCTTCTGGCAACACTACATCACAACGAGTTACATTCTTCACATCTGTCTCGAGTGATTCCCTGTGACCCCTGGTTGCAGCTTCATGTTTGCAGATAAACAAACTGCCCACATCTGTAAAGAACAGTCCTGCGTGGCTGTCTATCGAAATGTGAAACAACAGACCAATCAATCACCGTTTGGACTGTCAGAGGCATTTGTCTTTAGGCTCTCCGCTAAATTAATCCTGCTTCACCAAAGAGACCTGTTCAGTTCGCTGCCACTTCATTTCAGCATAAAAGCTATAATCATGGCGATCAATAACGCTCTGCTTCAACATGGCTCTTTATGTGTGTTAAAGAGGCCGCTGTAGGAGCAGTGTGCAGATTAACTGAGCGGCAGGCCTGTCATTAAAGAGCACACATACTGAGGGTTAGCGCGTTAGCAGCATTAGCACACGTATACTGAGATGATTGTAGGAGGAGAGCTGATGAATCTAAAGGGCAATGAGACGGTTTCCTTTAAACATCATCTTCTGCTTATTGTTTGACTTTCTGGCTTCGCAGCAAACGACCTGTTCAATGCCACACATCACATCTGTGATAGAAGCCTCCTGACTGACAATCCACACATCATCAATTACCCAGTGGATCAGTAAATAGCATCATCTGCTTGTTTTCTTTCTGTTGGTTAATCAGTATGAATCGATATGACTGTGACGGATGTGAAAACAGCTGTTATCCCTGATCGCACCGTCAAAATGGCAGAACAATAAATGCTTTCTTCTTTTCTTCTTCTGGGCTTTTGTAGTCAGCAGTAAAGGAGTAAATACTTTCTCACAGGCCTGATTGTCTCACCTGTGCTTGATTACCCTCACCTCCTGAGTGTAGTCTTGTCTTCCTCTGTCTCTGAGCCAGTTCGTCTTCATCAGTCTAAGTGAAACCTTTGTCTGTCTTTAAGACACCTTCAGTCAAACCTTTTGTCAACTCACCAAACTTCTCCTGGTTTCCTTGTGGCTCCCTGTGTTTTTTTTTGCCTTGTATTCTCACTGGTTTTATTGGATTTAAGTTGGACCTTTTCTTGGACTTTTATTTGCCTGGATTAAACTATTTTGTCATTGAAAGAGTTAGTCATCAATTTTCATTGATCATTTCCATCTGTCAAAATGAACTACCGTATTTCAAATACATTTAAAGTGGTATTACTCAAGTTTCATCCATTTTCTACACTGAAAAATGTAGTGTAGTAATATTTACTAATGAATGTCATATTTAACTGACAACTAGCCAGCCTGTGATTAACACATAAAGCTGAAAGATAACACATTTAAAATGCTACT
Organism: Semicossyphus pulcher; assembly: GCF_022749685.1. Taxonomy (NCBI): domain Eukaryota; kingdom Metazoa; phylum Chordata; class Actinopteri; order Labriformes; family Labridae; genus Semicossyphus; species Semicossyphus pulcher. Next base: position 6,285,194 of record NW_027211702.1, read on the forward strand.
ATGTTATTTCTTCAACTTGTTAAAGTGAAAGAGTTATGTTTGTTAACTTTTATGTTTGTTTACATGTTTATTTCAAACTAAGATTCTTCAGTGAACGTGTACCTGCCAACAACAGACACAGAGCACTTACGCTGTGTAACAAAAACAGGAAGAAATCAAATAAGTAGAGAATATTTATTATTTTTATAGCACTCATGCATTATGGGATGAGTGCTATTAAAAATATGGTGGGGAGGAAACCTGCAGCGATAGCCACCACCTGCGGGACGTCTTTCTTGCTGGAGGCAGTTTTCTTTGCAGGCCGACCAGACAGCTCTTTGACGTGAGCCTGCAAAGACTTCATGATGGCTGCATCCTCGACTGGATGCTGTAATAATATTACAGACTCCAACATGCGCTTCCCACAGAACTGCTTCATCAGGTCTCTCAGCATAGCCTTGCACACTTCCTTGGTGCTCGTCACATCCGGACAGAAGCCTTCAGTGACAGTAAGTCCCGCCATCGTCTGGTTAACCAGTCTCTGTGTATGGGCGTCCCACTCCTCCTGGCTGCGGCTCTGGAGAGCGTGACATTTTGTCAACGCTCTCACAGTCAGCAGGGTAACAAACAACCGGAGTTTGTTCTCGTTTTCTGACTCGGCTGCAGACTCGCAACCGGAGGGAACAGCAGGCTCCGTGGGTGTTTGAGTTTGGTCCATGTTGACCTCAGAGTTGTTGTCCTTCTCTGGTAGTTTCTCGGGTTTCTTTTGCTCAGATACAGAACTTCTTTGTGGCTTTTCCATTTTCAAGGATTCTTCAGCAGTTTAGTCGATTGTGTTTGTGTTGCATGAAATCTGATCCTAAATAAGAGAAAAGAGAATTCTTACTGTTCCATAGAATACTGTAATCATCGACCACTGGAATAAACCCCCATCTGTGCATGCTGATACCACACCAGATCTGACCACAGGTGTGTTCACACACATGCAAAGACTGACACTGAGCTTGGACCTAATGTCAAAGCCTCCTACGTGCTGTATCTGTCTGTAACTCTGTATTTATCTGTCAATATGAGCTACCTTACTTTTAATAGTCCAAAAAGGTTCATCTTGTCTTCACTGAACTTATTTTCTCATCTCTCTGCTGTTCTTTCTTGCACATGCTGAATGACCTTCCTGTTTCTCCAACATGTTTTGTTGCATGATAAGCAGGGTGTCTCGTGTATGACGTCACCCTTTTTGTCCTGATCAGTTTTGTGTATCAAAGTTTTACTGGTGTGCTGGTGTGGTGTTTTTTCATGGTTCCCCGAATGCGTTCTGTGACTCCCCGAAGTATGGTAGTGTGACCATACCTATGTTCTCTGTTCTATTTTAATTACATTTAAAGTGGTATCAACTTTATGAGCTACCCTCCCTGTCAGGGTGAGGTAACTTATTTTTTATTACATTTAAAGTAGAACTACTCAATTTCCATTGATATTTTCTACCTGTCTGAATGACCCTATTTTTCAGAAAACCTTAGTTAAAATAAAATTATACCTGCTTAACATCAGCATGTTAGCATTTTAAACATTAGCATTTAGCTCAAAGGATGGTTGCACCTGAGTCCAGCCTCTCAGAGCTGCTAGGAAGGCATTAGCACTGACAAGCCAAATGAATGCAAGTTATCCAGCACCAAACAGCAAAGCCATGAAGTTTGCAACTAGCTTGTAAACTTTGTTTGACTTATTCAGCTCAAAACTTCAAAACTGTCTCGCTGCTCTCTCCAGTATTGTTTCAGCAGCAGGCAGCTTTTAATCAAAAAGTTAAACTACCTGCCCAGAATTAAACTGAAGAAATACAAGGTTAGCATTTAGCATTTGCAGTGCCAGGCCGTTTTTTGAATGCATAGATGGCCATCATTCACAGAGGCTCGTTAGTAAAAGCTTGTCTGCTGCTTTAATGAACAGAACACAGCTGAGAATCACTAGAAACATACAAGACAGCGAGGAAGAGAGCAGAGGGGTTCATTAAGGCTTTGGCAAAGGTCAGGATAGGGGGGTGTCCACCTGACAACATGTGGAACAGAAAGGAGGTGGAGCCTCTCGGGAACTTGACATCATGGTGGAGAAACTGATCTGTTGTTTGACCATCAAACCTGTTACAGTGCTGATCGATTGGAAAGCCAGAGGCTCATTACCTCATCCACTCAATACAGAGACCACTCTGACATTTACTGTATGGATTCTCCCGTAAATTACCTCCACAACCTGCAATCAGACACTCAGCCACACACTCCATTTTTCCAACAGAATGGGAAAACATTGAACTTCTTATTCTGTTTTCATATCCACAGTGAGAAGGTTTATGTGTTCCTATTTTAAGCCCTGTAAACAGAAAATATGGGTTTTCTATTTTTGTAGCTTCTTGCTTTGTAAAGGAGACGCTGGTGGCAGAATATTGTTGCATATTATCCATTGTTTTGCCTCTGATGTATTCTCTTTACATTCTAGTCACAGCTTCTGTTTTTGGAGAAATAAATCACTGATCATTTTCCAAAAGTCCAGGAGATCATAAACAACACCTCCTGCTTTCTAAAAAAGTATTTCCAGAGCTCTTGAAAACTCTTCTGTCCATCTGGACCAAGAGGGCTAAATTTAGACTCTAGTGCAGGGGTTCACAACCACCGGGCCGTGGTCCGGTACCGGGTATTAGGTCGTTTAGCATCGGGCCAAGTGACATCCAAACATACACTACACAGAGTACACAGGAGACAGCGGATGCCTGCACCTAAAGGCTCTTAAAGGCGATCACCTGTGAGCACTGTTGGTCCAGTTTGAGAGATATTTCCCCTCTGCCAATGACGCAAGGATTGGGCATGAGTGTCTATCCCGTCCTTCTGGATGACAGTTAAGGGAGAACACCCAGAATTTACCACAATGGCATTGTTGCCATTCCCATCGACATACTGGTGTGAGGCCGGATTTTCCGCTCGGACCGCCACAAAACGAGGATCCGCAACAGACTGGACGTTAGAAGCACGCTGCGCTTGTCACTCACAAACATAACACCATGCTAGGACCACCTTGTCTCCAGAAAACAGGCTCAGGGCTCACACTGATGTGTTTTGTTCAGTAGTTTATGTGGCATTATGATTCTACTATGCTTCATATATTAAACTTGACATTAGTAGATTGCCATCAGGTGTGTATCAACCCCCCTCACACTTCCAACCACCGGTCTGTCAGAAATATAATAGCTACTGTCTGGTCCATGTAGTGAAAAAGGTTGGGAACCTCTGCTCTGGTGAGAGTAACCCTACTAGACTGCTGGGATTAAATCAGACAAGGTTCCAACTAGACTTCAGTTGCCTTTATCTAAACTACTGGTGTTAAAGATGACTCTATACGATTAAAATCATACTATGTGGATTAAGTCATACTTGACTGAAGTTATATCAGACTCTGGTGGGATGAACCAAAACCAAGCAACACTACTTTAGGGTTAATCCAGATTACATTAAATCAAACTTTGCTGCAGTTACGCAGGACAACTAAATTCCAGAGGGGTTCAGTGAAGTTAAACCAGACTCTAGAGGGATCAAGCCAGACTCTGCTAGGTTTAAACCAGCCTTCATTGTTATCTAGCTAATATGTATACAGGCTAAATCAGACTGTAGAGGAAGTAAAACTGATAGACTCTGCTCAATTTAAACCAGAATCCATGGGGGGTAAATATAGACTCCATCAAACTTAACTGGAGTTACTCAGCTGGGGTTAAATCCTACTTTGATCAACTAGACTCTATGTTGGTTAAAAATAACTGCATTGGGGTTAAAGTGGACTTTACTGGTATTATACCTCACTACTAGACTTAAAAGGGGTTCAGCCCAGTGACCTTAGACTTCAGCGGGGTTATTCTGACTCGAATAGAAGTCAACCTACAGGACTTGGCTTGAATTAAATGTGACTGTACTGGCTTTAAACCAGACTCCAATGGGGTATAATCTGGACTCGACTGTGGTTAAACTAGACTCTAAATAAATCATCAAAATAAAATCATATTTGATTTTAAAATCACACCCTTCTGCAGGCTAATGGACTCATAAGGGATACACTGCATTTAATGTAGTTGGATTGAGCAAGAATGTGCAGGGCTTAAACCAGACTATATTTTCTCACCAAACTACAGTCTGCATCAGACTAAATCAGACTCAAGTCAGATGAAACTTACTAGACTCTGCTTGGATTGGATTGTACTGGATTTATATCAGACTATACTGGGTAAAACTGTGACAATCACAGTAGTTTTGGGTTAAATCACAACCAGTGGGGTTAATGTAGATTTATTGGGATTAACCTGGACTTTAAATAGGTAAGGCAGATAAACCCATTTGAGTCTGGTTAAACTCAACAGTCTTCTTTGATCCTACTAATGTCTAGGGTAAGTCTCTGAGGGTTGAATTGGACTCTGTTTGGTAAAACCAGACTCAACTGGAATAAACATGGGTGAAGAGGACTGCTGTAGTTTGGTTTACCCTCACTGGGATCTGATGTAACCCCAGTTGCTTGGTGTTTAAGTGCCTCCACTGGGATGAAAGCTACACTATTGTTAAACTGGACTCAACCTTGATTGAATCAGACACCAGAGGAATAAAAGCAGACTGTATTGTGGTTAAACTAGACTCCACTGGGGAAAATAGCCTGCCAAGAGGCCATCTTGTATTACAGCTCAAATGACATAACGCTTGTTAATGACAGTTACCATGGAGAGACAGGTCTGACAACCTCATTGGCCCGCATTCAGGACGTGAAGGGGGGAAGATGTTGAAGGGGAATGAAATGGAATGCTTAAAGAGAGGAGCAGGGGGGGACGGGTGATGTGCTTCATCAGCATCTGTCAAATCATCCGCTCATCAAATATTGAACAGACTAAAAGAGATGTGAAGTATTGACCCAGAGAGAGGGACAAGGATGGGGGAGGGCACAAGGGGTGAAGATAAGGGAGGAAGAAAAGGCTGAGCGAAGGGAAATTATGCAATTCATTAAGTAATTGTCAATATGGACCTGATTTTTGGTAGTTTTGGATTCCTTCTTATTTATTATCTGAAATATGAAGACAAACATCTCTGAATATTTTCAAATGAAATTCTTGATTGGCAGCCAAAATGTGTTCCATGCAAATGAACAAAGCCAGACAGCCAAACAATATTGTAAGTGTAACTTAAAGAAACAGTGTTTATGAATACAAACTGCTGATGCTGTCAAATGGCAATTCTGCAAACAGTGATCATTCTTTGGTGTTCTTCCCACAGTGTTGATGTTTTAACCGACCAATGTATGCACTCTGTTATATCCAGGGAGGTATGTGATTGGTTTGTCTTATGTTGAAGATACTGTCGAGGTTTTTAATGTTCTTTAGAACAACCATACGACAACAGTTTGTGTTGACGGGTGTTTGTTTGACATGTTTCAACCATCATAAATACATTTCTACTGACAGTGAAACACCTCTTCCTGCAGCAACAACATTTACCTGATGTGAATTTTATGGTGAATATGATGATGATGGTTCCCATGGTGATGGCATATTATCTGTCCAAACAGATTAGCTTTAGCAGGGCCCTCCTTGTTTTCCTTCTTCAGAACCTGGAGAGTTTTTCTGTCTCCTCTCTCTTCTGTCAGAATGAACGAGGCCCAGAGGAGCTCTATCAATTAGCAGCCTGTGTTCAGCACTCTGCAGCAATCCTGCTATGACAGGAGTGATCAATCTGCAGTCTGCACACATACAAACACACATTACTTCCCCCCGAATGAAAGAAGCAGGTAGCAGTCAGTAAAAGGATGACATTGCTGATGGGAGCTTTGAATTTAGGACCAAATGTTGCTGAAATAAGTCATAACCCTGCTCAGTGGTGTCAAAAAGCCACAGCAACAATGTTCCAATAAATATGATGAATAATTAAACAAACAGCATCACTATTCTGCTTCTGTTAAGAGTGATGATGGTTTAACAAAAGGACATGTTTCTATCAAAAGCAAGCGATAACTTTCTATTAAAGTGACAGCAACAATGTGTTTGCCAAAAGTGACTAAGATTGTACCAACAGCGACAATGATTCTACCAACAGGGACAGTTGTACAAAAAGCAACAATCCTTCACAATGTTTCAGTGACAATATTTTCAGCAACAAAGACAATGTTTCCATTAGTGATGGATACGTATGTTTCTACTAACAGTGGCAATGGTTCCGCCAACAGCAAAGATGGTTATACCACCAGTGACTATGATTTTAACACCAGTAACAATGACTTTCAACAGTGACAATGTTTCTACCAACATAAACAATGGTTTTACCAACAGATAGCCACTGTTGGTAAAACCATTGTTTATGTTGGTAGAACCAACGATTCAACAACAGTGACCAGGGTTCTACCAATGGCAACAATGGCACCACCAACAGTGACAATGGTCCTACCAACATGAACAATGGTTTTACCTACAGTGAGTATGATTCAGTCGTGAAAAAGATTGTATAGAAATTTTATTTCAGGATAAACCCCTTGAGATGTATCATTTTGTTTTCAAGGGGTCCCAAAATGATTATACCAACAGTGACAATGGTTCTACCAACATGAACGATGGTTCTACCAACATAAACAATGGTTCTACCAACATGAACCATGGTTCTACCAACATGAACCATGGTTCTACCAACAGTGACTATGATTCAACAACAGTGACAATGATTATATCACCAGCAACATTGTTTCCACCAACAGCAACAATATGTTTGCCAACAGCGACAATGGTTCCATAAACAGCAACAAGGATCCTAACACCAGTAATAATGACAACAGTGATAAAGATTGTACAACCTGGGACAACGGTTGGGACAACCTGGGACAACCGTTGGACTAACAGCGGCAATATTTCTAAAACAGTGACAATGACTCTACCAAAAGGTGACAATATTTTTACCAACACACCTTATCAACAGCAACAAATGTTTCAACCAACAGAAACATTCCAAATCTAAGTAAGGCAATAATGTTGAGCCTAGCTGTCTTTAATAATAGCAAGTTTGACATATGACAGATCTGCCATCAAAGCAGGAGTACCTGCTGTGTACCACCAGGAGTGTTGGAAAATGTATGATAGCATTGCAGCAATGGTAGCTTTCTATGTGCTATCACTCCTTTTTTCATCCCTCCATCATTACAATTTTTTCATGTTTTTTTGCCATTTTTCACAGAGCCGATATAAAAGAGGTTAACATACACAGAATACAACAGAATTTGACCTCTGACCTCTAACGCTGTAACAGGGCAAATTCTGCATGCCTCTGGAAATGCCCTTATAACTACCTTCATATAGATCTGATGTGCGTATGGATAGCCCCTTCATAACGAGCACAAAAAGATAAATAACAGACTGTTGTTTTATATTATAAAGAACCTTTCTAATATCATATCACTCACTGCTCATTATGTATGTTTTAACTGGAGTTTAAAAGACACAATGTGTCTACTGATTTATGAACTGATTAGGTCTTTAGTTGTTTAACTTCCAAATTATTGTGCTTTTGTTATTTACAACAAATGGAACCAAACATGATTTTCCTGTGACATAATTGGAATAATGCAAATAATTAAATGTCGAGTTTATTCACCTAAATAACCGGTATGTAAAGCTTGGTTATTAAAACGAAACATGTATTTCTTAACTGGTAATATTTGTATTTTCATTGTGGGTGCATATATAAAACCACATGTCAATTAGGAGAGGTGATATGCCTAAAAATTGAACTTTTACTAACAATGGAAGTATTTTAAAAGGATATTAAAGACATATCTATTTAATCTGTTCATTTTTGTTATTGTTCTCCATCTGTTTGTTCCTGTGTGAAGCACTTTGGGGCTACGTGTTTGTATACAAGGTGCTTTATTAATAAAGTTAAGTTGAGTTGAAATTTTGTGCATCAGGTTTTAGTGTCAGGGCTCTTTTCTTTACATAAGGACAATGGATTGAGCTTAAGATGTTACATTATTATCATTTATATTATTTACATTTAAAAAAAACTATGGTTACTAGGGCCTTTATTATCAGCCAATCAGCTGTGACCTGCCCAGGTTAGAACAGCATGTAAGGTAGAATTAGAATGTGACTTTGTAGTCATAGAATGTGACTTTGAAGTCGGAATTCAGAGTCTTCAACTTCAGGACTGAGAGAGTCAAAACTGTCATTTCGCACAAACCCTGTCTCAGTACAAGACACGTCTTTTTGTTTTCAACTATTGTTTTTACCAACCTTCACCGGTTATCCATCGGCTACCAACTCCAACTCCAAAGGACTGCACTGTCTGTAGATCTCTTTGTCGAGACAATGAATTCCTGTCCATCACAGGTGCAGACTTCCTCTGTGGAAGAATCTGTTTCCAGCCTTTCTCTCCCTGCTGGGGTTGCCGTCAGCAGTGACCTGGTTGAGGATCTCCTCGTCCAGCTGCTGCTGAGGCTAAACCCGCTGAGGAGCTTCACTGGCCCTCATCTGGACCAGCAACAACTGCTGACACTCTGTCTACATATGAGTGCAGCAGCTCTAGAGACCCTGAGCAAAGTCCCAGGTGTCTCTGTGGATGAAAACCTCCCTACTCCCTGCGATGCCTGGGAAGCTGCTGTGCTTCTACAGTGCAGCGTCATGGAGAGGTTTGGGACTCTATACAGAGTGAGGAAGCTGCTGGTGAGCAGAGACCCGGCACTCCGGAGCTTCATCCGGCAACAACTTATCGAGACCGTCCTAAAAGTGTACAAGGACAAAGCTGAAGGTGTATGGCTTCCCCCCCAGATGTCCTGCGATGAGGAGAGCCCACTGTTCTCACAGATTCTCCCTGAAAACATCAAGAAGGAGCTGACTGAGCAGCATGGAACCTGGACAACACACTCAAAGATCTTCCAGAAGGCGTTCCCGAACATATCGGATGAGGAGATCCTGGAGGACCAAGAACATTTGTGCAAGCCTCTATTGTCCAACCAGGATTTTGAGTTGGTGGACAAAGAGGACTTTGTGGTTGACTCTGATAAGGAGGTGACACCTGACGCTGATATCAACCTGATGCGTCAGGAACCTCCTATCTGTCTAGCTGAAGACCAAGAACAAGTGTCCAACAGTGAGGAACAACCTACTGAATGTGAAGCTGAAAGCCAACAACCACCCCAGCCCTGCCCTGTCCAGCTCATCGCCAATGAGTGTCGCACTGAGGAACAAAATGTGCAGACGCACAGAGCTTTGGTGCAGGAGTCCACCATCAGATGTGTCCTGAAGAAGCTTTTTAAAGCTAAGAACTTCTGCACACCTCAGAGCCAGAAGAGCCAGGACTTCCAAGAGGAGATGGTGGAGCACATCCACATGTTGCTGAGGAAGGAGGCAACGAAGTACAACAAAAACAGAGTCTTCCTGAAACACCTGAAACTTCTTGAAGACCCAAAGCAGGAAGTCAAACTGAGCCGGGAGCTGCGCCATCAAATCAAAGCCCGGCTCTGTGAGGCTCTGCCAAACACCCGTCTGAGCAGAAAGGAACTAATGGAGGACGCTCAAGTCGCCTTGTTGGCCTGCAGAGTCATCGCTACAGGGATCATAAACCACCTGAAACCTACGGTGAGCTTTGCAGCCGACAGCAAGCCTGGAGATGAGACTGCATACAGCGTGAACATCCCCATCCGAAGAGAGGAACCAGAGCCAGACAGAGAGCTGACCCAGCTAGAGATCCGTCAGCAGGAGCAGCAGGCAGCAGCCACAGAGAGAACCAAGACCAACAGGTCGACGTCCTGGCTGCATCGACTGTTCGGGAGAAAGATTTAGATCTTCAAACAAAAACACATCTCCTGCTTCAGTTGCATGCAAAAAACTTCGTTTTTTTGTTTGCTCATTATTTAATGTGTTTTCTTGCTCTTTGCATTTATGTTAAAATAAAATACTGTTTAACTGTATTCATGAAGTAGAGGTTTTCTCTCGTCTGGCAGCTAAATGTCAAGGCCCAAGTGACCTCAGCTTTTGGGTCTGTGGTCTTCTGAAAGGGCTTGTACTACTTTATGCCTGATATAAATCCATTTCTTTTGTGTAGAAAACTACAATAAATACATGTAAAACGTATTTCAAAGGTGGTTCAGTGCAAATGTCCTGGCAACAAATATAACATACGTATAAAAATGTAAATTTTTACAACAGAAATAAACATGTTTGGAGGTTTTGTTCTCTATAGGTATGGCCCTCACCATACCTGGCTTCTTAGCTCGTTCACTGTTTAGCTGTAATGAGAGCAGATGGATGGACGCAGAGATGTTGCCTCTTTGTTGTAGAGATGTAATAATGAGACAAAGAAAAAATGGACGATGTTGTGAAAATGAGACAGAAGTTGTAATACACTAGAATTACACTTCATGTTAGCTCAGTCCAGATTGCCACAAAGAGGAAAATCAACAAGTTGATTTTTTTCTGTCCTGATACCTGTGATCAGCTATTTCTAGTTCGCTGACGACATTACAAATCCATCTTGTTCAAATAACAGACTGTTGTTTATATTATAAAGGACCTTTCTAATATCACTCACTACTCATTATGTATGCTTTAAACTGGAGTTTAAAGACACATGGTGTCTGCTGATTTATGAACTGATTAGGTCCACGGCAGATGGTTCAGACTTTATTTAGTCGTCTAACTTCCAAATTATTGTGCTTTTGTTATTTACAACAAATGAAACCAAACATGATATTCCTGTGACATAATTGGAGTAATGCTAATCATTAAATGTCGAGTTTATTCACCTAAATAACTGGTAACGAAACATGCATTTCTTAACTGGTAATATTTTTATTATGGGTGCTTATATAAAACCACAAAAAGTGCTTCATCACACACACACTCAGCGTTTACTAAGGACCATGGTCTTCACCTTTCACACAATACAAACCATTGTCCAAGTGTGTGTAATTTAGGACCAAACCAATGTGTAGAATTTACCTGTGAAGAAAGAATGCCTCTAACTGAGATCACATGCTTAGTTTCTGTGGTAAGAAGACCACTCAAAGCCTAAAGCTGAAACATTTCAGTGAATTGTATCTTTCTTTCAGCACTTAGAGCAAAGGAAACAGCAACAAAATACTTCTCTTGTCTCTGTCTTAATTTTTTAATCACATCACTCCTGTTGTGTTGAAGAGCAAATAAATGAATGTGCTCGTCTCTCCTCATCTCTGTGTGCATTTCTCGTAACAATCCTCTTTAGATGATGAGATGCTCGCAGAGTCCTGATGAAAACACGAGAAAATTACCTGCAAAACGCATTTCGAGGCCACTTGTGACATGATTACAGAGTGCTGAGTGGAATCAACGGAGGCTGCGATTCTGCAGCACAAAGCATTGATGCGCTGAGCGATAAGTGAGGTATAAAAGGAACAATTGGCTGTTTATCTGCTGGATTGAGTCATAGTGATACTTAAGCGTCACTCAGCGGGAGGGCAGATGGCTTTTTCCTGATAGAACTGAGACGTGGATGCTCCCCAGACAGAACTGGGTGATAACGATGCAAAACCATTAAGTTTGAGTCTAATGAAATAATAACTTTCACACAGATGCACAAAAAACAACTATTTAAAAGGATATTCAATAAGGTATCAAACACAGAGGAACTTCAAGTTATAGGTAATATTCTAACGTCAGTATTTGAGTCATATCATCAGCAATATTGAACAATGTAATCTCACATTGCAGATGTTCCTCATATGGTGCAGGACTTGTGTAAATGCACTTTAAAGTAAGAATAGTTGTGTTTTGGTAACCTTAGATTGAGCAGTTCAAACACGTAGTGCCAAAGGAAACAGTTTTCTGACAGCTGTGAAATGTGCCTTCGTATTCGTACTCTTACAGGGATAATAGCTGTAACTTTTTAGATTGGACTTTTTCTATTAGGCTTGAGTATGTTTTTTTCTGAACCTCATCCACAGTAGTACAAAGCTTAGCTTCTCTGTTGGTACTTTTCCAGGCTTTAAACATGGGCCGTGCTGACTCTACTATCTACTCTACTCAAGAACCTTATACAGAAAAATCCAGACTATCCCTTTAAATCTGAATCAACGTTTGTTTGTTGACTGATGTTTTACAAATGTAATATCAATGATTGAATATAAAAATGAGAAGTGTAACACACTCGGCCATACGCTGCTTGTTAAATAAATGTTGCCTTGGCAGTGTTGCAGCTCTCTGCAGGAGGAAATAAAAAATGTGAAATTGAAACAGAAAATGTGCGCTGACTCCTCTTCTCTGCAGAGGGAGTGGGGGAGGGATGGAGGGAGAGAACGGATGAGTGGTCAAAAAGATAGATTAAGGGGAGGAGAGTATAGGGGGAGGGAGAGAAGACGGATGGAGGAGGGAAGGGGACGGAGAATATGGGAGGAAAGAGGAAAGGAAAGAAACATTGAGCCGATCAATAATGGGTTAAATTTATACAGAAATGAGCGTTTGTTGTCGTTCTTTGTGTAATTTCCCTTTTTTCTTTCTCACCATATCTTAGCTCAATTGGAAAGAGAGACAAACATATGGAAGGTCAGCAAAGCTGGGAATAAATAAATGATCAAGGCAATATATTACATAAATAGAGACATTAATAATTGAATGTAAATAAATGAAAAAGACACCTGAGCCGAATGTTCACAGGTCAAAACAGGCCTCTGAATAAATCAACACTCTTTACATTGAATAAACACACACCTGAGGAGGGGAGAGGAAACAAGGAGAGGAAAGAAGAGAAGAGGACACAAGACAGGAAAGAAGGGAGAGGAGAGGAAACAAGGAGAGGAGGGGAAACAAGGAGAGGAGGGGAGAGAGAAATAAGTAACAGGAAGTAGAGCTCAGCAGGCTGTCGTTTTTTAATAGCTTCAGCTCGTTATGTGGAAAGTGTTCTAGTGTTTTGGAGCCTGGTGGTGCAGTTAAAGATGTCATATGGCATTTTGTCACCATAGACTGTATATAAGAAGTGGGCGTAACCACCATGACTTCAGCATTGGCTTGTAGACTTCCAATTTAAAGCCTTGAGTCCGGCGTTTTAGCTGCTGCCATCTTGGTTTTGGAGCTAGTCTGGCGGAGGTTTTCCAGGGCCCGTTGGAGAAGCGGATAGCGTCCTCCAAAGGCACAGAGCCAAATTGCTTTGTTTTTTTACAATAAAGACATTAGCTCCCCGTAATAGCATGACAGGAATGAGGTTGAAAATTGGTGAACTGGCCCTTTAAGCGTTATTCGCCTCTTCCCTGGTCGATAGATTTCAGTGGCAGAAGTCTGTGAGAAAAAGAGCCGCCTATTTTTCACTAAATTTATTTCTTCAACAGACATTGTCCTCATGAGTTCACGGTCTCCATCTCTTCTTCAGTACAGCGTGATGTTCATTTAGTCAGTCAGAATTTAGAGTCACACAGAAGATAAAGCAGAGCGAGCTTTCGGGCCGTGGTTATCAACTGGTGGGTCAGGACCCAAAAGTGGGTCGCAGAGCTGTTTTCACTGTGTGCATGAAAAACTAAAAGTTGTGGTAAAAAAAATCGATTCTGCGCTTTTATTTTGAAGGACATTGGTTTCCCATGACTTGTGTACAATTGTAGTGTAGTTTATTCACACTGACTGGGTGATCCCAGCTACAGTTACATTTACATTCTTGAAACTTAATGAGTTGTATTGATGTTACACTTTAAGTTCATTTCTGTTGAAATAAGGCTGCTGATTAATTAGAGAGGGAATATTTTCCTCTTGTGCACTGCCACCTGCTGCTCATGTGTTTTGTGATAGTGACTGTTTCGTTCCTGCTCAGGTCCAAACCCACCATTTTTCATTAAACAGATTTGAGTAGTGGTAGTAAACATTTGGGTCGTGACTGATCATTAAAAGGTGGTGTTGGGTCCTGAGGCTCGACCACGTGAGATCCACTGCTTTAGGCTAGCCTAGCAATGCGTATCCACCCTCTTGTCTAAATATGCTCACTTCTTGCTCCAAAGATGGAGGTCAGCATGTGGACATATGAGGACGTGGTAGAGAAGTGAGGGCAGTGTAAAAATCGAGGCAGTGAATAGTATTGAAGGAAAGTGAGGATATTTCGGGAAATGAGCCAAAATCTAAAGATGTGAAAGAGGACATCTGTGCAAAGGATATTCTGCTCCTCGTCACTTCAAAGGGTTTAGATTTGATTTTAAGGTTCAGGTTGATTTAGCTTGAGGTTAGGCTGGGGACAAAGGAGCCGGCCTCCTAAAGCTGCCGGTCCAACTGACTTGTGCTTGTAGGAAAACAAGGACTGCATGAGCCACCCGAGGATTCCCTGGATCAAACCTGGCTCTGATAGTCGTCTTTGCATTTGCACTATAGTATTATTCTAACCGATAAATCAATGGATAGAGACTTAAGCACAACTATTACCATAATAAATTATTGTACTTTTTCATCCAACTCTTGTTACAGACTCAGGTTAGACCCAAACGCAGGACACAGACTGTGGGATTATGGAAATGAAAAGAGTTTAATGCTGCTGGGAACAGAATGAGTGGCCTGATGGCTGAGAAGGGAATCCGGGCGAGGCGAGTGGGGAGGCTGAGGTGAACTGAGGGAGAGCAGGGCTGGCAGAACAGGCGTAGATGATCCTGGGCAGAAAAAAAAGTTAGGACCTAACAAGGCAAAAAATAAGGGAATAACTTCTTAGCAAACACTCAATGATTTGGCCGACAGTGTGGCGACCTCTGTTGGTTGAACGACAATCTGGCGATGAGTGACTGAAGAACCAGGGTTGAAACACTGAAGGCTTGATGAATTGATGAGAGGAAGGTGTGCTGACTGGGAGGAGGGATGAGCCGATTGAGAGCAGGTGTGCAGGAGGAGCAGAGTGAGGAAGCCACACAACCAGACACAGAGACAACGAGGGACAGACAGGGGAGCACCGGGGACACAAGGACAGGGGAGAACAATAAGCCATAACAACTGCAATGTTGTCAAATGTCTCCAGTTGGGATTAAGACTGTGGATCTGACAAAACGAGACATTTGAAGGGGGGGAAGGACTTTTTTAAGACGACTTTTCTGAGGTTGTATAAACTAAAAACATTTTTTTTTCTATCTCTAGCAGGATGCAGGCCTGTGGGTTGTAACTGTGGATTAACATGAATAGAAACCAGACGCCTTCTGGAAACAATAAACTTGTATTTCTTGTTCTAAACTTGTATACCACAGGTCTCGTCCACTTAAAGTAATAATCTTTAATATATCTAAAGATTTTCATGTAAATAAATGTCTGTTAAGCTATCTATCACCGACGAGGCGACTTTTGTAGCTGCGCCCAGGTAATGACTCGCTTTCCATCAGCCAGCAGTGGCTGGTCTGCCAGAGAGGGTAGGACGCTCAGATGAAGCAAACAGTCTGAAAAGGAAAGCGACCGTCAGCCAGGAAAATCAAGAGTTACAACCAGAACCAACCGTGGACGTCTGGTTAAACTGGGACTTGTGCGCACACAATACATTTTTATCGCCAAATAGAACAAAACTGAGAACTTTGAGATTATATCTTTAAGGTAGGGTGCTGGTCGAGGTTAATTACACCGATGGAGGTCTCAACATGTATAAATACTCAGACATGTTTCATGTTTGCTGTTCTTTAAAGATTCCAGATTTAACGTAGAAAGAGTTTAATAATTCATGAGCACATATCTGTTACAATCAGAGTCAGAGTGTGTGTGTGTGTGTGTGTGTGTGTGTGTGTGTGTGTGTGTGTGTGTGTGTGTGTGAGAGTGTGTGTGTGTGTGAGAGTGAGAGAGAGAGAGAGAGGGAATAAAATCCATTACAAACACAGCGAGAGCGCCCTCTAGCTCACACTGATGCTCGTCAGAAAGGTAACGAGTTTATAAGTTTGAGTTTTTACCATCAGCAGGACATAGTAAGATCTGTGGAAAGTGTGTGTTCTGGTTTATCCACAGTAACAGGGACACACATGAAGGACAGTTTTCTACACGGTGAGCAGCATTTAATACGTCCCTGCATTTTATTGTGGTGAGGGCAGAAAGATGTCCGAAAACCACGACAAATATCACCAAAAGTATTAGGAGATATTTGTTTTTGTGTGTGTGCGTGCGTGCGTGCGAGCGAGCGAGCGAGCGAGAGAGAGAGAGTGTGTGTTGCCAGATCACGAGTGTTGCTTTAATGTCTCTGCAGGAGCTGCTCTGACCTCTGTTAGCTCGAGTCTCACACTCACACTGTCTGTAATTGCATTTCTAACTTCTACCAGATTAACACACACACACACACACACACACACACACACACACACACAGACAGCCTGTATGCCCAGGGGAACAGCGCTGCCCCCCCTCTGAAGCTGTTAAACTACTTTTAATCATCTGTACATTTGTCCAGAGCTGCAATTATGATGGAGGTAGTTAACACTGTTCACCTCCTACTGGGAGGACTGGGAGGGAGGATTTAGGGAGGATGGGGGGAGGAAGAGATGAAGAGAGGACAGGGGAGACGGAGGAACAGACGGAGGAGAATACAGATGAATTAATAAAGGTGTGTTCACACATACAGAAACAAAGAGGCGGTTTGTTTCTGGGGCTTGTGTTTGTGTTGGTTCAGCAGGTTATTTAAACCCTCGGCTCTGTTTGTGTTGTTTTACATGTTGTTTTAGGGAAGCTTGAGAAAGGTTAATTGTGATCTGTTGTGAGAATTTGGAAGTTGTTAAATGTGCTGACAGCTTTTCATACTCGAGTGTGGCAGAAGAAAAATATCCTAAAGTTTCAGGAGGGAATCAAACGCTGACTCTTTGTCTCTTTGGTGCTTTGAAGGACATCTGCATAACCTTTAACCTTTTTAAACGTCTTCACGCCACAGGGAAACATGCTTCCCATTGTTTGAGGCTCTATTCACACCACACCTGGTATTAAAGATGATTTTTTGTTGTTGTTTTACATATTTAGGGCTCTAAATCTGATAGATTGCTTCAGCTAGCAGCTGCAAAACAGGCAATGACTGCTAAAGGTCATAGAGGCTGGATCACATCACAGAAAGGATCCCAGCAGAGATGGACCTTTTTTAGCCAGAAGAACAGGTTACGTTTCTCTCTTCAAAGCTGCCAGACTCCACTGACATATAGGTTATAGGTAAGTTTGAAACCCTCTCCCCAGCAGCGCTTTCCAGCTCCGCCTGGGGGGCTCTGCAGCGTTCCCAGGCAAGGGGGGATATATAATCCCCCCAGCGAGCTCTGGGTCTGCCCCGGGGTCTCCTCCCAGTTGGACATGCTATGAAAAACTCCACATGGAGGCGCCCAGGAGGCATCCTAATCAGATGCCCAAACCACCTCAAGTGGCTTCTTTTCCAAGGAGTAGCAACTCTACTCCGAGTTCCCCCCAGATGTCTGAGCTCCTTACCCTCGCTCTTAGGCTGAGCCCAGACACCCAAATGGAACTCATGTCACCCACTTGTATCCGCAACCTCATTCGTTAGGTTGCTACCCAAAGCTCATGACCACAGGTGAGGGCTGGAACGTGGATCGAAAGCTTTTCCTTTTCCTTTCCAGACTTCAGCTCCCTCTTCACCATGAAGGTCCAGTACAACGCCCGCATTAGTGCTGAAGATGCACCATCCCGTCTGTCTTAATCTCGCGATCCATTTTACCCTCACTCGTAACCAAGACCCCGAGACACTTGAACTCCCTCACAGAAGCCGTCGTCGTGCCACCTTTACCATTTTACACTGGACCAAACGACACCGGCGTTAAGCCGCCAACAAACAGCGCGTGCTTCACATACATACACACGGCGCTGTTCCGCCCTGCCGGCTCTGCTGTTTAAACGGACGTCATTTCGCCTCTGTTACTACCTCCGATGTCGGCTCAGAGGCGGAGCGACTTCGCCCCACCATTCCGCCTCCGTGCGTTCTACATAGAAGACAGAATGTAACAGAGGCGTAATAATCCCGCCTTAAACTGGCAGTGTAAAATGGGCTAGAGACTCATTGCCTGCCGGGAGGGAGAAATCTACCGTTTTCCGGCAGAGAACCACAGCCTCACACTAAGGTAAGGGCGTGTTCACACCAGCCTTGTTCAGACCGATTGAGCCAAACCCAGGAGCATTTGTCCCCTCAGTTCAGTTTGTTCTCTCTCTTTGTTTACTTAAGGGAGTTTTCCCACATGGAAATTCTGACCAATCAGAGAGCAGTTTCCCCGCGCAACAAAATTTTTGGCTCGGGGCAAAATGCAACTTTGTGACTACTTGTCTTTGATTGGGACCAAACAAACGGACTTCAGGTGTGAGTGCAGCCCTAACAGATGCTGACCCTCATCCCATAAAGGCTCAGAAAGTCTGAACAGAAAGGATCCCGACAGAGACAGACCTTTTTGTTGAATAAGATGTTACCTAACCAGAAGACAGGTTGCGTCACTCTCTTCAAAGCCACCAGACTCCATTGACAGAAACAGCATTGTTACCTCTCAGTAAACAGAAGATGCCGGACAACTGCTGTGTCAATCAGTCAGTCTGTCTGTGTTATTGTGTACCTGTTGTATTTTATAGGTTGATTTGTATCCACTTCAATTAGATTTAACTTCACATCCTGATATATCCTCTTCCTCGTCCTCCATGGAGCTCCACTGTTGTCTAAAAAACAGTTAAAACACATCAGTTAATCACGCTGCCGTACTGGTTGACATGTCCTGTCAGCAGCATGAACACACACTGAGTGTATTTTCACTCTAACACACACACACGTCCTGCTGCCACAAATACTCACCAGAGCAAGATATGTGGATTCATCCGCCGCTAAAAATAGTCCCAAACATATGCCCTTTCCCCCCTGTTTGAGAAGTTAATACCTCTGAGAACAGCTGCCAGCCAATCAGGAGCCAGGATTTTCTGCAGTGTAACTCTTGTTATACATGAGGAGGTCTGTGTCTCAAAGTCAGACACTCTCAGCAGGTGGGCCTGTCAGCAAGAACAGAATCCACACACACACACGCACACACACACACACACAGCTTCACACAGTCTCATCGTCTCTCTCTCTGTCTGTCAGTGTCAGTCACACTAATAGGGTGCTGTCAGGTCGACCGAGCATGAGGTAGACAGAAGGAAAAGGGGAGAGAGAGAGGAAGAGGATGAGTGTGGTGTTGTTTACTTGATTGATTTTCACCAACAGACCCACACACACACACACACACACACACACACACTCACAGTCAGTGCACCTGCTCCTCTGAGCTCAGTGTTTTAAGATGCTGACTGTCTCAACATTGTTCTGAAGTTTAATGAAGATAAATCCGATACCACCGGCTGAGCTGATAAGCCCCGCCCCTTCCTGTACACATACTGTGGGTGTGGCCTCATCTCTGCTGCTCTCCCATTTCAGGGCGGTCCTTCCGTCTATTCCATATTTTTAATGCAAATCTCGGGAGCACTTTAAAGGAACTTGGACTTGGACTCAAGGATATGATTATTCTGAAAGGTCAGAGGTCACTGCCATGTCTAAAAATAGCCCTCAGGTGGGCTCAGTCTGCAGCAGAACAGCTTCTTGTGTCGGTCTGAAGCAGATATTCACGCTGATGGAAAGTTCAATGACTGTAGTGTTAGTGTTAGTTACGTCTCCTCTCGCCGTTCCTCCTCTACTCTGCTACTCGGGAACAGAACGCTGCAGGAGCCCCATTTGTCAACAGAGCTGTCAATCATGAGGCCACACCCCCTTTTTATAGCAACAAATAACTAATTAAAAGTAAACTTGTCAGAAAAATGAACACTTGGACATAAATCAGCATGATAAGAACTAACTATAATGACAGAAACCATGTTTGAGAGAAATGTATTTGACGTGTATTTTGATTTTATAGTTTGACTCATGTCCCATCTGTTAACATGGAGGAGGCGGGCTTTATGAGCTATACTGCAGCCAGTCAGCAGGGGGCGATAGAGAGGGTTTGGCTTCACTTTTAGGGACTGTGGCTCAACAAATATCCTCAACAGGCCTTTAACTTAATAATAATAATTAATAATATGTTTTTTATTGATTTCATTTCAGCCTGAAAGTTGAACAGTTCTTGTGGTGCTGAATACAGCACACCATGTATCACCTTCTGACAGTCAGAGAGGACACCTCTCTCTGCCGACAGCAGCATGTACCAATCCCAGAGGAAGGTGGTATTTTCTAGGAACTCTCAATGGGTCATCATGTCAAAATATGCAATTAAATCCTGAAATTACAAACATCTTCTCTGACGCTGAGGCTTTGAGCAACAGAATATTATTTTGCACAAATTTTCTTTATGTGATTAATTTAAATTAACATATTTATGTCCAAATTAATTCATATCAAGGCTTTATGACAGGAAGGCAGACTTATTGGTGATGAAGCAAAGTTTTCTTGAGGCCTCTGTTGTAGGAATGTTTTTGCTTTTGAGTTTTATTTTCTTTTTTCAGTAACTTGCACTTAAATCAGTCTAAACTTCTACAACCTCATGCATCTAAGAGACAAAGACTGCTGGAGCGTGCCCTCTCTGCACGAATATCACATCATTTTAACGTTCATGTTAACAAGTCACCTGTCATTAGTGGAAAATTAGTGGAGTATAAATCAGATTTCACTTTATTAAGTTGGAGTCGTAAGAGAGTTTTAAGCCATTCAACATTTGAATCCTGTCTGTGAATATGTAAGAAACTCATGAAGCTGAGGACGTCGTCCTTCTTCCATGTGATGATTAAACATCACATCCTGCCACGTAGCTGCTCAGGTCCTGGACCCTGCAGCTATTGTTCCAAGCAACCCTGAAACCAAACAGAGGGACATCCTGTAACTCCTCTACGTGAAGGTCCCTGAACATATCACAGCATGTATCACATGATCAGATCTTACCAGGCTGAGATGCAGTTGGGATCCCTGGCCACAGGTTTGGCACAGTTGATTGCCGCGGTAACGTCATCGCTCAGAAGATCTGTGAAGAAAAAAGAACATCTGGATGCTGATGGTGTTTTAAGAAGTGGACATAAACTGTGAGTGCAGCATGTAGAAGACAATAAGGGAGAGTTAAAGTTTAAGTTGTGGTGGTTCATTACTGACGGCTGCAACTGATCCCGCATCCGTTAGATGTGGGTGTCAGAGATCAGATTATGATGCATCAATATTTAATTCTGATTTAGAAGATAAAACTATAAAATACTTTGTCCTCATTTTGTGTGCAAAAGGAACGTATTTATCTTCATCTTCATGTGTGAGCAGAAGACTCAGATAATTCATGGTAAAAAGGATTATTAACTTTTAGGACAGCTTTATTATTGTGTTTGTTTGCAGACTGTGATTTTACTGCCACATTTAACCACCACACTTTGGTGAGCTGAGATTAAGTTTTTACTCCGATTGGAATTTAACAAAACAAAATGTTAAAAATAGATATTCTTTCAACAGGGACTGCTATACTCACTTTAAAGAGCATTGGCTGACTTTAAACTAAATACACAATTGAGTCTGCTAATTTATATCCAAACCAAATGAGTGGAAACCAATGGCTGACATTAAAGGTAGAAAAACCCTTTAAACATTACTGTTAAAAACGTCTGGTGTTACCGAACACAGAAATTTGATTTGATGCAGTTTTACATGCCTTTAGGCTCTGTGTTATTTTGTGCGGGTCAGGGTTAAGTGTTGGGAGAACAAAGACTGTGCAATGCTTTGATCAGAGCGATTCATTAATTATAAGAAACAAACGGTCGTTGGTAAAAGAAAGTTCAGCATTAAATGTGCGCAGATTTAAATAAGAACAGGTTTCTGTGTCAGGATCAAGCGCACAGTTATGCCTCTAAAGAACTGGAATTAAGTCGTGTTGCTTCAGATGATTTATAATAGAATAGAAGGTTTGTCTGACGTTAGAGCTGCTGGAGTGAATCAAGGATGATAAGCTGAACACACTCTGGACAAACACATGTAAACCTGCTCAATGCAGACGCTGCCCAAAGAAAAACTGGGTCACTTAAACTTTTCTGACCCGCCAACAAATTAAAAAGCAACCAATCAATCAGTGTGTGTCTGAATTACACTGTTTTAATCTGTGTTAAAAGAAGGAAAGAAGAACAGATTCCATTCATGTAAATGAGAAACATTTTATAACATTTTCATCTATTAGCATACTAATGACCTACAGAGGCTTATATTTCAAGCTCCGTCCACCAGTCAGTTAGAACTGAAGAAGCCTTTCGGATGAGAGGTGAAACGTCTTCAAGAACTGTGACCAAGTCCAGGAGCAGGAACACCAGATCTCTCATGACGGACTCTCTGCCGGACCGAATGTTCCACAGCTCCCGGTAAAAGTCCTTTTATTGGCCAGTTTGAACTAGTCTGTGTGTTTCCCCTCGTGTCCGAGCCAGGGTTTTTCATATGAACTTTTGTGTTTGTCTTCAGGAGGAGTGTGTTGTATAAGCATGATGATATGATGTTCCCCTGCAGTGAGTGTGGAGGGATTTACAGGAAGCTAAAGTGAGTTCACTTGTACGCTCCAGAACACAATGTGCCCCCTGTTCTCTTGCCACATGTGTGTTTCAACTTTTGGACGTTACTCTGTCTCAAGGTCAGATTTAAGGGATACATGTGCTGGTGTGGGTGTAACTGACAAGGCCTGAGGGACTGTTGAGAGACAAGAGTAACCAGATGCTGCATCTATGTGGTGCACACTTGCATTGAATGATCTCATTGCTTAGGCTTGTCATAAGAGGGACTTCTGCGCGCCGGTAAACCAAGTGGCAACCTCCCGTGTAGAAATATTAATCCAATGCGGAAGTGCGAAAACTTGCAGCTCTTCAAGTGTCCACTTGAGGCTGTCTCCAGCAGTGAGTCAGTCCCCATAGAGCCCCATGTTAAAACTTAACAGCAGAAATAAACATGTTCGCAGCCTGGTTTTGTTATGAATAGCTCATTTTATTATTCAAGATAACTGTACAGGGGTGGGGTCACTTAAGTGACAGGTGGATACTGCTGGCTGTCTGATCAGACTGCCTACTTCAATGCAGTTAAGAAACCAGTGGGTGACATCACAGTGGCTATGTTCATTATTTATACTTTCTATTGTATAAACTTTCTCAAATATATTGTATATATCATATTTTTCATGAATGCTTTTGAGCGTTTATTCGTTTCAGTTCTTTGTTGGTCATGCACTTTGGTCCACACAGAATGATCTCAACTATTGGATGGATTCCTATAAACTTTGCACATGCGAACAGGTTCCCCAGACCATGAATTAAGATGGATTGTATTGAGTGCAGAATGTTGGTGAGGGTTTTATTATCAGAAGTGTCATCATTCAATTAGAACTGTATTTTCACATTTGAAGTTGTCTGCAGGATGCAATGACCCAGACTGGAACCAATGACCGGGACTACAAGCAATGACCCAGACTGGAACCAATGACCGGGACTACAAGCAATGACCCAGACTGGAACCAATGACCGGGACTACAAGCAATGACCGGGACTAGAAGCAATGACCCAGACTGGAACCAATGACCGGGACTACAAGCAATGACCAGGACTAGAAGCAATGACCGGGACTGGAGGCAATGACCGGGACTACAAGCAATGACCGGGACTGGAGGCAATGACCGGGACTACAAGCAATGACCGGGACTAGAAGGACTAGAAGGGACTAGAAGAAGGTGTGAGGACCATCACAGGTCACAACACAAAGACCAGAGCCGTGGGGGGGACAGTGGAGAGGGCGAACGAACTGAATGACTTTTTCAACAGGTTCAACCAACCCATGCCCCCCCCACCCCCACCCCCACCCGCACTTCAGCCATCTCTCCTTCTTCCCACAACACACCTCCCCCCAGACACCACAGCACATCCCTCCTCCTCCCCCCCCCCCCCCCCCCCACCTCAACACAATCTCCACCTCACATCACCACAGACCAGGTCAGGGGACAGCTGAGGAAGCTCCGACCCAGGAAAGCAGCAGGCCCGGACAAGGTGTGTCCAAGACTTCTGAAGACCTGCGCTGCAGAACTGGGGGAACCACTACAACGGATCTTCAACCTCAGCCTGCAGCTAGGGAGAGTGCCCACCCTCTGGAAGACATCCTGCATTGTCCCGGTTCCTAAAAAGAACCGGCCCAGTGAGCTGAATGATTTCCGGCCGGTGGCACTCACTTCACACCTGATGAAGACGTTGGAGCGGCTCTTCCTCAGCCTCCTCAGACCCCAGGTGCAGCACGCCCAGGACAGCCTGCAGTTCGCCTACCAGCCAGGTGTTGGTGTGGAGGATGCCATCCTCTACCTACTACACCGAGTCCACTCCCATCTGGATAAGGGGAGAGGCACAGCGAGGATTCTCTTCTTGGACTTCTCCAGCGCCTTCAATACCATTCACCCCCCTATGCTTCGGGATAAATTGAACCGGATGGGAGTGGACCCCCACCTGGTGGCCTGGATATCCAACTACCTCACCGACAGGCCACAGTACGTCAGGCTGAAGGACACCACGTCTGACACTGTGGTCAGCAGCACTGGAGCCCCCCAGGGCACAGTGCTGGCCCCTCTTCTCTTCACCCTGTACACCTCGGACTTCTGTCACAACTCAGAGCTGTGTCACATACAGAAGTACGCCGATGACACAGCCATCGTTGGATGCATCAGGGACGACAGAGAGGAGGAGTATCGGAGTCTGGTGGGGGACTTTGCTGCTTGGTGCCGCACAAACCACCTAGAGCTCAACACCTCTAAGACAAAGGAGCTGGTCATAGACTTTGGGAGGTCCAGACCGAAGCCGAGACCAGTCCTACTAGAGGGAGCTGAGGTGGAGAGTGTGGACTCCTACAAATACCTCGGGCTGTGTCTGGACAACAAACTGGACTGGTCAACACACACCAGCCACCTGTACGGGAAGACACAAGGCAGGATGTACTTCCTAAGGAGACTGCGGTCTTTTAACATCTGCAGCAAACTGCTGCGGATGTTTTACCAGTCTGTGGTTGCCAGTGTCCTCTTTTACACTGTAGTGTGCTGGGGAGGCAGCACATCCAAGAAGGACACATCCAGACTGGATAAACTGATCAGGCGAGCCGGCTCTGTGATCGGCATGAAGCTGGACCCTCTGGTGACGGTGGCAGAGACAAGGACACTAAACAAACTGTTGGACATTATGGACAATGCCAGCCACCCTCTGCACACCGTCATCAGCAACCAGAGGAGCCTGTTCAGTGAGAGACTGCTCCTTCCAAAGTGCAGGACTAACCGACTGAAGAACTCCTTTGTCCCTCATGCCATCAGGCTGTACAACTCCTCACTTAGGGGGAGGAGGTAACAGGGACAGACTCTCTCACAAGCGGTAGCCACTAATTCAGCTCACAAAGTTAATAGTAGTTAACTTCTTTTATTCAATAGTAATATTTATTTATTTCTCAAAGGGTCATATGTGCAATAAAAATCTGTCAATGTGCAATAATCTCTCACCACAGTGCAATAACCTAATACCACAGTGCAATAACCTAATCTAGTTTAATTGAACTATTACCCACTGTTTACTTGTACATTTTCTAAGAGTGTATATTTTATATATTTTGTTATCTAATTTTGTACTTTTTTATATATATATATATATATCGATAGATATATATATTTTGACCTTTATTTTTTACCCTCTGTGTGCTGATTCTTTCCTATTGTATTGTACTGTATAAGCTGCTGGAGACTGAATTTCCCAGAGGGAGTCATCCCAAAGGGATCAATAAAGTTGAGTCTAAGTCTAAGTCTAAGTCTAAGCAATGACCGGGACTGGAGGCAATGACTGGGACTAGAAGCAATGACCTGGACTGGAAGCAATGACCGGGACTACAAGCAATGACTGGGACTGGAAGCAATGACCGGGACTGGAGGCAATGACTGGGACTACAAGCAATGACCTGGACTGGAAGCAATGACCGGGACTACAAGCAATGACTGGGACTGGAAGCAATGACCGGGACTACAAGCAATGACCTGGACTGGAAGCAATGACCGGGACTACAAGCAATGACTGGGACTGGAAGCAATGACCGGGACTGGAGGCAATGACCGGGACTGGAGGCAATGACCTGGACTGGAAGCAATGACTGGGACTGGAAGCAATGACCGGGACTGGAGGCAATGACCGGGACTGGAGGCAATGACCGGGACTACAAGCAATGACCGGGACTACAAGCAATGACCAGGACTAGAAGCAATGACCGGGACTGGAGGCAATGACTGGGACTAGAAGCAATGACCGGGACTGGAAGCAATGACCGGGACTACAAGCAATGACTGGGACTGGAAGCAATGACCGGGACCGGAGGCAATGACCGGGACTGGAGGCAATGACCGGGACTACAAGCAATGACCGGGACTACAAGCAATGACCAGGACTAGAAGCAATGACCGGGACTGGAGGCAATGACTGGGACTAGAAGCAATGACCGGGACTACAAGCAATGACCCGGACTGGAAGCAATGACCGGGACTACAAGCAATGACTGGGACTAGAAGCAATGACCGGGACTGGAGGCAATGACCAGGACTGGAAGTTGTGACCTGGATGGGAAGCGAAGACCTGGACTAGAAGCAATGACCTTGATTGGAAGCAATGACCAGGACGGGAAGCTTGGTTTGGTTTAACTTCTATAAGAAATAAACCAAACAAGCAGGAAACATTTTATATAAAAACAGCCTCAGTTGTTCCTGCTGTTGGTGTGCTTATGAGCAAATGCTCAATAAGCTGCTGGTGATCACTGATGATCTCTCTGTAGCAAAGTCTCAAAACTACACATTGATTTTCATGGAAACCAGGGCCTGCATCTCAAGCACACACAAGAACAGCAGTATGGGGCTTTGAACTAAACCAGTGGGTGACATCACAGTGGCTACGTTCATTATTTATACTTTCTATTGTATAAACTTTCTAAAATATATTGTATATATCATATTTTTCATGAATGCTTTTGAGCGTTTATTCGTTTCAGTTCTTTGTTGGTCATGCACTTTGGTCCACACAGAATGATCTCAACTATTGGATGGATTCCTATAAACTTTGCACATGCGAACAGGTTCCCCAGACCATGAATTAAGATGGATTGTATTGAGTGCAGAATGTTGGTGAGGGTTTTATTATCAGAAGTGTCATCATTCAATTAGAACTGTATTTTCACATTTGAAGTTATCTGCAGGATGCAATGACCCAGACTGGAACCAATGACCGGGACTACAAGCAATGACCCAGACTGGAGGCAATGACCGGGACTACAAGCAATGACCCGGACTGGAAGCAATGACCGGGACTGGAGGTAATGACCGGGACTACAAGCAATGACCGGGACTAGAAGCAATGACCGGGACTACAAGCAATGACCAGGACTAGAAGCAATGACCGGGACTGGAGGCAATGACCGGGACTACAAGCAATGACTGGGACTAGAAGCAATGACCGGGACTGGAGGCAATGACCGGGACTACAAGCAATGACCGGGACTGGAGGCAATGACCGGGACTACAAGCAATGACCAGGACTAGAAGCAATGACCGGGACTGGAGGCAATGACTGGGACTAGAAGCAATGACCGGGACAGGAGGCAATGACTGGGACTACAAGCAATGACCCGGACTGGAAGCAATGACCGGGACTACAAGCAATGACTGGGACTAGAAGCAATGACCGGGACTGGAGGCAATGACCCAGACTGGAAGCAATGACCGAGACTACAAGCAATGACCCGGACTGGAAGCAATGACCCGGACTACAAGCAATGACCGGGACTACAAGCAATGACCCAGACTGGAAGCAATGACCGGGACTACAAGCAATGACCCAGACTGGAAGCAATGACCGGGACTACAAGCAATGACCCGGACTGGAAGCAATGACCGGGACTGGAGGCAATGACCGGGACTACAAGCAATGACCGGGACTAGAAGCAATGACCGGGACTACAAGCAATGACCAGGACTAGAAGCAATGACCGGGACTGGAGGCAATGACCGGGACTACAAGCAATGACTGGGACTAGAAGCAATGACCGGGACTGGAGGCAATGACCGGGACTACAAGCAATGACCGGGACTGGAGGCAATGACCGGGACTACAAGCAATGACCGGGACTACAAGCAATGACCAGGACTAGAAGCAATGACCGGGACTGGAGGCAATGACTGGGACTAGAAGCAATGACCGGGACAGGAGGCAATGACCGGGACTACAAGCAATGACCCGGACTGGAAGCAATGACCGGGACTACAAGCAATGACTGGGACTAGAAGCAATGACCGGGACTGGAGGCAATGACCAGGACTGGAAGTTGTGACCTGGATGGGAAGCGAAGACCTGGACTATAAGCAATGACCTTGATTGGAAGCAATGACCAGGACGGGAAGCTTGGTTTGGTTTAACTTCTATAAGAAATAAACCAAACAAGCAGGAAACATTTTATATAAAAACAGCCTCAGTTGTTGTTGCTGTTGGTGTGCTTATGAGCAAATGCTCAATAAGCTGCTGGTGATCATTGATGATCTCTCTGTAGCAAAGTCTCAAAACTACACATTGATTTTCATGGAAACCAGGGCCTGCATCTCAAGCACACACAAGAACAGCAGTATGGGGCTTTGAACTAAACCAGTGGGTGACATCACATTGGCTACGTTCATTATTTATACTTTCTATTGTATAAACTTTCTCAAATATATTGTATATATCATATTTTTCATGAATGCTTTTGAGCGTTTATTCGTTTCAGTTCTTTGTTGGTCATGCACTTTGGTCCACACAGAATGATCTCAACTATTGGATGGATTCCTATAAACTTTGCACATGCGAACAGGTTCCCCAGACCATGAATTAAGATGGATTGTATTGAGTGCAGAATGTTGGTGAGGGTTTTATTATCAGAAGTGTCATCATTCAATTAGAACTGTATTTTCACATTTGAAGTTTTCTGCAGGATGCAATGACCCAGACTGGAACCAATGACCGGGACTACAAGCAATGACCCAGACTGGAACCAATGACCGGGACTACAAGCAATGACCCGGACTGGAAGCAATGACCGGGACTGGAGGCAATGACCGGGACTACAAGCAATGACCAGGACTAGAAGCAATGACCGGGACTACAAGCAATGACCCAGACTGGAAGCAATGACCGGGACTACAAGCAATGACCCGGACTGGAAGCAATGACCGGGACTACAAGCAATGACCCGGACTGGAAGCAATGACCGGGACTACAAGCAATGACCCAGACTGGAAGCAATGACCGGGACTGGAGGCAATGACCGGGACTACAAGCAATGACCAGGACTAGAAGCAATGACCGGGACTACAAGCAATGACCCAGACTGGAAGCAATGACCGGGACTACAAGCAATGACCCGGACTGGAAGCAATGACCGGGACTACAAGCAATGACCCAGACTGGAAGCAATGACCGGGACTACAAGCAATGACCCAGACTGGAAGCAATGACCGGGACTACAAGCAATGACCCGGACTGGAACCAATGACCGGGACTACAAGCAATGACCCGGACTGGAAGCAATGACCGGGACTGGAGGCAATGACCGGGACTACAAGCAATGACCAGGACTAGAAGCAATGACCGGGACTACAAGCAATGACCCAGACTGGAAGCAATGACCGGGACTACAAGCAATGACCCGGACTGGAAGCAATGACCGGGACTACAAGCAATGACCCGGACTGGAAGCAATGACCCGGACTGGAAGCAATGACCGGGACTGGAGGCAATGACCGGGACTACAAGCAATGACCAGGACTAGAAGCAATGACCGGGACTACAAGCAATGACCCAGACTGGAAGCAATGACCCAGACTGGAAGCAATGACCGGGACTACAAGCAATGACCCGGACTGGAAGCAATGACCGGGACTACAAGCAATGACCCAGACTGGAAGCAATGACCGGGACTACAAGCAATGACCCAGACTGGAAGCAATGACCGGGACTACAAGCAATGACCCGGACTGGAAGCAATGACCGGGACTGGAGGCAATGACCGGGACTACAAGCAATGACCCGGACTACAAGCAATGACCGGGACTACAAGCAATGACCCAGACTGGAAGCAATGACCGGGACTACAAGCAATGACCCGGACTGGAAGCAATGACCCGGACTACAAGCAATGACCGGGACTACAAGCAATGACCCAGACTGGAAGCAATGACCGGGACTACAAGCAATGACCCAGACTGGAAGCAATGACTGGGACTACAAGCAATGACCCAGACTGGAAGCAATGACCGGGACTACAAGCAATGACTGGGACTGGAAGCAATGACCGGGACTACAAGCAATGACCTGGACTGGAAGCAATGACCGGGACTACAAGCAATGACTGGGACTGGAAGCAATGACCGGGACTGGAGGCAATGACCGGGACTGGAGGCAATGACCTGGACTGGAAGCAATGACTGGGACTGGAAGCAATGACCGGGACTGGAGGCAATGACCGGGACTGGAGGCAATGACCGGGACTACAAGCAATGACCGGGACTACAAGCAATGACCAGGACTAGAAGCAATGACCGGGACTGGAGGCAATGACTGGGACTAGAAGCAATGACCGGGACTGGAAGCAATGACCGGGACTACAAGCAATGACTGGGACTGGAAGCAATGACTGGGACTGGAAGCAATGACCGGGACTGGAGGCAATGACCGGGACTGGAGGCAATGACCGGGACTACAAGCAATGACCGGGACTACAAGCAATGACCAGGACTAGAAGCAATGACCGGGACTGGAGGCAATGACTGGGACTAGAAGCAATGACCGGGACTACAAGCAATGACCCGGACTGGAAGCAATGACCGGGACTACAAGCAATGACTGGGACTAGAAGCAATGACCGGGACTGGAGGCAATGACCAGGACTGGAAGTTGTGACCTGGACTAGAAGCAAAGACCCGGACTATAATAGCAAAGACAATGACTGAAAGAAATTACATGGACTAGAAGCAATGACCTTGATTGGAAGCAATGACCAGGACGGGAAGCTTGGTTTGGTTTAACTTCTATAAGAAATAAACC
This sequence comes from Semicossyphus pulcher, assembly GCF_022749685.1. Lineage (NCBI taxonomy): Eukaryota > Metazoa > Chordata > Actinopteri > Labriformes > Labridae > Semicossyphus > Semicossyphus pulcher. The sequence goes on from NW_027211702.1 coordinate 6,316,236, forward strand.
AAACAAGCAGGAAACATTTTATATAAAAACAGCCTCAGTTGTTCTTGCTGTTGGTGTGCTTATGAACAAATGCTCAATAAGCTGCTGGTGATCATTGATGATCTCTCTGTAGCAAAGTCTCAAAACTACACATTGATTTTCATGGAAACCAGGGCCTGCATCTCAAGCACACACAAGAACAGCAGTATGGGGCTTTGAACTAAACAGACAGATTTTTAAAGTAAACTTTATCTTAAAACAAAACTGCCTTTGAAAGTTGAACTCTGACCCTGACAGAAAGGGAAACTCCACTCTGTCCTAATACGTTTAAACTGGCCGACCGTCAAAACAAACAGCAGAGTCAATAAATACAAAACACAAAGTCTCACTTCTCCTTAATTCTGTATCAGAAGTGAGTGTGTGTGAGGAGTTCTCTGTCATAGAGCCATGTAAGTCTGAGACAGCAGCAGAGGAGGCTGGACCTCTTAACCTTTGACCTAATACAAACAGAGTAACTGGGTGAAATAAACCGAGGTACAGAGGCCCTAAGCAGACATGCATCCACACATTTTATTTACTCTGTTCTCCTGTGGTTTTCTCGAGCTCTCGACTGATTTATCTCGTCATCTTATTTATCTGATTTTCTCGTGATAACGGGATAATTTTCTGTCGATGTAGAAAACAGAACAACAGGTGGCCACTGTGATGTTACAGAGCAGGACATGCCATGCTGCCATCGGCCACACTAATGAGGTCAGTTAAGTTTATGTTTGTTTTGGGATACGAGGTATGATCCCCTGATGTCACAGTGGTGCAGCATTGTTATCTCGAGATAACGAGATAAATATTCTCAAGTAAAACAACAGTAAAACTGCTTTTGCGTTGCTGAGCGCCTCACGTTTTTCTGCTCTGATGCCTCGACGTCATTGCCGTTTTTTCACATTGTCCAGTCAGATGAATCGGTCAGATTATAAAATAACGGTTAGGTTAATGACAGCTAATGATTCGGTGGTTGTCTTATCAACAGAACAAAAAAACAAAACGTCGGCTTCAACAGAAACGGCAGTTCGGTGCGCCTCACGTTTTACAGCCTGCGAAACACACTCTGTCTGATCAGGACCTTCAGTAGTACAAAATACTTCGGGTCTGTATAATAAGATAATTAATAAATTACATTAGGGATTCAATTTCATGGAAAACAACAAAAATAAAAAGGTTTCCTGTTTTGTTTTGTGCCGAGTGAGTCAAACTGGCGGCATCAATCGATAGATTCGTAGCATATTGGAAAATAAATATTGTTGTTGAATTTGTGATCAATTTTTAAACATCACTTTTAAAAATTCATATTATTTAGTCTTTTTTAAACGAGTTCGAATATCTTTTATCTTTTCTTATCTTTGTTGTCAAGGAGCAGCTAGCTACTTAGCCAAAGCCAACACGTCAGCTTGCTGTAGCAGCCCTGATGGACTCTTTGTGCAAATGAATGAATAACGGCTCCTTAATGGAACAAACAGAAGACTGTATAGGACCTCCGCACACCTCAACTGGTTGTGTGGAAACTACGGATGCACAATATTGGATTTTTTGCCGATATCCGAAATGCCGATATTTTCCAATCCTTTTTTACAGATTGCCGATTTCGATACCAATATATTAGGCTCATGTTTTTTTCAACCTAATTGCAGAGAACATCAAGTCTCCCCTGTAGTGGAATTGATATCATGCCTACTCTTATTGTAGTGGCCAAAAACTGCCATACCGCAGACGTCTTACACCCTTCTTTAAGCGTGACGGAAGTCACGTGTCTGATCACTCATGTTTCTGAGCGCACCTGAATGCAGCATCCCCCCGAAACACGGCAGTGAGGGAGACATGCCCGGACTTGTTTACTGCACCTACTACGGAGACATCAGTGATCGCAGACGGACTCTTTTTATCGCGTGTGCGTCCATGAATACGTAAGTTAGTTTTACACTGATGTTTATGATGATTGGCCGCGACTGTATTTTCAGCATGTTTGATGTTAAGTCGGTAAAAAGACGAATATGTGAGCTAACTGTTAGCTAGTTAAGGGTTGTGAAAGTTGTTTAACTTATATTCATTGGCTCGAGTTTCTGAGACTTTTAGTTTTTATTTGTATATTGTTGATAACTTTGCTCAGGCAGTGCGCGCGCACACGGCAAGTTAATGTTGTAGCATTACGTAAAGCTTATTTAGGGAATCATTGAGCATTTTGGTAGAATTAAAACGTTGTTTTATGGGTGGAAAATACCAGCAGGAAAATGACATATCTGCCGATGCCGATAAGTCATTTTTAAGCCATAATCCGCAGATACCGATGACGTGTTGAAAATATCGTGCATCCCTAGCAACTGAGGGTTTTAATTTAGTCATGCTTTATGAGAAATGGTTTAAGATCTCCATTGTTTGGACAGCGATGACATCTAAGCAATCTAAGAATTTATTTTTTTTCACAGGAGGAGATTTTGATCAGTTTATTGGGAGTGAAGAAATGTTTTTACAAATTGAAAATATTTTGTAAAGTGAGGAAATGTTTGCTGGCTCCTCACTTCTTCAAAGAGTGTTTGAGCGTTTGGACTTTGAACCCATCAGAGGTGCGTGTGTGTGTGTGCACATTAATCATTCCAATTCTGCTTTCATCATCTTGTTTTTATCATGTATTATTGTGAGTCACGCCGCTCCTTCTCCTGAGCGCCTAATGGCATCAACACTTTATAAAAGTTATAAAAGAGCCTCGCTGCCCGTCACTGCTGGTTCCCTTCTGAGACGTTTTATCATACAGGCTGTAATCACACTCATAATGGAGTTCCTGAACTCCATTTGCTGCACTAACTTTCTCCATTCTCTGGCTGCTCCGTGTTTTCAGAGTCTTCTTCATCAAAACGCCCTCGATCGCCCTCCTCTCTCGCTGTCTCATCTCAGACCTGAAACTCCGGCACAGAATGCAATTAATCAGCCGGCCGAGCTGAAGGCAGGTGGATCAATTAAGCTGCACACAGAGAGCAGAGACGAGAATAGATCCATCGGAGTCACAGAGAGAGAGAGAACCTGGGGAGGTGTTGAAACTGTGTAAACAATCATGGAGCATGGATGCAGGTTTTAGATTCAGCTTTGAATTCGTCAAACGTTTCTGGGTTTCACCGTCAAGAAAAACCTTTACAATGGGCTGCTATGGAAATTAATGCCATCTCATGTAGATATCTGCACCTGTCACCTGCACTCAGGGGTCATAGCACACCCTCCACACGTGGGCTGTGTTCGGACAAAGCAAATTCTTGAATGTTTTCAACTCAAGCACAAAATGTGCCACGACACCGTCTCATGAAAGTTCATCATCGTTAAGATTTTTCTGATGCCAAACTCCATTCAAGAAACGAGCATTTTAAACGATTTTTGCTTGTTGTCTCAGAGACAGATGAGACACAGCACCAACTTGAAAACCCTGGTACTGGATGGACTTTGGTTTTCTTAAATATCTGGGACGATTATTTGAAGCCTCTCAAAGTGAAAAAACGCTAAAACTACAGTTTACTTTCAATCAGATTCAGCCACACTCGATGCTGTGACCTTAAAACTGGAATTATTCTTAGTTCACTTCTTTCAACACCGAAAATAATGTAAAATAATCTCACTTTAAATTAAATACGCTGTGTTTATAGGGCTCAGTTTTAAGTTCTATCGTATGACTCTAGAGACTGTAATGACTCCATTGATCAGTGTTGCCAGACTGGGCTTCCTTTGATGACCCTGGGCTGGGAAAACAGTGCTGGGCTGGTAGATGAGCTTTGGGCTGTTTCTGTCAACATGTGGCGGGTTTCTGAACACCAAACAAGCTGTCATTTTAAAACAAAGATGTTGTGATATGTTTTTAATTCTAGTGATATGTTTTTAAATTTTTCTGTGAAGCACTTTGTGTTGCATTCTTTTTGCATGAAAGGTGCTATATAAATAAAGTTATATTTGATTTGATTCTTTCTTTCCTTCTTTCCTTCTTTGCTTTCTTTGTTGGACACATGGAGCTGCAGCCTGCAGCATCCCTCACTTAGCTCTCTAGACTGACTGCTGACAGATCAATCCAGTTGACTGGTGCAAGACAGATGGGACATGAGTCAAAATATAAAATCTAAGTGCACTGTCATTATAGTTAGTTCTTATCGTGCTGATTTATGTCCAAGTGTTCATTTTTCAGACAAGTTTACTTTTAAATAGTTATTTGATGCATAAAAAGGGGGTGTGGCCTCATGATTGGCAGCTCTGTCGATGAATCGGGCTCCTGCAGCGTTCCAAATGATCATTTTTAGGCCCTGAGTTGTTCAGCGGCCCCCTCTCCCTTTTCATACAGCTCACTGTTTGAGCCTCCTCCCTGATCGGGGATCAGATGAACGCTCCAGCAGCTTCATGTGTCCTCAGTGTGTCTAAATGTGTCCTAATCACTGGAGTCGCTTTTTTCCTGTTGCTTTAATAAGACACAGAGAACGACGGCTAATTTCAGCGTGTGCCATTATCACAGCAGACAGACCAGTGAGCGCTTATTCCCACAGAGCGCACGCTGCTGTAGTTACATTTGTGAGTAATAAACAGTGTGTCTGAGAGGAACAGTGGCATTTACAGCTCAGCATCTGGAGATAAATGTGTCCCAGGTGAGTCGAGCAATCAGACGTCAGCGTCTTCTGAAAGCTTCTGCATGCATTTATATTTTTTTCACACACAGTTGCTTTCCTGTCTGAACAAGATGCTCCACTGACTTAAGACACACGGGACCAGTTCATCCTGAGGAGCTGCTGTGAGTCACACATGTTCTTTGAGTGTAAATAAAGTCCATATTTAACTCAAATGTACTGATGCTATGACCTCGTGAAGACATCAAGTTTCTGCATAAAATGTGCTTCCTAATGTTACTGTTCATAAGCAGATAAAAGCTGTTCTACCTGCTGAAAGACTGACAAACGTTCCTACCAACTTGCTGTCATGTAGATCGTCCATTTGATCATTTTGCTCATCTGATGGATTTCAGTTTAGTTTTTCTGTTTCCAGCGAGAAGAGCCTCCTGAGCCTTCACCCTAACCCTGCAAAACTTTTATTATTCCACGCACAGCCTTCAGACTTTCTCTGAAAGAAGTCACAAAGAAAAACAAAACCTTCACAAAAAATCGGATTCAAAATCACAGAGATGCCAGTTCATAAAGGGCTGATATCATCACGTCTTAATTGAAACCTTAAACAAATTATATGAACGTGCACAGACAAGATCACAGACAACTTCTGCAATAATTTCAGTAGTACAGATCCCCAGGTTAGACTCGTTCAATGTTATCCAGTGGTTCTCAAAGTGCGTCCTAGGACCCCTGGGCGTCCACAAAAAAAAAACTGCATGTCTACAGATGAGGCTCATTTGCGCCAATGAAACAAGCATATTGTGTCAATTTCTCCCGCCCACGTTAGCTCTGTTTTTAAGTACATAAGTGGTGTTAACATGATTCTAATAGAAATGTTTTTCTGTTCATCACTATGAAACAGCTCTGAGGTTTTTAGGTCGATAAGTTTTACAACACAAATAGTTCCAATAACATCTAAAGGCCAGTTCAGATCAATGTGTTAGGGTTGGTCTAGTATTAGGACCACAGCAGCTGGAGACCAACAAGGATAGCAGTTTAAAAAGGTGTTTAATTCTTTGTGCAGGCAAAAAATTATCCAACAAAAGTAAAAGTCCAAAAAAAAGGGCAAAACCAAAGTGAGCCAGGTGGTGGAGGCTGGAGGCTGGCTGACCACTGAAGGCGGTGAGGCAACAGGGCAGGTGATCTGAAGTCTTACGTGGCAGCAGGGCACACACACTGAAAAAACACAAAAGGAAAAAAACTGTTAGCTACAGCAATAGTTAGGCTAAAAGCTAAAGCTAAAGGCAGCAGGAAGAAAACACAAACCGGCAAAAACACTGAAGAACTCTAGAGGCAGAAGTACAGCGTCAGCACTACCGAACGAGACGGAATTATCTGGCAGAGCGGTGGAGTCCTGACCAGTGTTTTATGGAGTAGGTGATTGCTGGAAGATTGAGAACAGGTGTGCCTCTGCTGCAGCTCCAGAGGAGAGTGAGTCAGCCACGCCTCCTGCCACACGCACTGGGGGAAAAGGTAACAAAAAGAGGAGAGAAAAACAGAGCCACAAGAAAAAACAGAAACAACACAGCAAAACTTCAGACCCTAACACAAGGATTCACAACGAGGCTGGATGCAGCTGCCAAAAGAATCCCTCGACATCTGATCGCAAACGTTCTAAAACTGGGCCGTTCACATCAAAGCAACGCAATACAGACACAGCTGACGTCTCCATAGCAACGACGCACTGACATACCCCACTACTTCTGCGTTAATACTATAACGTTAGTATTAGGCCCAGGTTACATGAATTATCAAGCTGGATTTCTGTTATGGTTATAAAAAGAAGTGGATGACAGTGGCAGTGACGTGCTCACAGTGTTAGCTGTAACACTGATTAATAAACATTGAAGACAGAGAGTTTGGAAAGAGAGGATCTGGAGCTCTTTGGTTATTGCAGCACCAGAGACAGAGTGTCTACGCCAACCTATGCTGGTTCCTGATTGGCTGAAGTGAAATAGCGACATCATTCAGTTCTTAAACTGCATTTGGAGATTTGACAAGTCAAATCTTCTGCAACTCCAGGCAACAGCTTCAGACGCTCTGCAACTAACCAGCTCACACCGCTGCAATTTTCTCTGCAACGTTCTAAAACTGTTTTGTTGCGTTGCGAATCATTGATCTGAAGTGGGCTTAAGAGTGCAAATGGTAGTAAGCATATGCTTAATCGGTGTCACGATTATGAGGGGGTCCTTTGAAAATGTCCCTGGCCCCAAAAAGTTTGAGAGCCCATGCTTTTGATGATCTGGGTTCTCTGTTTTCTGACACTGGAGGATGAAGGTGTCCCTCTGCTCTATATCTTTGTGCTAAGCTAGGCTAACCATGTCCTGGACCTCCTCCTACTGAAACCACAGAGATAAAAATGACACCCAGTGTTGGTCTGAAAGTTTACATTCAGCTGAACTAACTGTTGAGTGTTTCTTATGTGTTCAATTAAATGTTCGATAAGTCATCATGAGTGTTCCCTTCACAGCCTGGCCCACACTACAAGATGTTTAAAGTCTTATCTGGTGTGTAAAATGTGAGAGAGCCACACCTGACGACAGATAACAACAGATTTTTGTTTCTGTGGTGTGTGGAGAGCAACAATCTGACCCAAACAGCACACAACACACTCACACATTCATTCACCAACAACCACAGTCCGACTCTCGCAGCTAGAAATCTCACTAAATCTCTGGCGGTCAAACGAGACTTCAGAGTAAACAAACATGGCGGACGACTGGCGATTGGCTATCGTTTAGCTCCACGTAACGCTCCACAGAACATCCCTCACACCACAGGAACATCTGCAGAGATCATCTTTAGAACCAACAGAGAATCAGGGGCCGGTTTCACCATGATAGACTTTGACTTTGGCTTAGCTATAACAGTCAGACATCCGTTTCACAAAGCAGTTTAGCTCTTGACTAACTTAAGCAGAACTATGGTGCATTGAATTCTGGGTAAATTTAAACTTTTTCCTGAACAAATGTGTGTCCGAGTAACCACATCTAACCGCTCAAGTCCGTTTACCCGAGCAGAAAATGTTTGTCTGTTGGAGGAATTCAACAGTTTTAAGGCATTAAACTTGGAAAATTCAGCCAAGAGTGTCACAGCAACAAAAAAAAAAAATTGATATGGGAATAATTTGCAGCAGCAGGTGTCATTTCTTGGCTTAAAATTTGTCTTTATTTTTTGAAACAGTCTAACTTGCATTTGACTAATCTAAAATAGAAAGGAAAATTAAGACGACAGAGCAGTCTAAAACATTTGTGAAACCAGCCCCAGGACTTACCTTGATCACCTTGATCACCTTGTCGCGTGTTCCCGCTCAAAGAGAGCTGGTTTACCTTCATCCTTTATTTTGTCCTTCGTCCAGGCTGACTTGTTACTGAGCCAACAGACCTGCTCATCACGGATTGTGAAGTAACCACTGAAATTGTCTAAACCAACCATCTGTGGAGTGTGAGTGTTTGTGTGTTTGTATATATGTGTGTGTGCGTGTGTGTGTGTGTGTGTGTGTGTGTGTGAGTGTGTGTGAGTGAGAACGAGGGAGAGTCCCCGCTGAATGTCTGACTCATTCTTCAAACTAATCATTGGATGTGTTTTGGCTTCAGAACACCTGAGAGCTGCTGGACAGAAACATTTACAGTCCCCAATCATGATCTGTCGATGCTCAGGTCCTGCCGCCCACACAGGTGAGCTCAGTTTCTCTTCCTGAGCTGAACTCTGCTCAGGTAAAAAGCTCTGCAGAGGAGTCCTTAAAACTAGTTACTACAACATGGATATACAAGGCAACACAGTCATGGACGCACATTTGGGCACTTAAACCACATGAAACAACGTGATGTAAAAAGCCGAAACAATTCCCCCGTGGGCCGGCAGCCGAGAGCACCAGCTGGGTCGCTTCTCTTACGCCTGACTTCGCTACGACCGACTTCTTGGTTCCAGTATACACCGTAGCTGAGCCCGGTCTCATGATGCACGTCCACGTGAACACTCAATAAAGTTCCACACACGTCTCCACTCTCTAACTTCTCCCAACAACTCACCGACAGAAGGTCGGTATGATAACACAAATCAAAAGACAAGAGAAATAAGGAAACTCACTGCAAGTCGATCACTGCGGTAATCAATAACGGATTGCGACATGCCGTTGTCCGATGAACATTTATCATGCCTCCCACGGTGTTCTGAGAGGCCAGGTTGGCATAAAATTTGAGCTCAATCAGCAGCTGCAGGGCGGAGAAAGGGCGGAGGCAGGGCGGAGGCAGGGCAGAGACAGAGCTGCGTTTCTGCCCGACACATGACGGAGCTGAAGGGAGAGCGTATTGATAAATTCAGGGTTTGTTAAGGTTACACCCAGGTGCCTCTGGAGCCCTTCCGTTGTGGTGACTGGATTTGCGTCTGATGTTAAAGCATTTCTTTTGCAGCACATTTTCTCATTTGCAGCCCGTTTCCGTCGGTGCATTCGTTTTGGACTTTTGCACGTGTCTTTGAATTTGCATCCTGTTTCTTCTAATGGACTCGTTCGGGCCGTTGAAGCATGATTACCCGTGTACAAGACATGGTGAAGATTTTCCAGCCTATATGGGTCAAGTTACACTTTAGTAAAGTAACTGTTTACAGGTTTATACTTAGTTATATTTGTTTTTGTAGAAGAAGTACAACATGCAATGAATTGTGGGAAGTTTAAATCAGTGAACTCTGGAGAAAACTGCAACCAAAGCAGCCTCTCTTGAGTTCTGCAGAACGTCGACGACAACCTGATTTTAGATCCACTTTTTCTGTGTTTTCTACAAACGACCTCTCCTGCTTCTTCAGATCCTGCCTCTCCGTTTCGCCCTGCAGTAACTCAACACAGTTTCTCATCACCTGAGCTCCCGGTCCCACCTGCACACACACACCTGTTCCTGCTTGACCTTTAGCTTTGCGATATACAATGCATGTACTGTATATATCCACTCATTACTGTGTATTCTCCACCAGTTTGTCTGATGAGCTTTTAATTTAGCGCGACAGCCATCCTCGCCGTCTGCATGAATTAAAAACTGTCTGACTCTTAATGACTGAATTATTTTTCAGGTTCAAACCCGGAGAGATTTTATTCCCTTCAACATGTGGGGACGTCTCAGACCTCATTCAGAGATCCGACAGTGTAAATGATGACTGGAGTATTCAGCAGAGACGCACGCTGACCTCCCTCTCTGTGTCACTGATTGGTTCGAGCAGAGGATGAGGAGAGAGAGAGAGAGAGAGAGACAGAGAGGGAGAGAGAGAGAGAGGGAGGGAGAGAGAGGGAGAGAGGAGACAGAGATGATGTCTGGGATGATGAGTTTTGTTCCAGGAGGCTGAGCTGTAAAAAGTGAAGTGCTATTCAACTCCCACAGCTCATCTCAGTACTTCTGTGTGTGTGTGTGTGTGTGTGTGTGCGTGTGTGCACATAAGGAGTCAACTCCAGGTCTACAATTGAAACTTTGTTGTGTCACAGCTGCCCGTTTAACTGATATGAAACCTACTGTTAGTAAAGTATCATGACTAATCTCTCAACATTAAACACTTGATCCTGCTGCATCACATCCTCCTACAACACTCTGAATATCTCACAAAAGTTCGGCACAGTGTTTCATGTGTCATCCTCCTGAGACGGTTTCCTAAATAAACTCCAGATGTACTCGAGCAGGGGTCTCAACAGGTAGCTCGCCAGAGGTTGACAGACTCCGACGAAAAAATCAGACGACAATAAATGCACCTTGAAAGCCTCTCCCACTTCACTTCAATCAGACACTGACGTCCCGCCAAGAAAAAGCAGAAAACAAACAATTTCCTGAGTGGGAAAGTTTTTATTCTCTAATGTGAAGGACAGGTGTGTGCGCCTCATCTCAAAAGTTTTGGTTCATCAAAAGTGAACTCAAGGCTTCTAATGGGTGCAGTGGCTACATCACCTTCTTATATACAGTCGATGTTAATAGTATGAATATCCAGCATGTTAAATACACACGCTCTGCGTCTCTTACACAAGGTTAGGTACCAAACACTGGAAACAATCATGTTTACACTCAGATCTGTCTCCTCTTTGGTCGGTACATCTTTGATAAGAGTTGAAGTGAAGGATTCTAACTTCTTAGTAAAAATGATTTTAAAAGGAGAAGAGATCTCTTCCTATTTATAGCCGAAGATTTTTCATCTAAAGGAGGAGAAATGAGAGCGGGGAGGGCAGGAGGTCGATGACGAGAAGTGATGAGGAGTAAAAGAGGAGCAGAGGAGGATCAGAAGGAGATGAGTCGAAGATGAAGAACAGAGGAGAGGGAAGAGGAGCTGATGGGTGGAGGGAGTGACAGAATGAAAACAAAAGATGAAAGGAAGAGAAGAGGAGGGAGAGGAGGAGGAGTGAAAGAGGAGGAGGAGGGCAGGTTGTTAATTTCAGGGCTGGTATCTCAGAGGCAGCAGAACCTCCAGGGTCAGGGGGCCGCGAGCAGGACTTTCATACTGAAATAGACAGCCTGACCCTGGGACGCACGCTGATGGAGGAGGGGGGAGGGGGGAGGGGTGGAGGCATCTAAAGCTGTTCAATTAAATCCTGCATTTATTCATAAACAGATATTCTGCAAAATGATAAAACAAATACACATCATCCAATACACAACATCATGTGTAACATAAAAAATATTAAGGACATGTTCTAATGAAACAAACACAGTTTAACATTAAAGGAACTTCAATCACAGAATCACAGAATAACACAATAAAACAAAATCTGACATGATAACAAACATAACATCACATGAAGTAACATGATACATGTTAACTTAAAGGAACACATTGTAACAATGTTGTTTAATAATACTTAAGTTAATTAATAATCAGTTTATTAATTCATTAATATTATTTATTAACATTTTATGCTTTAACAAAGTACCAACACAGAGCCTCACACAGATATAAACTCTAACCATAATGTTTTTAACGCAACATTAAGTAACTTCATATAACACTTAATATAAAGTAAAGTAACTTAACATTACATAAAAATAAAACATGTAACTGTGCACGTAACAATGCAGCATGTTCATGGACGGTTTGAGTGTTACAGTGTTACAGTGTCACAGAGAGTGAAATATAACAGTTAACAGGAAGTAGCACAAGTTTTTACTTTAGGAGAATACTACATAACATGTACAGCACAAAATAAGCAGAGACACCACAGGGGGCGCCAAAATCCACAAAAATTAAACTTCCTCACTGATTAAAGTCGAGCTGAAACGGCATTTTGAGAGTATCTAGTGACGTATTTCCGAGTGAAACAGGACGTGCAGGCGGGACATATCATTAGAGGGGTTTGATTTGATCGTTGAGAAGTGGGCGTAGACAGACGTTCTCCACAGCGCAGTAGCTAGCTAACTGACCGAGCGTTCTTGGTGCTCTGCGGCTAAATGTTGCAGATTGATTGGTTGAAATTGTTTGGAGCTAACTTACGTAAGCACGCATGAAATTTAGATTTACTGGAAGAAAAAATTATCAGATTTTGATATAAGAATAGGAAGAAATGGATTTTGTGTATTTTTTTTGGCCTAAATTGTCAAATAGATGCACAATGTTACCGGGGATGTGATCTAAAAGGATTAAAATGATATTTTTCATTTCACCTCGACTTTAAGAAATAAACTTATCCGGTTAATTCATCCTGCATGGAAAATCATCGGTGTTACAGAGCACGTATCCATGCAGAGCATTTACAGGATACTTTACGAAAAGCCAATAAGATGATCAGTGACACGTCTCACGTTCTGCACACAGAGGGAGCTGCTGCCCTCTGGTGGAAGGTTTCGAGTTCCCTGCTGCAGATGAAACAGATTCAGATTCCTCTAAGCTTTTTACTAGTGGGCGGTTCAAATCCAGAACAGGCCGGAGGGATGGCGGTTTGTGAGTTTGCACTGTTGCACTTGATGTTGTTTATTTATTTATTTATCTTTTAGAGTTTCTTTTTGGCACTTATTTTTCTTATTTTACACCAGGGTCACGTTGATGTCTGTTTTATTGTATCTTGTGTTTGCTGATGTCTTGTTGTTTTTTTGTTTTATGGCTGAAGCATGGGTGATTAGCCCAAGACAAATTTCCCACCTTGTGTGACAATAAAGTTTATCTTGAACTTGATCTTGGTGAGAACATAAAGGGACTTAAAGTACAGGACCTAATACAGGAAACAAACCATCAAACTGTGCTTTATAGTGTTTACGGGTGCTGACATTTGCAGAGACACTTAGCGAGATGAGCAGAGGACAGACGTGAGGGAGCAATGAGGAAATAGAAATATTGTCAACCAAACAATTTCACAAATGCTGTGGAAACGCACGAGAACACGGAGGTGTTCAAAGTGTTCAGAGAAAAACTAAAGGAGATTGAACTGATCGATCTGTGGAACGGTGTCGGTTAAAAGTAAAAAACTCAGACAACAAACATTAAAGTCTGCGATCATGTTGAGTGTGACTGATCAGTGTGCTCTCTCTCTTTGTTTACTTCAGGGAGTTTTCCCACGTGGAAATTCTGACCAATCAGAGAGCAGTTTCCTCGCGCATCAAAACTTCTGTGAACAAAAAACGAAGCTCGAGGCAAAATGCAACTTTGTAACAATTTGGTCTTTGATTGGGACCAAACAAACAGACTTTAGGTGTGAAAGCAGCCTGACACAGTTCATTTTAGAAGCGTGGGCGGCGTCTCACACCTCAAAGTATGACAATGTACTGTAAGTGCGTCTCTAGTGTCAGCTGTGCAAGTGAGGGCGACACGGTCACGTTAGCAATGATAAATATAAACAAGGTTGTTCTTGATAATAAATAAGCAAAGTCTGGTTAACGTCCCCCCCGCCCCCTATTTGCGATGAACGGCAATCGCAGGAGGACACTTCACGGACACGGTTGTAACTCTTGATTTTCCTGGCTGACGGTCGCTTTCCTTTTCAGACTGTTTGCTTCATCTGAGCGTCGAGTTTGTTTCTTCTTCTTTGGATTTTCACTTCTTGTTGAAGTTGTATCTGTAGTCATCCATCTTTTCTTTGTTTGTTCAGCCAGAGTAGATTACTGTTTACTCGCAACACGCGCAGAGAGCGGAAAAGCAGCCGCTTAGCTCCGCCTACCCTCTCTGGCAGACCAACCACTGCTGGCTGATGGAAAACGTGTCACTAACTGGGCGTCGCCACAGACACCCAGCCCATAATAATACTATATACTGCAAATGAAAAGGCTTTTATCAGTGGGCCATCGGCTCAGTCACCATTGTGTTACCTCATTCAGTGATAGATGTCACAATACATGCTGACATAATGTGATGATGTTTCAGATGGAGGAGTTTTGCACACATGTCTCCACTACCAGGAGCAGGCATCTGACTCAGAGCCTCCTGCAGGAGTCACTGAGCATCATGTTGTTATTATTAACCTGCGTTTGGTTCAGTCGAACAGAAGATAAGAGCTGTGAGAGAATAAACACAAACCCTGCAGGAGACAGACGAAGCCTGCAGCAGGTTTTCTAAAAACACCTCGACCCTCAAACCAGACGGAAAATAACGAGAGAGACGTCAGAACAGCAAACAGGGAGGAGAGCTGCTCTGTAACGGTACGATGAGAGAGGACACGTGTGGTTATCATCATGTGCGTGTCACTGGGGTCAAACACTGACGATGTCTCACCCTAACCCTTTTTGTATTTGGACACTGTTAGGTGTGTATTCTTGTCCACTCAGAGAAGAGCGTGAGTGAGTCTACATGCAGGTATGAAGAGGGAGAAGTGGACTTTTAAATGAGATCGTTGTCACGTATATTTTTTGAAGGTCAAGTATGAGTTCCTAATCATAAATGTTATGTGGTCGGGCGTGGCTGTCACCTGCTTCTCATCTGCTAATCACCTGCTGCAGCATTTATACCCCGGTTCTCCTTCTCCGCGCTGCCGGATGATTTCCGTCTCTTCTCTCAGTAACGTCGGCCCGAAAACCTCGTATCGTTTCTTGTGGAAGGACCTTCGTGTCTCTCGAGTCGAAATCTACTGTGTTTTTGGTGATTTCCTGAAGTTCTTTCATCGAGACTAACCTGTCTAATCTTTCTGTTTTTCACCACCCAGCCTCTCCACGCTCCCACCGCATTGCTCGTCCTCGTCTCTCCTCCGACGGACCACCAGTGCCCACACACCTCCACCACGTCCCCTTCTCATCAGCAGAAACCTCAGTCACGAACTCACCAGTTCAAACCCTCTTCTCTCTGAGCTCCATGCCGAGCTTGGTTCTGCTTCTGAGCGTCACATCTTATATAAAATGTTTTAATTGATTTGTAAGATTTACATCCTTTAATCCTTCACTTGCCCAGGTCTATGTTGTTCGAGTGTTTCACGATAGATGCTGCTGGAGTTTGAAAGGTGTTAAAGTAAAATTGATCATGTTGATTAAAGAAATGCGTTTATTTTTGAGCCGCTGCTCCTGTACAGCTGTGCCCCTCTCATCCACGTGTTTCTACTTCTGTGGTCATTATTTTTCTGCCTCTGTTAGTGGGAGTTTTGTATCGGAGGATTCTGCAGAGTGCTGCATTACGCTCACAGATGATTTTTCTTCCTTAATTACGTCCAATATCCCAATGATTATTTCCAGGCTTTCTACAATATGCGCGCAGCACAAGTACAGTATGGTTACAGTGAAGTTAGGTCATGATTAATAACAGCAATAACAGCAAAATGGGACGATAGTTTACAAAATGAACTTCATGCTGTGCTGCAGAAAAGTCGAAAGTACAGATTGAGAGCATAAACTCATCAGGTAATTAATAAACTGAGAAACAGGCTCCTTTTCTCATAGACTTCTATAGCAGAGTCGCCCCCTGCTGATCATTAGAAAGAATCTAAACACTTCCCTTCATAAACTAATACACCGAGAACACCTGACCAGTGTTCGGCTGTGGAGTCTGTTTTTTGATGGTTTAACAGTTTCATCTATTTCAGGGTTTGGAGTTAAACAAAAGGTTGAGCACCCAGGCGCAGACTAAAACACAAAAATAAAAAAACAAACAGGCCGACAACAAAGGCCTACAGTACAAGTGTCCAAGCAAAAGGAAACAAGAGGAGGGTTCACAACCAGGTAACACGAAGAGGGATGACATGACGGCCTTATCCCAGTCTCCACCCTAAAGCCCGAGCACTGAACATGTCAAGGTCCTAGTCTGTCTTCCCCGTGTTTCCCTGTGTTTCCCCTCCCTTGTGTGCATGTATGTTCTCTCTTTGTGTGTCAGTAGGAGCTGGGCGCGGCCTTGCTGACTTCATTCTCAGAACAAGCCTGCACACCTGCCGCTCATCAGCTAATCAAGCCACCTACACTCTGCTCTGTATAAAAGCCCAGTTGAGACGGTCATTCCTTGCCAGTTCGTCCGTTCACCACATGTGCTTTGCGACCAGGCTGCTCTTTGATAGCTTTTTGACCGCTTATTTGTCGTGCTGACTCTGTGTTTTTTGTGCTTAGATCCACCTTCTCCTGCCGTCTCCACCGTCTCCACGCCCAGCTCCTGTCCTCAAGCCACTCTGGTCCGCCTTGCCCTGCTCAACTTCAGCCTCTCAGTTTGGAATAAATTACCTTTTGTCAACCTGCATTTCCAGTGTGTTTTGCTGTTTGTACGTGGGTCCAACCTTTTGGTTACATTATAACAGAACACTCAATGACTTTAATGGCGTCCGGCGTGCAATGCGTGAGTTCGTGAGGGTTTGAGAAATGCATAAAAGTGAGGAATGGGACGCACTATCATGACATCACACGTTGCCTGGAAACCAGATGGTCCATTAAATCTAATCAGTAAAAAAGCCGACCTGCAGCACGTGTGTGTGTCTGACAGTGTTTACATATTTTAATATAAGTTTTATTTAACAAGTTTTATTTTATTTAATGTTCATCATTTGTGAATATTTAATTGTTGTCACTTACAGATAAACATATTTGCCGTTCCTGTCGGCGTCCACGCTCGCATTGTTTACACTTATTATTGTTTTTTGGTCAAACTTTATTGAACACTACTTCAATGTACGAACATTTGTTTACATTTTGTGGGGGGGCTGGACACAAGTCCGTAATTTGGCGTTAAAAAGTCGGCATCAGAGCCCTCACAGCCATCACGTGATCTGACAGTGGGACAGAACTAAGCACTCACACACTCGCCGGGAACGCGCCTCAAAGTCTGTGAGTCCGCGAGTGTGGAGGTTGGGACTGGGCCAAAGAGTATATACACTGGGAATAATCAGAGACAGGTGAGACCACTTAACACAGGTGAACACAATGTGGGCAGGGAACATAATCTTAAAGGCGGGAACAGAACAAAAGCAGGCAAAAGTAAAAAGCAAGTAAAATAAGACATGACGCACACGGGGCCAGAACTACAAAATAAAACACTAAAAACTCATCACTGACAGCGGATATCCAGGAAATGATCTCTAACAAACAAATTACATAACTTAATAAGACAAGAGCCCAGAATACATTAAATACAAAGCTAAACAATATAACTCATGACACCATTGTTGTCTCATAAACTGTTCCAGATCAAAGTTTTCACCTCTAGCTGTTTCCTTTTACACAAACCACAAGATAACTAAAAATGCACAAAGCCGTTGCTGTCCGTGGTGCTGAAAGAACAGCTGTAAGCACGGCCAGGACCGCATCTCTTTAACGACGTGAAGGGTTGCTGCAGAAAGCTTCTTTATTGATACAGAAGAGAGCAGACTCGGAGGCAAATGGACAATGTTTCTTGTAAACACTCCATCGCTGACGTGTCCCCGCTGTCTCCCTCAGGTTATGCATGAGAAAGTTGTGTTAATGTAGGTTGCCATAACAACAGACGGGATGCTGGATGCCAGAATGAACAGGTCATGCTCCGCAGCTGTATACACGCCACAGAGACTGGATGGTAATTGCTTAATTTTAGCGCACAGTGCACCTGTGTGACAGTACCTGTTATTGTTTTGTTTCTCGAACAGTATTCAGCTCATAAATGTGCATTAAAATATATAAACACGAGCACTTTCTCACTCTGAATAAACTCTAGCCACATAATAAAAGTCTTATACTTGTTCATTAACCATGCGATGACCGCTGAGGATCACAAGCAAATACTGGACATGAACTTCTACCTTCTCTCTGATTGGTGTCTCTGCAGTCGGCTGTGAGGCTCCCGAATGTGGCTGTGCACTTGTCCCTCTTTTCACTCTAACATTGTCGTCACACAGTCAGAGCGAGCCTGTTGGAATTACAAAGAGCCGTCTGGTTAATAAGTTAATTAAACATCAATTAGACGTCTGACCTTCTTTTTCTGCTTTTCATCCTGCAGCTGGTTTCAGCTCCGAGTCGCTGAAAGGAAGCTACAGCTGATGAGTCTGTTTGAACGTTCAGTCAGACTAAAGAGTCTTTTTTTCTGTCTGAACACAGGACTTTAAAGCTCCCCGGACCTCCAGGCTTTTTAAGCATTTTGGAAATCATTTTGAAACACACATCCTGGAAAACGCCGGGACTCACTCAGTCCTTTAAGAAGATCAAAATGTTTAAAATGATCTGGGACACAAAAGCATTTCATTCAGGAGACAAGTGAATAAACAGACTATTAACAGATAATGTGTTGTTTAAGTCTTAAGAGTCACAGACTTCACAGGCGGAGGAGTTGTTGTCTCTCTCATATGACCTGAGGATTTTAAATACTTAAATACTAAGTAAATGTAGGAACATGCTGCTTGTTTTTACTGCTTTGATTTACATTAGCAGCACAGTAATTACAGTTATCATCTCTCCACTGACACAGATTATCTCATTATATGGTTTTGTATGGCAGACAGTCGCCTATGCTGCACAACACTGATCCCTGTCTCCCTGTAACGTGCAGAACCAGCTTGTAAAATGTGTCTTCACAAACCACCAAATATGCGTGTGTGTGTGTGTGTGTGTGTGTGTGTGTGTCCGTGTGTGTGTGTTAGTGTGTGTGTGTGCCATCTGTCACTGTATTGTAATCTGCTGCTTCACACATTTGTTAACCTGCGAGGCCTCAACTGCCGAGGGCGATGACCCAACACACGACACCATAATGTGTCACTTCCTGTCTGCAAAACATATTCCACTGCTACACCTGTACACACACACACACACACACACACACACACACACACACAGTCAGTAAAGTTGTGACTGTGAATACGGATTCCAAGGGCAGCTGTGGAGGAGAATCTTTGAGCTGAATACATTTTAGATCTTTTATATTCGTGACTATTCTCATTCCTGACACTTACATTGTCTCCAAATCTTAAATCAAACCATCTGCATTCATAAACACCGACCAGACTGTATAAAAAGATGGCCGACATGACAGCTCCCTAAAGTGAGGCCAAACCCTCTCTGTCGCCCCCTGCTGACTGGCTGCAGTACAGCCCATAAAGCCCGCCTCCTCCATGTTAACAGATGGGACATGAGTCAAACTATAAAATCAAAACACACGTCAAATACATTTTTCTCCAACATGGTTTCTGTCATTATAGTTAGTTCTTATGATGCTGATTTATTTCCAAGTGTTCATTTTTCTGACAAGTTTACTTTTAATTAGTTATCTGATGCTATAAAAAGTGGGTGTGGCCTCATGATTGACAGCTCTGTTGACAAATGGGGCTCCTGCAGCGTTCTGTTCCCGAGTAGCAGAGTAGAGGAGGAACAGCGAGAGGAGACGTAACTAACACTAACACTACAGTCATTGAACTTTCCATAAGTGTGAATATCTGCTTCAGACCGACACAAGAAGCTGTTCTGCTGCAGACTGAGCCCACCTGAGGGCT
Organism: Semicossyphus pulcher; assembly: GCF_022749685.1. NCBI lineage: Eukaryota > Metazoa > Chordata > Actinopteri > Labriformes > Labridae > Semicossyphus > Semicossyphus pulcher. Next base: position 6,335,697 of record NW_027211702.1, read on the forward strand.
CCAACACGCCAAGGACACCTGAGGGCTCCAACACGCCAAGGACACCTGAGGGCTCCAACACGCCAAGGACACCTGAGGGCTCCAACACGCCGAGGACACCTGAGGGCTCCAACACGGCAAGGACACCTGAGGGCTCCAACACGGCAAGGACACAAGGTAAAGGTGTGTGTCGGGTAGAGGAAGGGGCGGAAGTCGATCTCTGCTGCACACAAATGGCAGCGCCCGCTCTGGGGGGATGTTGGCCTCCTTTTCGTACAACGAGAGCAGCAGACAGACAAACTTAAATTCAAGTGTTTCTTGTAAGAAGGATCTGTAAGAACATAAATTCAGATCTGTGGGCTTGTGACACAGCGTTCTGGTTTCTGTTTGTAGTCAGGGTAGTGTCGTCCACCAGCGTCTCAGCAGACTTTGAATGTGAGCAGGAAAACCGTCCATGCGGAGAGCTAAAGGGGGGAAACGTGTCGGCCATCACCTGTCAACAATCAAGCTCATCTGTGTGCAAGTGCAGCTAACAATCTGCTCTTAGACATCGTCTCTCAACTGCAACTCCATGCGGCTTCTCAAGATGCTAGTTGGACCTTAAACAACGCAGCGAGCGGAAAAGGTAGGGGGCCCCCAGGAGCGCTTGAAATGCACCACAATGTGAAATGTGATATGTTATATTATGTGAGTGTAATACATATTATGTCATCTGATTAATATAACACGACTGGTTTAATCAGTCCCTGCTGCTGCCTCTGTCAGAGTCACGTTCATGTGCATGTCCGCCCTCTCCTCTGCTTCGATGGAGAAAGCTCGTATCCTTCTGGAGCAAAGAAAACAGACGATGATGATTATGTTTCAGTCACTGGCCAGATGCATCAAACAAGCCAATTCAGTCAAAGTATGTTCAGCTAACGTAGCTAACGACATGTAATTTATTTGCGGTGGTCGCCAGTTAATGTCCTGTAGCAACTCGAATTCAGCTAGCGCCAACCCCTGACCTATGGCGAGCACAGTATACCTGCTACATAGTGCAAATCAATCAATACAATAACAATAGAATATAACTGGCTGAAAAGCTGGAGCCCAGACTTCTTGCACGCCCAGAAACGTCTATGAATCAGAGAGAGAGAGAGAGAGAGAGATTATCTGTCTGGTTTCTGCACGAAAAAATCCCCCAAAAGGTCCAACAACACAAACACAGAGAAGTTCTGTGACTGTGTGTCCACCTGCCACTCAAGTGACTCCGCCCCTTTAATTTAAGCCTTAATATAATGTAAAGGTGAGCTGTATAAAGATTCTCCCCGTACAGTTGTCATGAAGAGAGAAATGAGCTATAGAGACCCAAACTGTTTTTTGTACCAGGCTGTAAACATGTTTATTTCTGCTGTAAAGTTTAACATGGGGCTCTATGGGGACTGACTCACTGCTGGAGACAGCCTCGAGTGGACACCAGAGGAACTGCAGCTTCATGCACTTCTGCATTGGCGTCATTTTTCAACAGAGGAGGTTGCTGCTTGGTTTACATGAGCACAGAAGTGCCCCGCATGACAAGACTAACCAATGAGATCATGGAATGTGTCACCGCATAGATGCAGCATCTGGTTATTCTTGTCTCTCAACAGTCCCTGAGGCCTGATCAGTTAGCACCCGCACACTAACATAACAGACGCTGGAATATGAACAAAGCAAGAAGAACAACGATGCTTTCATTGTGATTTACTTTCACTGAGGAGCTTTTTAGGATAAATAACTTTGTACAGTGCAAAGTCAAACACTGTGTGCTGCAGAGAGTGGAGAAGCTGACAGCTCCTCGCACTGAGCTGCAAAACTTTGTGGGCATTTTTGCTCCAGAATATCATCAGTGCAATATCATTGTGACCTCAACCACAGAAGGTGATGTCCAAAAGTGATGTGAAACTCATGATTGTTGAGGTAAGATCACAGGCGACACTTTACTTTCACGTTGATGCTTTGCACTGATTGACTGTCATGGTAACAACCAGAAACACATGTGGAATGAAGACAGGGATCACACTGTGTTCAGGAGGGTAAAAGTGAAACTAACTTTGTTTACCTGAAGACGTCCAAGGAAACTTTCACTTCCTGTAAATCCCTCCTCCCTCACTGCAGGGGAACTTGTTCCAGACGCAACCTGGAATTTCCCCGTTCCTCAGTCTGTATCATCATGCTTATATTACAAACTCCGCCTGACAACAAAGAAAGAAGTTGAAAAAACCTGGCTCTGACGAGAGGGAAGTACACAGACTAGTTGAGACTGGATGGCATTAAGAGAAGAGAAAGCAGAAGTGTGGTTCTAACAGCCTATAAAAGGACTTTCACCAGCCGCTGTGAAACATTCGGTCCGGCAGAGAGTCCGTCATGAGAGCTCTGGTGTTCCTGCTCCTGGTGGCTGTGGCCAGCGCGAGGGTCTTCGAGCGCTGTGCATGGGCTCGACTGCTAAAAAACAGCGGGATGGATGGCTACAAAGACATTAGCCTGGCTGACTGTGAGTACCAGCCTGTCAGTCTGCAGATTTATCTCAACCAGAAAATGTTTCTCATTCACAGGCTTCTTTTTATCATGAACATTTTTTACCTCTTCACTACATGTGTTCTTCTTTTCTGCAACAACGGCTGTTTTAACACAGATAGAAACAGTATAATTGTAATGTTCTCGTCCTTACAGAGTTGTATGACAGGGGAAGATGCTGTTGTCACCATAATACCTGTCCAGAAAAGAAACTCCCTGAACTAGAACGGTGCAGTTGGGCTCTAAATATCTCTGAGCACCTGCTTTCCTCTGGGCAGTCTGCTCCGTGGTTAGATTGAATAGGTCGACACTGTGATTCATCTGTTCATAGTGTGTTCAGCTGATACCTGTAACCCAGTTATAGCTGTGTTAACTCTTATTGTGAAGTTTTAAGAAGCAACAAGCTTCAGGAAGGCAAATCTGCAAACACTTTGATGGTGTAAAGTTACTGCAAAGGCTGCCAAGCTGCTTCCTCTTCAGGTTAACAAGCAGTCACATGATCAGTATGGATGAGTGGCAGTCACATGAGCTAGTCACAAAACGAACACAATTCAAGCAGCTGTAATCAAACGTCTTAAATATTTACATAATATCAAGGCAGATAAACACCAAAATGTTGTTTTTTGTTTTATGATTTTTTTTGTTTTATGTTTTTTTTGTTGTTGTTTTTTGTTTTATGCTGTTTTTTTTGAAGTTTTATGTAGTTTTTTTGGTTTTATGTTGTTTTTTGTTGTTTCTTTGTTTTATGTAGTTTTTTTGTTTTATGTAGTTTTTTGTTGTTGTCTTTTTGTTTTATGTTTTTTTTGTTTTATGTAGTTTTTTGTTGTTTTTTTGTTTTATGTTTTATGTTTTTTGAGAAAGTTGACGAAGGCCTGAATGACTGAGTCACATCTTAACTATCTGAATCTGTTGCCCTGAAGAAACAAGGACTTTTTATAAATGAAATTAAAGCCTCAGATCTTTTCAGTAACTTTAAACGTGCATCCCCACACTGACGTACGGAAGCCCTAAGTGGACATGCATCCATACATTTTATTTACTTTGTTTTCCCGTCATAACGAGTCATTTCCTGTTGTTTTGTGGAGACCTTGACAAGATCTATTTATCTCGTTATCTCGACATAACAAAGCTGCACCAGCGTAACATCAGATGATCATAACTCGTATCCTCAGAGCTGCAAAAGCACAAAACAAACATAGAAACAGGCTTAACTGACCTCATCAGTGTGGGCGATGGCAGCATGTCCTGGTCTGTGATATCACAGTGAGCAGCCTGTTGTTCTGTTTTCTACACCGACAGAAAATTATCTTATCACGAGAAAACCAGCTTCGTTATCTCGAGAAAATGACCAGAAATGACTCGTTATCACAGGACAAGAGAGTAAAGTAAATGTATGGATGCATGTCCGCTAAGGGCTTTGTAAGAGCACCAGGGCGACACATTTTCCACACCCATGCTGCATTCCTTGCATCTGCTTAACAGATGACTGGTTATTAGACCTTGTATTCTTATTGAATTTTGTGCTAAGAGGTTTGTTTCTGTTCCTTAAATTGTCAGCCTGATCCAAGCACTGTGCATCTACTAACCTTCTTTCTGCAGCATAAAAGCATGCAAATCATGCTTTTGTGTTAGGCGATACGTCGTTTATGGAGCAGTAATGTTTTCTACATGGATTTAAAGCATGAAATGTTGGAATTTTTCTGTATCTTTAAAGGGACTTTATGTAACATTTTACATGTATTCATCAATCAGATATCATTTTTTATTGCCAGTGTGTGAAGGGATAGTAGAGGAACTGATAAATTGAGACCCTCCCCAGCTTCCTCCATCGGCCCTAACAGCCTGTGGGATGATTTTTATGTAAAGCACTCTGGACGGTTTTTCCAGGAAACAAGAGGATGTGACGTATCTGCGCGTTCACGAGTACCTCTGCCGACAGCTCATTCTATTCATTCTATTCAAACCTGTTTGTACTTATTGATTTTTTAAATTTTTATTCTTATTGCCTGTTTTTTATCTTATTCTATTTAAGTCTTTTACTTATTTATATTCTAGTTACATAATCTGTAACTCTGCAGCCTGATAACAGGACTGACAGACGCAGTATAACCTTTACAGCTCTTTATTGTGCTAACAGTCTGACAGTGAACTGGACAGAGACACACAGTATTAGGCACAGCTGTTTCCATGACAACAATACAACACAGGCTCTTAGTCCCACCAGTGTTGTGGAGCTGTGTTTAGCTGCAGATGCTTCTTCACGTTTGAAGTCGAGCTCTTCACAGCTGACGAGCACTTCTCCTCCAGACACAGCTTACATTTCACCGTCATGTTGTTTTCGTCCCTTTCACACAAACATTCAGAATAATGTGAATATTTCCACAAAGTAAACGCTGTCCTCTCTGACAGCTCGCTAGCTGAGTTAGCTACACATGCGCACTGACACAGCTGTGTTTACCTTCTGTTGGTACGCAGCTACCTGCCAAGAAGGAGGAGAGAAACAGACACAGAGCTTCAGGGAGTTTCTGTTTTTGTTGAGACAAAAGGAAAACAGAAATACAGTGATTTATTCTCCAGGAACAGATTACTGTTCATGGAAACATAATTAAATAACAGATTACTTGAATTGCAGAAGTAACGCGTTACGTTACTCGTTACAACAACAAAGAAATCTGAGTACTCTAACAGGTTATTTTCGTGTTACCCCAAACTCTGCTCATAACTAAAGGTGCTTTCACTTTTAATAAATAGTCGAGTAATTGGGCTTTAAACTGAGAGCACTAGCTTTTCCTGGAGCTTTCTACCACACCGCACAGGCTTCCTTAGAGTCTGTCAGGGAGACATCTGGCTGTTCAGCTCGTTCAGTGTGCGACGTGAATCTTTCAGCTGCTGTGTGTGTGTCTGTTTGTTTGGTTTCCTCTGCAGGGGTTTGTCTGTCCCGGTGGGAGTCAAGCTACAACACCGAAGCCACCAACCTCAACTCTGACCGATCCACTGACTACGGCATCTTCCAGATCAACAGCCGCTACTGGTGTGATGACGGCCGCACACCGGCACCCACATATAACGGATGCGGGATCAGTTGCAACGGTCAGTCATGAACAACCACAACTTTAACTCTCCTGTTCAGCACTTTGACTGTTTCACGTGTTGTCTTCTACATGCTGTAAACTTTTGAGAACACCATCAGCATCCAGATGTTCTTTTCTCTTCACAGAGCTTCTGAGCGATGACGTCAGTACGGCTATCAACTGTGCCAAACGTGTGGTCAGGGATCCCCAAGGCATCTCAGCCTGGTAAGATCTGATCATGTGATACATGCTGTGATATGTTCAGGGACCTTCACGTAGGTGTGTTGCACTCTGTGTGGTTTCAGGGTGGCTTGGCGCATTCACTGCAAGAACCAGGACCTGAGCAGCTACTTGGCCGGATGCGGTCTTTAATCGTCACATGGAAGAAGGACGACATCATCAGCATCATGAGTTTCTTACATCTTTATCTTTTGTTTGTACGGCTTAAAACTTTTGCTCTTAAGATTCCTATAAAGTAATCAATCAATGGAGAGAAGTGTGGTGATTTTATCTGCTGTTAATTGAAGAGAAAGAAAGCTTGTTTTGTCACTAATGACAGTTGACTTACTGTTTTGGTTTCAAGACAACTAATAAAAAAGAAAAAACTTTTAAAAGACCAAATTTGTTTTTATTCAACTTTATTAAAGTCTCTTGGAAGCAGCCGCTTTGAGGACAACGGTACTGTTTTGTCTGTTAGCATCTGTTAGCTAAGACTGTTAGCGTGTATAAGACTATCTTTCGGCTAGACGTCTTCGGACATCAAACTCGGTGACAACGTGTTTCTTTGTTGAAATTAGATAAAAAGAAAACGTATTAAATTGAAGCCTGTTAAGGATATTTGTTGAGCCACACTCTGGATACAAATGTGCAAGATGGCAGCGCCCTCTCCGGGGGGGTTTGGCTTCCATCTTCATATACAGTTAATGGTCAGGCTCTGTGCGTTTCCTATTTTTATTTATTTATTTTTTTTCATTTATTGAATTAGAACAGAGCACATGAATCAAACTATCAATATGCTTCAAAGTTAATATGCTGAGATTAGCACAATAGCCAAATTTCATCTGTAGTCCTTTTCTATGAAAGCATGGTCTCATTACGACTCATCACGTGACACCAGGGTTGCCAGGTCTGAGTGACGAAACCGGTCCAACATCAGAACTCAACATAAAACCCTGCCAAACCAAATACCCCGCTTCTAAAGTCCAACAGCATTGCTATCGCTGCCAAACGTATTACAAAATACGCAGATTGATTAAACTCAGATGGTCATCGTGAGAGGAGGATGTTATCAAAACTGACATCCATCATGGACGCTCCTCTCACCCCCTGCATGCGACTGTGGAGGCCTGAAGCAGCTCCTTCGGCAGTATACTGCTACACCCGTATGACACCTATGATACTAAAAATAAAGGATTTCTATTAATAGATTATTATTATTCATGTCATCTGCATGCAAAATAGGTCTGCCCAACCAGTGGACAAAAGTTTCTGTCCACAGTGACACTTCAAAAGTAGCCCAATGCTGCAGGAAAGCTGCAGACCTGGCAACCCTGCATGACACAGCTGCTTCTATTGATCAGACACAAAACTTAAGGTCAGTTTGATTATCAGGAGTTTTCATTCCCACAGAGACTTCACAGGAACACAGAGGGCCAGTTTCACAGCTTAAGCCTATTGCCAGACTAAAAATGTCTGTATGAGCCGCCTTCACTTGAAGCGACGTAAACAGACTTGTCTTAAAGTAGTCGGGGCGCTGGTTTAGCTCAGCTGGTAGAGGTATGGAGGCTATCCTCCTTGACACACTGATCGCAGGTTCGTACTCCCGGTCTGCGGATCATTTGGTGCATGTCATCCCCCACTCTCTACTCCACACATTTGCTGTCTATCTTCAGCTGTCCTGTCAAATTAGGCAAAAAAAAAACTAGTCATAGATTTAGCCTGTTGTTCCTGTCCTGGATTAAACTAATCTAATCGCCAGAGGGAGGACTCGTGTGGAGGCAGATCAGTCTCAGAAAGAATAAATGCACACAGAAGGATTCGCAGATATATTTTATGATTTATATATAAATGACTCTCTTCAAAAAAACATTTTTCAATGCACACAGAAATATTTGTCCTTCTATATAAATGCAAAAACAAACTTAAATAAGATTCACAAATGTAACTCTGACGCACACACAGATATTTCTTGTTTTTAATATGTGGAATGAAAATCCACAAACGTGCTTATATTTGTGAGTCTTGTCTCTTAACAGTCCCTGAGGCCTTATCAGTTAGCACCAGCACACTTACATAACACATGCAGAATTATGAAAGAGAATACAAACAAAGCAAAACAAATAAATAACTTTATATTGTGCAAAGTCCTCTTGTCAAACGCTGTGTGCTGCAGAGAGTGGACGCAACATGACGCAAAAGAAAAAGGCAAGTTGCACTGAGCTGCAAAACTTGGTGGGCATTTCTGCACTGGAATATCATCAGTGCAATATCCATTCCAGCTGACCATGAGAGAGAGATAACACCCACAAGTGATTTACAATTCATGGTGGTTTGCCCCTGATTGTTGAGGTGAAAGAGAAAACACATGCAAGATCACAGGCGACGCTTTACTTTCAGTTTCACGCTTTGCACTGACTGACCTGGTAACAACCAGAAACACGTGTGGAGAGAGAACAGGGGTCACATTGTGTCCTGGGGGGTAAAAGTGAAACTTCCAAGAACACGTTCACTTCCTGTAAATCCCTCCTCCCTCACTGCAGGGTAACTTGTACCAGACGGCACCTGTATTCGCCCCCGTCCTTCAGTCTGTATTATCATGCTTATATAACAAACTCTGCCTGACAACAAACAAAAAAGTTCCCATGAAAGAACTAGTTCCAACTTACAGAGCAGTTCAAACCGGCCTATAAAAGGACTTTTACCAGCAGCTGTGGAACATTCTGTCCAGCAGAGAGTCCATCATGAGAGCTCTGGTGTTCCTGCTCCTGGTGGCTGCGGCCAGCGCAAGGGTCTTCAATCGCTGTGACTGGGCTCGAGTACTGAAGAGGAACGGGATGGACGGCTACAGAGGCCACAGCCTGGCTAACTGTGAGTACCAGCCTGTCAGTCTGCAGACAGTTTATCTGGTCTTCTTTCCTTCAGTGATGGCTTCTTTTAACACAGATTAAAACAGTGTAATTCAGACACACACTGATTGGTTGCTTTTTAATTTGTTGGCAGGTCAGAAAAGTTTAAGTGACCCAGTTTTTCTTTGGGCAGCGTCTGCATTGAGCAGGTTTACATGTGTTTGTCCAGAGTGTGTTCAGCCTATCATCCTTGATTCACTCCAGCAGCTCTAACGTCAGACAAACCTTCTATTCTATTATAAATCATCTGAAGCAACATGACTTAATTCCAGTTCTTTAGAGGCATAACTGTGCGCTTGATCCTGACACAGAAACCTGTTCTTATTTAAATCTGCGCACATTTAATGCTGAACTTTCTTTTACCAACGACCGTTTGTTTCTTATAATTAATGAATCGCTCTGATCAAAGCATTGCACAGTCTTTGTTCTCCCAACACTTAACCCTGACCCGCACAAAATAACACAGAGCCTAAAGGCATGTAAAACTGCATCAAATCAAACTTCTGTGTTCGGTAACACCAGACGTTTTTAACAGTAATGTTTAAGGTTTTTTCTACCTACATGCTGTGATATGTTCAGGGACCTTCACATAGGTGTGTGGCCCTCTGCGTGGTTTCAGGGTGGCTTGGCGCATTCACTGTAAGAACCAAGACCTGAGCAGCTACTTGGCCGGGTGCGGTCTTTACCCCTAACCCTAATGTTAGCCATTGGTTTCCACTCATTTGGTTTGGATATAAATTAGCAGTATAAATACGCATTACACTTTCACCCTCCCTACCCCTCGCTATGGAGCTTCAGAACGGACAGACAAACGTTAGGGGTTGAAATCTTTACCAAGGAAATGGGACACCCTTCCTTACGTCACAAAACGTTTTGTGAAATTTTTCAACCCCTCAGTTTGAAGTCTGCATCTGAAAACCCTTCGTTTAAAGGGCTATCTTTCGGGATAGATAACCACTAGCCCTTCATCCACAAGAGAAACGGGACTCCCCACCCAACACGGTTGCGTGCCAAATGTAGGGGTAGGGCTAAGTGGTAGTAATGGGATTGTCCCAAAGTCAGCCAATGCTCTTTAAAGTGAGTATAACAACGAAAAGCAATTTTTAACATTTTGTTCAGATCAGTTTAAAAACGAAAACTCAGCTCACCAAAGTAATTTAGCAGTAAAATCACAGTCTGCAAACAAACACAATAATAAAGCTGTCCTCAAAGTTATCTGAGTCTTCTGCTCACACATGAAGATAAAGATAAATACGTTCCTTTTGCACACAAAATGAGGACAAAGTATTTCATAATTTTATCTTCTAATTGATCAGAGTGAAAATTAAATCAGAATTAAATATTGATGCATCATAATCTGATCTCACAGCACATCATTTAAAAGGAAAGGTTCATTGTGTTGGGAGATGTAGAGACAAGAAAAAGAAGCCCCGTCTGTACCGGTTTAGCGTAGCTTAGCACAAACACTAGAACCAGGGGGAAACTGTTAGCCTGCTTGGGAGCCGTTTACCGGCAACCAGGTGAGACTGATGGTTTCATAACTCAAGTAACTAACTAACTAATTAAACTTTAACTCAACAGCTCAAGCTTTTTCGAAGGCTTTCATGGAGACATTGATGGAGACATCAGGCTGTTAAACTCGTTCAGTGTGTGACGTGAATCTTTCAGCTGGTGTGTGTGTGTGTCTGTTTGGTTTCCTCTGCAGGGGTCTGTCTGACTGAACATGAGTCGCACTACAACACCCAAATCACCAACCGCAACACTGACGGATCCACTGACTACGGCATCTTCCAGATCAACAGCCGCTACTGGTGTAATAACGGCACACCCACATCTAACGGATGCGGGATCAGTTGCAGCCGTCAGTAATGAACCACCACAACTTTAACTCTCCCTTATTGTCTTCTACATGCTGCACTCACAGTTTATGTCCACTTCTTAAAACACCATCAGCTTCCAGATGTTCTTTTTTCTTCACAGAGCTTCTGACCGATGACGTTACCGTGGCAATCAACTGTGCCAAACGTGTCGTCAGGGATCCCAACGGCATCTCAGCCTGGTAAGATCTGATCATGTGATACATGCTGTGATATGTTCAGGGACCTTCACGTAAAGGAGTTACAGGATGTCCCTCTGTGTGGTTTCAGGGTTGCTTGGACGAGATACTGCCAGAACCAGGACCTGAGCCGTTACGTGGCAGGATGTGGTGTTTAATCGTCACATGGAAGAAGGACGACGTCCGCAGTATCACAAGTTTCTTACATCTTTACAGAGGATTTAAATGTTTCTCTTTTTTGTACGGCTTAAAAGTCTCTTCAGATTCCTACTGAATAAAGTGAAATCTGATTTATACTCGACTAAACTGATCCATCAGTGGAGAGAAATGTGGTGATTTTATCTGTTCATTTAAAGCTCCTGTGAGGAGTTTTCTTCTTGTTATGAAACAGACATAAATTAATTCTGGTGACTCTGTATGACCATCAGAAGCAAACCAGACCATCAGAGACAAGACTGATTATTTCTGTATAGTTATTTTTAATGCCTCAAACTGCTGGCGGGGGGGTTGGTGTCAGACAGAGTGCTGCCTTTGTTTACATTTTTCCAGCACGTACAGGACAAAATCAGCAAAGAGATAAGAGGTACGGCTTCGTCCATAGGGGGCGCCAAAATCAACACAAACCGAAAGTTCCTGACGGGAGCTTTAAGAGAAAGAGAAGTTTCACTCGTGACACTTTATGTCCCGACCCATATTGATCTCAATATAAGATTCAAAATTTAAAGACCAAATTTGTTTTTATTAAACGTATGTAAAGTGTTGGAAGTGGCCGCTCTGAGGACAACGGAACAACTCCTTTCTCTGTTAGCATCTGTTAGCTAAGGCTGTTAGCGTATATAAGACCAAGGCTGAGGTCGAAAAGTCCCAAAAATTCCCCCCTCTGTCTTTTCCTGACCACTTTTCCTGAATGGAAAACGCCGTGAGGTCAAGCACAGGTGCGAGGAGAATTCAAAAGGAGTTAGGAAATCCGACTGCACTTACACATGGCGGAGGTGAGTGATGTCACGTGGTTCTGCCATGTAAAAAACTACAATCTGATGGACTACAACGAGCGCATCTGTGGCCCGGTGCTTTCTTACCCGCTCCGGGGGGGTTTGGCTTCTGTACAAATCGAGGAGGGGGGAGACCTAACAGGAACACTGACAAATAAATGAACTGAAAATTCACAAAATGAAATGAAAGCAGATTTAAACAAAAGCAGTGAATGATTCCTTTAAGAAGCAGCAGCTGTTCCTGAAGCTCAGCGTTTTGTTGGCATTGTTCAGATTCTCAGATCAAACAAACCAGAAGCCACGGATCCTTTTAGTTTAATGACACGTTATCATTCCAAACAGGAAGTAGTTCTTCCATCAGAGCGAAACAGCGCAGAGAAGAAGAGCTGCTTGTTTGTTTTCCCACAGAAACACATTCAGGCTGTTTGTTTTGATGGAGCCAATCAGATGTGACATCCAGAAATATCCAGGAGTAATTATGATTACACACACACACACACACACGTTTGTACTGATATAATGGTTTTTCCATCATTAAAACATCGAGTCAAATCAAATGTTTGAACACATGAAATGATGTGAGAGTCCACGCAGAGGGAGACACAGATTATCAGAGCGTTTCAGCCTCTTTCAGCACTTTGTTTTGGATTCACTGCTCTTTTTGATTCATTTGATATTTAATAAACAAAACTCTTTAACTACCTGGTGAGGAAAGATCCAGTTATCTCCCTCAGGAATAAAGGATAAACATAAAGTTAATATTGGACTTATATGCATTAGCAGACATGACATTCTCCTCTTCCATGTTCGCCTGAAATTCAAGTGCATTTAAATGTGTAAAAAAGGCTGACAGAGGTATTCATGAAACCTTTGCTTTATTAGGGAACTGTATTTAAACATCCTGTCCAAGTGTGTTAACGTTCTGATGTTTATTTCCAGAGACACAGGCGATAAGGCAGACGACAATATATTTTTATACAAGCATCAATTTCATGAACTAAGCATGTTAAAGTTATGAAAAAGAGTCAGATGAGTGTTAGAGACTGTCCGCACAGAAAGTTCAGTCCATTCCTTTGTTCATTTCCTGTTTTATTTTGTTGTCCTACTGTCACAGTCCTGACGTTTTTGTTAAATTCGATTCACAGTTTTAACACATTTTTTTTAATCTATAAAGTGGGCTGCATCCTGTAAACCGGTGGATCCCACAGGATCCGTGTCCGGCGCGTTCTGTCTGCGTCGCGGTTCTGGTCAGTTAGACGGCGTGAGCCCTCATCCACAGGAAGCGTGTCTGATCCGCAGCGCAGCGGAGAGATAACATCAACGTTAAGCAACACACAAACAACAGTTCAGTTTGACCTCCGAGGTTGATTATCGGCTCATATGGAGATCATTCTGTGATTTTTGTGCTTCTACCATGGCTGAGTACACTACTTAATTAAAAGTGTTCTTTTTTCAAGATTTCAGTGTGTTGTTGTTGGAAAAAAAAAGGAAACAAACGGGAGTCTGTACCGGTCTGAACATGGTGTTTTATTTTGAAATGACCGGATGCTGTATGCTGTTTTTGTGTGTGTCTTCCTGTTTGGGACAATCTGCTCTGTTCAGCTTGACGCGTGCTTGAAGCGGCCTCTGTCAAAAAAAGACCCGCGGTCCGTCTGTGGCGTGTCCCAGAAGTGTCTCTCCATTCTCCAAGTGTCTGTTCAACTAAAGATACGCGGCGGAGACGGACCGCAGCGCATGCTGTGGAATCACGAGCATTGACTTGAATGGACGCGATCGACTCCAGAGGTCGCAGCGCACGCGGAACGCGCCGGAGACGGATCCTGTGGAATTTGAGGGTATACCAGTGTAAAATGCAGAGAAAGGTTATTGTGTTACGGTATTTTACCCAGACGATGGCGCTATCTGGTTGTGAAGTCGTGACTCCTGGGTGACTCCACATCATGTCTTCCTCGCTATTTTAAGCGAGTAAAATACCAAAGCTTCGTCACAGACAAGATCGCCATTGCAGCCGCCAACCTCACAACAATCAACGTTACAGTAGGCTGCCAGCTACTGCTAGCTACAGCACCGCTAGCTACGGCAAAAACAGTTGTTAGGCTGTAATTTGTGTCTTGAATGAAAATAAATTGAAATAACTTATATACACTCTTTATCAATAAAAAGCTACAGGAAACCTTTCTCCCTCTGATTCCCCCAAAAGCAGACTATGTCTTATACTCTGGATTTTACGGTCATGTCTTGTTTAACTTCCTTTGTTTCGTTTCCCGCCTTGTGTGCCCCGCCCTTATTGTTTTCACCTGTGTTTGATTAGTCTCACCTGTCCCTGATTCCCCTCAGTGTATATAGTCTTTGTCTTCCCCTGTTTCTTTGCTAGTTTATCGTCTTTTGTTGTGTAACCTTTGTGATACCTTCCTGAAGTTTCCCGTGTTTTCCCCCAGTGAGTTCTGGTAAAGATGTATTCTCTTTGTTGGATTATTAGTTGGATCATTTCTGTTACCTGGATCCCACAGAGTCAGCCGTCTGCTCTGCCTTTTGATTTTCCCTTTTAGTCTTTCTGTTGGAATTAAGATTCTGCTTTGCCTTTTGAAGTTGACTTTTTAATTTAATAAATCATCAATGATCTGCACCTGGGTCCTCTCCCTTTTTGTTTAAAGCTTAAGGCTTGCCAAATAATACAACCTAAGTTCTCTATGCAACAGCTTATTACACATACATTCATAGTTAAGTGGCAACCTCATGTAGCTGAAGTAATTATTACAAGAGAAAAGCTGGAAGTCAGTTTTTTGTTTTGTACATAACATCACGTACAGCCCGTTAACCAAGAAAGTAATTTAACTATCAAAGCAGAGTCTTATTCTGATGCAAACTGAAATCTGTTGCTTCATCTCAAGAGCAGAATTATATGTGACTTTTTCAAACGTTAACGTTAAGAGGACGGACTTACTGCCATCGATTGGGGCACAACATTAATGAAAGATGCTGTGGGACAAAGGACAGGGTAGAAGCAAAAGACCATCCATCCCTTATCTATACCGCCGATCCTGTTCAGGGTCATGGGCGGCTGGAGCCAATCCCAGCTGTCATTGGGCGAGAGGCGGGGTTACACCTGGACTCATCACCTGTCAATCACAGGGCTGACACACAGAGACAGACGACCTTTCATGCTCACACTCACACCTACGGGCAATTTAGAGTCACCATGAACCTAACAAGCATGTGTTTGGACTGTGGGAGGAAGCTGGAAACCCCGGAGGGAACCCACGCATGCAGACTCCACACAGAAAGGCCCACTACGTCTGAACCGGGATTCGAACCAGGAACCTTCTAGCTGTGAGGTTACAGCGCTAACCACTGCAGCACAGTGCAGCGAGGACTAGTTCTCTCTCTCTTTATGTCTGCAGGATGTGTAAACAGGAAACTGGTCATCCCTATCAACAGACTCTGCACATAAATGTAGACTCTGAATATAAATGCACAATCTGTAGGCGAGTTACACGATTTTGGGTGTTGGAAGCGTTCTGTTTATAATCCAAGCGTTTCAGCGGACTTTGGCTGTATGCAGGAGAACCGTCCGTGTGCAGAGCTGAAGATGGAACACAAGTTTTTTATTTATCTTTATAAACAGACGTCTGCAGCAGGCGCAGCTAACAAGCTGCTCTGATACGTCGTCTCCACGCCAACTCTATTAGCGCTTCTCAAGTTGCTCATCAGACTGTTGTCAGTACAGCACACGGAAAAGGAAGTCTTGGCCAGAAGTCCTTTATCGCTAACTGTTGGATACACCGCAGACGGAAAAGTCGGCCTTCACTCCCAGAGGATACATCGGACTCAGATGATCGCTGATGGGTTCAGAGATTGGGCAACTGATTGCTAACAAGCACAGCAAAGCTATATCATGGAACAGGTCTGTCATTGGTTGTGAGTTAACAATTGTTTGTTTACATTTCCCAAAGTGGATGGATGAGTCCTCATTCATTCATGTCCATGTTGAATAGCTCTGTTGTACAGGTGGCATCCTGCTGAAATACGTCATGAGAGCAGAGCCCGGCGGTGCCGACAGCTCGCCAACGTTTGATGCAAAACAAGAGTAAACTTCACTGAGCTGCAAAACTTTACGAGCGCTGGTATGTATGTGTCCACACACACAAATGAATAGCATTTAATGAACCCTTCCTTCTGAGCTTAATTCTGTCAGGCCTCAAACAGAAGATGTGGTCAGAGTAACAATTTGAAGTAGTAAAGGAAAAGTGCCACAGTGAAATGCAAAGACAGCTACCAGCAGCCTGCAGCGACACAGCCCAGATAATCGATTTTTAACACAAGTCCCAGCCAATCCTAGTTTAGGATTTTGAGGTGGTACCGGCGGCTACAATCCATTCTTGTGAATTTACCGCTGAGAGAACTCGACCAAGGGCTGCACGGCGGTGCAGTGGTTAGTGCTGTTGCCTCACAGCTAGAAGTCTCCCGGTTCGAATCCCGGTTCAGACGTAGCGGGCCTTTCTGTGCGGAGTCTGCATGTTCTCCCCGTGCATGCGTGGGTTCCCTCTGAGTTCTCCGGCTTCAAAAGACATGCTCGTAAGGTTCATTGGTGACTCTAAATTGCCCATAGGTGTGAATGTGAGCGTGAAAGGTTGTCTGTCTCTGTGTGTCAGCCCTGTGATTGACAGGTGACCAGTCCAGGGTGTAACCCCGCCTTTCGCCCAATGACAGCTGGGATAGGCTCCAGTCCCCCCGCGACCCTGAACAGGATAAGCAGTACAGATGATGGATGGAGAACTCGACCAATCGGACAAGTTCAGCCCTGCGAACCCCACCCACAAAAATGCTATTCTTCTGAAAAAGGAGCAGAGACCTCTTCAGGGTAAAAAAAAATGTCTCTGGGACTTAATTTAGACCCTCATGGGAAACCCACTGAGTCATTTCAAAGGTCCCTTACTGGTTGGGAGACTTCCACTGGAAATGCAGCTGAAGGGCTTCCTCACAGAACAAAGCCTGCTGACCAAATATAACTGTGTGACGACTAATTCTTTGACGCGTCTCTGGATGTTCTGGTGTCTGAGTGGGAGAAAACACCTGCAGCAATCTGGTGGTCAGAGGAGAGGAGGCCGTTACAGCAGCAGACGGACGCCCCTGGTTCTCTAACGACCTGATCATGGCTGTAATGTTTGTAAATAAAAAAGCCTCATCACCACCAGCGGCGGCAGCTTCGTGTCTCCTGTTTAACCTCCGCTGGCGTGTTCTGATGCAGAGCACGAACAGAGCTGCGGTTACAGGAGGAATCCCTCGACATGAAGAGAGAGAGAGAGAGAGAGAGAAAGGGATGGAGGGAGGAGGGAGCATCTGGCAGAGAAGCAGGAATCTAAATGTGTAGTTGCAGTGATCAGAAACTGGCATCATAGAGCCATTAACAGATGCAAATGAGAGCAGAGCTGGCTCTCTGGTGTGTCTCACTCTGTCTTTAACACACACACACACACACACACACACACACACACACACACACACACACACATTGTACACACATACAGTCACATGTACAGAGGCAAACATCTGGACTGAGAACTGTGCGTGCCAAGTATCCGACAGAACAAACAACATGCTGATTAGTTATCTAGTCTTGACAGTATTGGAGCTGAAACTGTTCAGAGGGAGGCGCAGAGAAAAGGTCACGGGGTCAGACAAGCTTAAAGGGTTCATTCTCCTGGGAGCAGGAAAAGGATTAGGAAATTACGCGGCAATCTGGGCAGGAGATGTGGAGATACGCTTCACTGCCAGAGGAATGTGGACAGCTGAAAACAGCAGCCAAATGTTGAACGTGTTTCAAAACCATCAGCACATTTCAAATCAGGAGTGATAAAGTTGTTTGGCAGAAGAAGAGAAAGGGAAGAGACGACTCGTTCACAGATATCCTGCTCTTTTGTTTTTAAGAAAGTTCCCAGAAGAGTCAGATTCCTGACATGTTGTACTCGTAGAATTATTTGCACCTGTGTTCTCAAATTGATGAACCGATGTCCGCGTAGTAGAAAGCTTGTGCCAAATGTTCCTCATTAGCTCAGGTAAATGGCTGCAAAAGCTCATAAAAGGGTATTCCTCTCTCTCCTGTGCTCTTCAGGTGCTGCTCTCAACTTTGCAGCAGGTGATTAGGCTCACCTGTGCCAACTTAACCAATCAAGGCGAGTATAAAGAGCAGGAGAGAGGAGGCAGCCAGTCCCAGTGGGCCATCAGGCTGCATGTGTGTCCAACATTACTGCATCAGTGATTACGGCTTCTGTGGAAGGAGGCTGATCGTTGCTTGGTGCCTCAGGCTGCAGATATACCTGCTTTTTAACCTTGTGTTCTCGTTCACAGCCGCAGTCAGCAACGTAATTGATCACCTACTTGTCTATGCACTACATGTGTTACTGGAGGATACCTCTAGAGCAGTGGTTCTCAACTCGGGTCGGGAAAAAAAGGTGGTGTCAAAAAGTCAATGATGCGCTTTTATTTTGAAGGATACATGTTTCCTTTAACATGCATGCAGGCGTAGTGTAGTCACAGCTACAGTTATACAGTCATGAAACTTGACGAGTCCTACAGTGGGTGCATTTATGTTGCAGCACATTTCTGTAAAGGGAATGTTTTCGCCTCATGCACTGCCACCATTTTGGTTGACTATTCTACTGTTGTGTGTGAAGTTGACATACTGTGGTGTTACATTCGGTCTCGGGTCCAAACTGCACCATTTTTCTTTGAAATAATTTAAGGGGTTGAAAAGGTGGTGCTGGGTCCTGAGGCGAGAACAGTTGAGAAACACTCTAGAGGGCGCATCAGAGAGCGCAGGCCGTATGCAACTACCATATGTGTGGTACGTAAACAACAGACATGGAGACACTCGAGGAGGTTACTCAGGCTGCATTCCCGTCTTTTCTAGCGAACCATGGTCGGGTTGTTGGTCCGGACCAATGTTTCTTTCCGGCATTCACACCACCTAAATGAAGCGCACCGGGGGGACAAACGCTCCAGGGTTCGGTTCAATCGGACTAAACAAGGCTGGTGTAGACCCGCCCTAAAATTCTGAGATCATGGAAGAAACAGCTTTTCTGTGTTCGGTGGACAGAACTCACCGCCAGCACCATTCCGGCTCCGTCTCTCCAACATGTTCCTCCGTGCACGGATGTAACGGCCCCGGACTTATCTGTCTGCTGCTGTTTGACAGGCATGTTTGTCTCTGTGGCAATGACACGTCGTACAGATAATCTAAGCCACAGACTGTTTAGCTTTGATAACTTAACTAACTCCCCCCTCGCTCCTCTCCAGCTCCAGCCTCTCATCCAAATACGGTCACTTCTGGCTCCAGAAAACCAACATGGCGACGGCCATATCCCGAACTCGAGGCTTCATTTACACAGTTGAGAAACCAATGGGTGACGTCACAGTGGCTGCGACAGTTAAAAAGTGTCCTCCCTAAAATGATGAACTCTACCTTTATAAGATTAAGCCTTCAGCAGTGTGTCGACTGTCAACATCATCAGAGTCAGTTAGCAGATTTTAAAGAAGCAGCAACAAACGATGTGTGAATATAATCATTTATTTACTCCAGTCCAAGATATGTACACGTACATATGTTCTCTCAAGGTATAAAATTTGTCTTAAATAAGCAATTGTTCTATTTCATATTTAAATTCTCATTATTTCATTAAAACCCCTGAAGACTTCTTAAAAACCGACGACACCACAAACATCCACAAAGAGCACAAATAGAGTTAGTAGAGTTAGCATAGCCGTCCAGCAGTTTGCAACCTGACTTTGGGTTTGAACTCATCACCGTTATTTTAAAAAGACAGAGAACGGATATCTGGCTGTGAAAAGAGAGAGAGCAGAAGCGCTTGTTGTAAAGTTTGTACGTTCGATTAATCACAGAAGATTAAAGGCTTCGGTCGTTGCTTCGAGCTGGTAGAAACCCAACTTATTGCTGCTGTTGCTTCCTGTGTTGCTGGTGAAGTTGTGTGTTGACACATTGTACTTGTTGCTGGTGTTATTTTCATTGCTGATGCCATTATTGCTTCAGTCATTGCTGGTGGAAAATCACTTTAGAGTCCAGACAGCTGGTAGACGTCCGTTACGATGTTGGAGGTCAAAGCGACTGAAGACGCAGCAGTTGATTGCCGGTGATGTTGGAGTCTCTGGGTGGACTTTATATTTGGTTTGTTGATCAGAGGAAGAGGATGATGATGATTATGATAAACCTGAGGCTGGTGAATGGAGGGAATCTGGAGAGAGAGAGAGAAAGAAAGAGTTACTATCAATGATAACAGATTATTAACAGTTTATATCTTCCTTTTTATGCCCAGCTGCTGCACTCGGCTCCAGGAGGGTTCAACTCAGCTGGCTTAGTGCTACCTTCTTTAACAAACGGTCTTTCTTTCAGGTTGTCTAAAAGGAAATTAAACACATTTTCTGTGGAGTTAGTTTTGATGGTAAATGTAGTCATGGAATGAATAGAGTCCACGTTTTGTGCTTTACTGACAGAGAAGCCATGCTACTTCTCTCCCTTGAATAAAAACAGCTGAATATCAGCCGAATGGTTCCTCGTCCAGAACATCCTGAGATGCTATTTTCACTGTTTCTTATTGAGTTTTGTTGCAATACAAGCGAGGATGGGGACTAGATATCCAAGCTGAAATAGTCTGTAGTTCTTTCAGGTCACCAGCTACATCACATGGTGCTGGAAGAAGCAACGTAGCCAAGCTGCACCTGAGCTGCATGCATGTTCCACGCTTTGTTCCTAACTTAGAAACATAGAGGTGAGGTCAGATGAGATGAGGTTCCTAATCGGGCAAACATCTTTTTAAATCATGTTAAATAAATCTATCTTACTTTGCCAGACGTGCAGTTAGGCCTAACTATGAACGTTTTGGAAAAGGAGAACATTTTAACGTGTCAGACTTGGTTGTGAGCTTCAGGTTAAAATTAGGGTGAGGGGGATAATGTGTTAAAGGGCCCTCGCAGGTACATAAGTACCAACATGTGTGTGTGTGTTAATGAGCACTCAGCTCTGAAGTGATGTCTCCTAATAGCAGCTAAAGGGTGAATATAATTGTGAGGCTCCCTGCAGAGCTCTCTGAACAAAACTCCGCCCCTTACCCCCGTTCCTCCATTAGACCCAAATTGATTCGTTAAGCTTGTCTTAATAAAACCCACTTAATAAAAACACTCTGCAGAGTGAACGTCTTCTTCCACCTCCTGAGGAATTAAAAACATGCAGCCTCTGGACGAAAAAAAGTCTAATTAATGTGGAGAGGCTTCATGCTAATCATTAGCTCCTCCATTAACCCCTCGACACCTCCTCCCCCCGGCTGCATTAACGAGGGGGGCGTGGCTACAATTAGGGTCGCTTGTTTGAGAAGGCCTTTTGCCTGCACTGAAAACATTTTAATTATACATGAAACAGCAGAGAGAAGCGCTCACACAGCAGGAGAGCAGGAGCGATATCGAATATACCCATGTTCTCCTCCTCCTCCTCATGCTCTCCTCTCAGCTACACAGCACATACTTACAACAAATGCTTCCATGATCAAAATGTCCGAATTGACAGAAAAGACGAGCAAGGTTTCCTCCAGACTGACGTCATTAACCACTTTACATTTTGATGGCGCCATTTTGCATCCCGCCTATCCAGTTTGAGTCCATAAATGTGACACTTTTAGTCCATTTTTGTGCAATGTGCACTCTGAAATGACTAGTGCGCCATTTGAATCCCTCAACAAACATTTTAAACCACTCTCCTTTGTGTCCATTTGAGTCCTTTATTGTGCCATTTTGAATCCTTTCTCATCTCCATTTTTAAATCTTTATTTTATAATCTGAATACTGAATACATTTTAATCTTGCATTGTGCAATTTGAATCCCCTTTTTAACCCGTTCTGAAAGTTTTATTGTGCCATTTTTAGTCCTACCTTTGGTCCTCCTCATGTGTTACCATGTTAAAGCTTTCATTGGGTTGTTTTGAAAACCTTCTCTTCACATTTTGAATCCTAAGTCCCAACCTTTCCATTAAAATCTATTCTTTCTGTTTGGAATAATCTAGTGCGCAATTTGAATCCCTCCATTTACATTTTAAACTGCTATACCATAATTTAACACTTTTAGTTGCTCATTTTTTTGTGCCATTTGAATTCCTCCTCATTTTCCTTTTTATCCCTCAATGAAAATTTCCAACCACTCCCACCCTTTCCTATTGAAGCCCTCTTTCGGCCATTTTGAACCCTTCCTTTGTTCTATTTAAGATCAAATATGTATCTTTTTCCATTTGATTCTCCATTGTGCCATTTTGAGTCATTATTTTTCTTTTAAATCTTTCATTGTACCATTTCATTGTCCTTTTCCTCCTCATTTGAATCCCTAATCTTTCCGTTTGGAATACCTTCTTTATGTTTGAAACATCCCAGAGAGCAATTTGAAGCCCTACTATCACTTTCAATCTCTCAATGTACATTTTCAACAACTCCACCTTATTCCATTTTGGATCCCTTCCCTTTCCCATTTTAAGTCTTTATCATGTAATATGATACAGCCTTTCATTGGAGTATGCCATTTTGAATCCCGTTTTGCCTTGTGCCATTTTAGTTTGATCCTCCTCATTTGTGACCACTCTGACACTTTCACTGTTCTGTTTTGACTCCCTCCGTCTTTGAATCCTTTGTTGTACCATTTTAGTCCCAATATAAACATTTAGAATCACTTTTTCTAACTGTAATATTAAAGAGTAGAATTTCTCCAACTTCCTCAATATACCAAATTAAATCTAACCACATTTACATTTTGAATCCCTCATTCTCTCCATCCCATCATTTTGAAGGCCTTGTTTTGTAATATTGTGCTCCTCTTATTTCCATTTTTCTTTATTTGAATCATTAATTATGCCATTAGAATCCCGTCTATGCATTTAAATACTTTTGCCATTTTTAATCATTCACGTCACCATTTCATTCCCTCCTTCCTAATTAAATCACTTGTTTGTTTCCGTTTCTAAATTCAGGTGTTAGCAAACCACATTAAACAGTCTTTATGAGAAACTCTTTGTTTCACTATATTTCATTGTTGGGGTGTTTCGCCGTATTAACACGTCTGCGTCTGAATGTTTTCTTTCTCCCGTGTTTCAGTATTTTCATGTTTCAGTCTGATAATCCTCGGCTCAGTCTTAATTACTCCCTAATAATTAGAAAATCCCGATAATCTGCTGCTTAATCGAGGCAATTCAGCTGACTGACAGCGCACACGCTCACACTCAGCAGTTATCAGCCTTGTGAATGACTTTGAAGCAGATAATTCTCTGTGTCTCAACAACCACTAATTACCAGCAGCTGAAAAATGCTGCAGGAGTCTGAATCAGCTCCTCTGGAAATTACAAGATACACAGCTAATAATCACGCACGCACACACACACACACACACACACAGCCTGTTTGTGTGCAGTATCAAGCGGTCACAGTCTTTTCTCAGTCAGCAGTGTGAATCTTTAGTCTCGATCAGATAAGAACAGCAGTCTGCACATTTAAAGGAACAGTACATCATTTAGTGAAACCCTCTTCTTCCTCTTCTCCTGCAGACCCACATGAAAAGATGGATGCCTGTTTTGTATCCGTTTGTGACCTTTACTTAACCCCGGAACAGATTCGACAAAGCCATTACTGATAATGTGAGGTTGTTATTAAGGTGAATTGCTGTCGATGTGCAGATGCAGGGACATTTATGACGGAGCTTCACATGTGTTATTAGAGCGGCCTACTAAGATTGGATTATAAGGATAATCAGAATCATTATTGCATTCTGACAGTTAAATCTCCTGCATCACTGTGCACAGAGAAAAGCAGGTCCAGTCTATAAACTTTACAAACTAAGTCTCAGATGACCCGTCAGTGTTCATCCTTCATAAAGTTTTTACTGGGAGCAGAATTATTCACGGAGCTCCCCCGCTCTCCCAAACAAACACACCCAGTAATTAAAACTGAATAAAGCACTTTCACATTAAAAATGTGTGTTTCTCCAACACGGCTGACACAGTGCGTCTGAAAGGTCTGCATGCTGAGCTGTAGCTAACGTTAGCTCAGCTTGTTTTACGTGAGCAGCCTGTGTTTAGGTTTCTTTAGCGCTCATCATTCACAATGTTTGTACCAAGAGCTGAATTATAAACACAGGTCTGCTCTGAGGGCTGCACAATTACTCAAATGTTAATCACGATTTGTCTTCCCATAATATTGATGTTTGAAATGCTTCATGCTGCAGATCAAATCAAGCGCTCCCTAAACTAACAGCCGCTCCTCCAGGGGGCGATGGAGCTGACGGCATGCCTCACAGCGGCAGTTTAGAGTGGAAGAGTGAACAACACAGACGGTGTTTCGGTTCTGTGAGTGACCATGTTAACTGGAGACTTTCAGCCAAATGCGTATGTGGTTGTCGTGGTTACAGCAGCTGTTGAAAATGGGAAGAGGATACGTAGCTGTCCTCGTGAAGTGTTGTTTGTGCAAACGGCATTAACTAACGCTGTTTTGAACGCTGCTTGTTGTTATGCCAAAACAGGAAGAGAGCGAGTCACTCGTTAAACTGAAACACTGGTCACCTGAAACGGCTCGTCAGCACTTGTTTGGAGGTGTTTCAGGTTTAAGTGATGTTAAGAAGAAACAATAGTCAGCAGAGAGGTCATGAAACCTGCGTCTGCGCCGCAGAGCAACACGACTAACTTGTTGAAGCAGCTGAAAAAGCAGCACAAAGTGCAGCATGATGAGTGTGTGAAGGCCGAGAGGAAGAACGAGCTGCTGTCCGTCCTCCAGCGTCAAGTCAGACATCCAGAACAGAGACGCTGCACAGAGACACCCTATCCACCCAACTCCCAAAGACACACTGAAATTACCCATGATGCACCACATTCAGGTAAAGAACCTGACTTTAAGTCTTAGTTTGATGCTAAATTGTATGAGTCAGAATGCAGCACAAAATGGAACTTAAAGCGCTGCTCTGTTTATTTCCAAAAATATATAAATAATCGTGAGCTAAAAATCCTGATTAGCATTTTGGCCATAATCGTGCAGCCCCATCTCCTCTTCTCAAAAACAAACAGAGCCAGAGATTTAAACCAGCAAAAACACTGAATACATCAGTTTCACAAGTAGTTTCAAAAGTGTCTCCAACGCTCCTTTGTGGGGCTTCGTGGGGGTGCTGACGTTAGCTTAGCTTGTTTCTCTGATAACTTCACATCCAGATGTCTAATGACTGATAACACAAATAAAAACAAGTTGAGGGCGTCAGTTTAGCTTAGCGGTTAAATCAGCGCCCACAGTGGGTACAGTCCTCGATGCAGCGGCCCCGGGTTCGACTCCCACCCTCAGCCCTTTGCCGCATGTCATCCTCAATCTGTCTTCCCTGTTTCCAACACTATCCACTGTCCACTCTCTCTGAATACATTTTATAAAGAAACTAAAAAATAATCAGAAAAAAAAGAGAATAATAATGGTTGCATGAGCTGAAAGACTTCAGATTTGGCTGTTAAATACGAGCCACACTAGGCCAACTACTAATTCTGAGTTGGGTCCAGCCTTCAAATTTAAAAAAAAAAACTAGCTTTGAGCTACATGCTAACGTCAGCTCGACGATGCTAAAGTGCAATGTTATGCAGGTATAATGTTTACCTTGTTTGCCATGTTAGGTCATTTAAAAACAGAGTCTCCATGTCTGACAAGTTTGTGTTTAAACTGTAAAACCATGCTGTCACCTCATATCCAGGTTACCGTTGACGAGCAGACTTTTCTCACATATTGACATTGCTAACTGAATTTATTCTGCATGAATACTTTTGAAACTATATTTTGCGGGCAGAACACTTTTGAATGCAGGACGTGTAACGGAGTTTTCATCCACATAAACCTGCCGCAGGAAACTTCTGATTTAAACATCAAAATGATGTGGTGCTTTCCTCGCCTCGTTTTATTCCTGCATTGTAGAAGCAGCATTAGTGTGTTACCGCCACCTACTGCTCCGTGTTCCTCAGACAGAGCACGACATAAACAGAAAGAGAACGCAGGAAACAAACTAAGCAATAAAACCAACATAAATAAATTAGCAGAAAGCAGCAACAAGAGTCACAGCAGCAGGAAACCAACTGAACAGTTTGAGATTTCTGTGAAGATTTAAAAAGGTTGTTTCAACAGCCCAGGAGACACACACACACACACACACACACAGACACACACCAACACACACACACACACGCACACACACGCAGGCTGGCCGCTGCCCTCTCTCTCTGGTCCAGCTATAAAAACCCATTAGTAATCACTCCTCGACTCTCAGCGGCTCTTTTCGCCCAAACGACTTCCATCCAGCCAATCTGCATAAATCTGCATTAATGGACGATTTTCACTCCACAGAAAACAAATGTGCTTTAAAAAATGCCTCCTTATCTGTCGGCTTTTAGAGGAACATCAGACACACACACCATCCATCTCATGACTCACACACACACACACACACACACACACACACACACACTGCAGCTTCAATTAATAATAGATTTATCATGACAGACACGTCACTACAGCAGCACTTACAGAGGAAATATGAGTGTCGGACTCGACAAACAAACGCTGACGATTTCGATGTTTTTACAGCTAAATATGAAGTTTGTCCTGACGGTGCTGCTAATCTGTGTCCTCGTTTGTGGACATTAACTGCTTGACTCAGACTTGTTGTCCTGATTCGTGTTGGTAGGAAAAGCACAACATACAAATCAGAGTAAAAACAAGATGGCAGCCATCTGGAAAGTCATTCTACAATCAGTCCTGAGACAAAAATGAGCCAGGTGCAAAATGTCATCACATTTTTTGGTTGAAACTTGTTTGTGCCAAAAAAACAGACTCAACAAATATAAGCCAGGAAAATCTAGTTTGAGGCACAGACAGAAAAAATGAACATGACAGCTCCCTAAAGCCTCTCTATCGCCCCCTGCTGACTGGCTGCAGTATGGGTCATAAAGTCCACCTCCTCCATGTTAACAGATGGGTTAGTTCTTATCATGCTGATTTATTTCCAAGTGTTCCTTTTCCTGACAAGTTTACTTTTAATTAGTTATTTGATGCTATAAAAAGGGGGCATGGCCTCATGATTGACAGCTCTGTTGACAAATGGGGCTCCTGCAGCGTTCTGTTCCCGAGTAGCAGAGTAGAGGAGGAACGGCGAGAGGAGACGTAACTAACACTAACACTACAGTCATTGAACTTTCCATCAGCGTGAATATCTGCTTCAGACCGACACAAGAAGCTGTTCTGCTGCAGACTGAGCCCACCTGAGGGCTCCAACACGCCAAGGACACCTGAGGGCTCCAACACGGCAAGGCCTCAAGGTAAAGGTGTGTTTTGGGTGGAGGAAGGGGCAGGACGTCGACACCGCGGCTCCACCAGCCGATCTCTACTGCACACACTCTGGATACAAAGATGGCAGCGCCTGCTCCGGGGGGATTTGTACGAGAGGAGGTGGAGACGTGTCGGCCATCTTTATATACACTCATTGGTTTGAGGTTATTGGAGGACAAACAAATCACAAGCTGTTAGAGAAGTTGGCTTGTTTGCAACATTCAGGCATTAAAATAAACAGTTTTATTCTAAACGCTGGTGACTTTATTGTGTCACAGTGAAAAAAATCCCATTAACATTCTTCCAGACAGTGCTGAGGTTTTATAGCTATCAGGTCCATCTACTAAGTTAATAACACAAGGAGGGAAAGTTTTTCAAGAAAATGTCACACAGCAGATATTTCAGCTCTGATGAGAAGGTCAAAGTTTCCACCAAACATCTTCCGTCAGGTTCAGCCAGAGTTTACCGAGCAGGAAGCGGTGCAGAGGCGAGGAGAGAGGGAGAGATTCTGGAGCGGCTGTTTGAGGAGTCAGAGCAGGGAGGCGATAAAGTGGATGAACCTCCATGTTTGATCCTGATTTCACTACAAAGTTAACTTGATAAAGTTTTCCATCCCTCCGAGCTACAATATCGGTCAGGAGCGTGCCGCGCATCACGAAGCAGAGGGTGTCCAATCTGAGCTGCTCGTAGGCGAGACATCTGTCCTCCCTCCTGATACCACAGAGGGAATGTATACCTGCTCCGGGAAACGTTACCTAACTGATTGATTGTTATATGATAGAAATATATAAATACCGTTAATTTGTTCGTGTTCTGGACAATGAAGCAGCAAATTTCAGGGTCAGATTTAAAGGTTAGTCTAACACCAGATAAAGCTATCTCAATCAGTGTCTCTGTACATACAAGAGTTAGCTTAGTTTTACGGTTGATTATTTGACCATAGATTTTTGACAGTCCATGAAAGCTTTGAAATAAATCTGCTGTTGTTGTAACATCAACTTGTCCTTAAAGTAAGACTGTGTAACTTTTTAGGATGAAATAAAACCGTTCTTGCACAGTTGAACAAACAAGCTGTTACAGCCTCACTAGCTCATTGTGGCTAATATTAGCTTATATTAGCACACTTTTGATAAATATTCCTGCATAAACAAAATGACTGAGCCAGTTTCTCGAATGTGTTATTATCTTCTTGTGCAGCTGATATTTGATATTTAACTCTTTCCTGTTTTATACATGGTGCTGCTGTTCAGGAAAACTTACACAGGCTAACACACAGGCTAACTTTACATCCAACTGTACAAAGGAGAAACTAATCAATAGCCTGGTTCCAGACTGCTAACTTGCTCTGATTTTTTCAGAGATTCAAAATGTTGTTTGTGGTCGGCTCAGTGTCGGCTGTTTCCTGCTTTTCTAATAAAAACAGAGCGAATCAGAGCTGTGTAGGCGGGACTAAGAACAGGGATGCTGTGATCCTACATATGCTAGCTAGTTAGCTACAGGTACATGAAAAAGTTGGTTATAACAGTTGTGGAGTTGATATGGATGCAGCTGTACAAGTTGTTTTAAGTCTTTTTACAGAAATAACTCTTAAAATCAAGAGATTTCTTCCATCGACATGACGGACATCAGATTAACTCTTGCTAGCAAACAGTAGCACAACTTTAGCCAACTGAAAGGAAGTTAACATGGCTGACTGGTTACTAGCTAACATGGACAGTTTCATGTGGCTCAACTTCCTTTGTTTCAAAATAAATGCTCCATTATGTCACAATGATTACATCACCTCCGAGGCTTCATGAGAGTGAAGAGGATCATTTTAGCTACAGAGAATCATGCTAGCTTGGATTAAATACGGCAACAAGTAAGACTGGGACGCCTTCAAATGTACTGATCACGTTTAGCACCACCCTCAGGACAAACTGCACTCAGCCTTTAAATGTGATGATCTGAGTTTAATGAGATCT
The DNA here is from genome assembly GCF_022749685.1 of Semicossyphus pulcher. NCBI lineage: Eukaryota > Metazoa > Chordata > Actinopteri > Labriformes > Labridae > Semicossyphus > Semicossyphus pulcher. The sequence continues at coordinate 6,364,803 of NW_027211702.1, forward strand.
GGAGACAGACTGAAGTTAAAGTTCAGGCTGCAGACATCAGAGGAGACTCTCCGTCTTCCTCTGAGTCCACCCAAACTTTAAGATCTCAATCTCTGCAGCTGAACCTGTTCACTCTGAAGCAGTCTGCGGTCTGCGGTGCACAGAGAGCCTGACCTGGAAGAGCGGCGGGGGAACGGAGGGATGATGGATGGATGTGTGAACTCGTGGAAGTAAATGTTTTTTAATTTGGTTTTGTTTACCGGCTCTGCAGAGTGAAATATAACCGATAACCAAACAGACTGTAGTATAATACACACACACACACACACACACACACACACACACACACAGAAACACACACACACATTCCCTTAACTATTAACACACACTCCAACAACAAGCCCACAGCCCATCAATCACACCAACACACACACACACACACACACACACACACACACACACACACACACACACACACACACACACACACACACTCTCAGTCTGCTGCATGGCTGAGTTTCAATCAGACGCCAAGAATCACATCAGCATTCACAACAAGTTTCACCACACACACACACACACACACACACACACACACACACACACAGCAGATTGGTTGTACTTGTGTTCGTTCGAGACATTTAAAGCTGTGATCTGTAACTTTCCTCACGTTCAGACTGCAGCTGAGTGTTGAGTCATTCTTGTCACGTCTGTCGTTCTCCAGTCGTTTAGAAGTAAACTAACTCAGTAGTTGTGTACTTCAGTCGTTTGTCTGTTTATTGTTGTTGTCCTGCAGTGAAAGTGTCACTGAACAGGCTGCGAACATGAATGTAACGTTGGGTGAATCCCAATCACCTGCTAGTTCCCTGTGAGGTGACCTGAAGAGGTCATTCAGTCATGTTACGTAACATTTCAAACTGCAGGGCTGCTTAGTAAGATTACCCATCAGTCATTGCAGTTCTGCTTTTTTCCTCATTACATGTCGTTTATTTTGTGCAATGTTCCTTTTCATATAACCTATTGATTATCTGCAGGTATGTAGGGAAAAATTGATTGCGATATCTTTTTGTTCTGCAATATTCATTGCAATTTTAAAAATACAGGAAATTAAACCAGATAAATGCAGTGTGTTTTTATGTTTACATAAACAATTAATCAGACTTGAGGAAAAAGTAGAGAGAGTTCAGGAGGAGCGACTACTTATACGGCTATCATGTCATTTCATTAATAACGGTGTTCAAATGTATTTGTAACCAGCGTGATCAGCCCTGTGATGGTAATTGTTTTAAACAAAAGCTCACCGTCTCTGACTTCCTGTCGGCACATGACCTCACGCCGTGTGTGCGCTGCAGGAGTAGCCACTAAAAGTTAACCCTCTGCAGCACGTCCGCTCAGCGAACGGTCCATTTATGTAGCCACAGCGGTAACCAGCACCGAGGCGAGGTGGTGTCTATAACGGGAATGCCCTCACTTATTAGCCGCCTTAACAGAGCGTCTGCCGGCTCCGTCATCCCGTCGACATGATCTGTGACGGCAGCGTCGCGTGCTTGTTTACAGTTTACAGGCAGGTGACTCACAGACTCTGCAGCTCACTGTCAGTTCACTCTGTAATCTGATGAAGAGCTGCACTAATGTGATGTCAGACAGATTAGTGATGGGAAACGAGTTTTAGTTTGGCACCGAGCAACAATAAAGTAGCAGCTTGACATGCTTCGATTTATAGTGCAGCTCTAGTATTTGACATGTAATGTTACATAATAATCTGTGTGTGACCCTGTGTATTTTGAAAATTTGGAAATTAATACTTTTTTTTTTTACAAGCTACAAACATTTCAGTGGAATACGTTTTGTGATTGTATTCGTTTTTGATTCCATTTTTATTTCTATATTATATAATATAATAACTTAAAATATTTACTTCGGTTTTGTACATTTTGATGGCAGAATCAACAGGTACAAAGAAAAGAAACAAAGTTGGGTCTGTGTTGGTAACTGTCGAGGGTGTTCTGTGTGAGGGGAAGCTTCCTTAGCCAACAGTCCCTGAACATGAAGCAGCAAGTCATGTTTCTGTGCGCTGCAGAAAGGAACCGAGATAATAAAACTTTTTATCATTCTCTAAAATAAAACAACAAGCGTCTCTAAGCTCCAAATATCTCAGGACTGAATCTGTGTGAGCAGGAGGCTGCTGTGTGTTTGGTGTGTTGTCAGTTAGTGTGATAATGATGTTTCCTCTCAGCTCATCTGCACATTTGAGAAGAGTTATTTAACAAATTCTGGACGTAGTTCTTCCATCAATAAATATTTGACAATATTATAATGGTAATTTAATTTAGAGGTAATGAAATGTTATCTAATGAAAGGAGCAGCTGTCTGACCCGAGCAGCATCCAGATCAAGGAGACAAACCTGCAGTAGAACCTAAAGAAAGCATGTAAGCTGCTGAGGCTCAGAAACAAAAGCACAGACATGTTTTTTTTCTTCCTGCAGGTGAGTATTAAAGACACAGTTTACCTGCCCCCCCGTCCGTCTTCAGGCCGTCTTGCCCTCCAGCAGCTCTCGGGTGTTTTCGGCGGCCCGCGCCAAACCGTCAGCCATCAGCGCCTCCTCCAGACTCCTCCTGGCCTGGTGCACCTTCAGCTCCTGCTCCCTGCACACACAGAGGAGGGGAGGAGGTTACGACTGCTTTCATATCTGCCAAAACTTTCTCTTTATATTCTTATGTGATGGGTTATGTTTAATACAAACATTGAGCTCAACTGTACAGTTTGTCAGTCAGTGGAATTTCACAGAAAAGGTCTGCATCTAAAACATCAGATACTCCTGCCCTCTGCCTGTATTTTCTTACTTTGCTGTGTTCTGGGCATCGACCTTTAGGCAACAGCCCGCCAGGTGTGAGGACGTGCATCCATAAAAACAGAGCGACCAGGTGCCAGGTTGTAAGAAAGCATCCAAGAGGAGGCTGCTGGTAACGCTGGGCCGCAGAGGAGAGGCCAGCTTTGACAGCTTTAAGGCCCTGGAGTTCTATTCAGGGAAATCTTATGACTATAGAATACGATGATTTTTAAGTCAACAGTGTGCCTCTTTGTTTCAATAGATTGTGTTTGTCCATTTTCTGGTTCAGCATCCTTCAGCCCCTTGCACACAATCAGCCCATAAAGAGCCTGGGAGAACCTGACCAGCCTGCACAGAGCCCTGACTTCAACCCGATCCAACACCCCCGGGACGGACTTAGACTCAGACTAGGAGCCAGACGTCATCACCCACAGTCAGTGTTGGACCTCACTGATGCTCTTGTGGCTGAAAAGGAGAAAATCTCTGCAGCCTGGTTCAGAAATCTGGTGGAAAGCTGGAAAAATCAGAGGAGTGGGAACTAACTTCTGTTCAACAGCTGCTACTGTGACCTCTGGAAGTATTTACCTTTATCAACGTCGCTGTTTTCTTTTTTGTAACTGTCTTTGTAATGTGTACAATGTGTGTGTGTGTGTGTGTGTGTGCGTGTGTGTGTGTGTGTGTTTTAAATCGCTCTGTCTGCTTAATATTTGCTTTTATTCGAGGCAATTTTACTAAGAAAACCTAAAAACAAAGAAAGGAATCGTGTCCTAACTTCAGCAGCAGCTCTACGCCTGGAAATAACACCCTCGGATAAACCAAAGGATGAGCTTCTCCTCCGCCACTGTTGTTGAAAAATTTGATATGTTAGGTCAAGAGACTCTAGGTGCAAGGGTGCATTGTGATGACTGTGTGCAAGAAAGTCAGTCCTGCAGAAAGTCCCGCCCCTTCTAGATTTTGATTGGCTGGTGAGGGAGAAGTGACACTGACAAGCTGAGTTCCTAAAGTGGATTTTCTTCCAACTGAGAGCATTGCGACAAAATTGCAGCTGAGCGCCCGCAGATGTGCTGGTTCTGAAGAGAACATAAGCGCTGCACACGCAAAAACATCGTTAGTGGTCACAGGCTCGAAGTCTGCGTTGTCTGTTGTTGTTGAAATATTTGTCTCTATCCACCTCTCTCTCTCTCTCTCTGTCTCTCTCTCTCCCTCTTCTTCCATCCCACTGTCTCTCGTGTTCTCCATGAGTCTGGTTCTGCTCGAGGTTTCAGCCTGTTAGAGGAAGTGTTTCTGTCTCATGGTGGATTCATGTTGAGTCAAAAGAGTATGACATGAGATAACTTGAACAGCGTAGTGGTGCATTTATTACTTGTGAATTCAGCCCTGCATTTGCACCAGCAGTCTGTTATATCTCATTTTTAGAAAGTATCACCACCTAAAGTGCCACCACTGTGACCTGTCAATCAGGCGTAGACATCCACCCTCGTGACCAAATATGGTCATTTCTGTATGGAGTCAAATAAAGGTCAAAAAGTTTGCAAAATAATGGCCACAAATAATTTCACAGGCTGCAGTTCTATTTCACCTTTATTGTGCATGTGAATAAAATTTGCATGCAGGTATATAAATGTGAAGAACTGCGCCCTGATTGGACGGTTTAGCTTCCTCTGATTGGATGGTCAGTGGACAATGTGAGGGCGAGATGATTGGTTAGCTGAGACATAAAGAAACGTCAAAATGTGTGCTTGTAATTTGTAGCTTGTAGCTTCAGGTTCACACATAAAGGTAGGAAATTTGTGTGTCTGTAACTCAGACTGTCAAATCTCAGAGTTGAAAATATTGCGGCACAAACAGTTTGCTACAATAACTTTCTATACGTTGTTATCTGTGAGCACAAAATATTTCGACACCTGCAAAACGTGTTCACAGACTTGAATGTTTCTTTTTTACACATTCACAAATTTAGATACTACGAGATACCTGGAATCGACTGCAGGCTGTAGAATTATTTATGAATATTATTTTGCAAACTCAAAACCTTTTGACCTTTATTTGACTCCATACTTCTGCCTCTAAAAAACAAAAATGGCGACCACAAAAAAGCTTCAAGCTTGACGCTTTAAAACATCCTCCTCTTTTCTACAGTTAATGGGTTTTTGACCTAAAAAGAAGAAGCGAGTCGACCTTTAGCGATTACAATCAGCGATATTGAGCTGTGAAGGATGTCAGGAAGTTGTGTGAAGTCGCTCCTGTAAGAGTCAATATCAGCTCTTAAAGAAGATGAATGTGTTTATTTCTCTCTGCTGTCACAGACGCAGAAAAGATGTCCGCCTGCTTCTGTCAAAACCAACAAAAACAAAAGGAAAGGACTGAATGTGGATTAAGAAACAGGCAGCAGGAGGCAACGAGACAGTCAGGCCAAACGCACATGCAATTTGATTCTGTTAAATAAAAACGGAACATTTAAAGGAAAAAATTAAAGCGTAATTGACAAAAATGAGTTAAAGGTAAAAGTGTAATTAAAAAGAAGTAAAAGATAAAAAGGGAAACTAAGAGGTGAGAAGGAGAAACGTTTGAGCCTCAGGTAGCAGAGGAGGGAAGATGAAGAGGAGGAGGAGGGAGAGGGATGAGAGCGATTTAGGATGACAAGCACATTCAGCTGGAGAGAGAGGAGGGAAGAGGAAGAGAATTGGAAATTAATGGAGGAGAGAGATAAGAAAAGGAGGAGGAGGAGGGAGAAAGGCTGGAAGGAGAGAGGAGATATGACGAGAGAGAAGACACAGGGAGGAGGAAGAGGAGGAGGAGGAGGGGGGTTAAAATTGAAAGATGGAGATGGGAAAACAAAGGAAGGAGGAGAAACACAAGAATGCAATATTTGAAGGATGGAGCGATGAGAGGGATGGGAAATAGGGAGAAGATAAGAGGAAGGAGAGAGGGATGGAGGGAAATGAAATGTAAGGAAATCAGAAATGAGGGAAGGAAAGGAAGAAAGGAAACAGCTTAATAATAAAGTAATAAGATAAGTGAGGAGGGAAGGGAAATAAAAGGAGACAAGAAAAAGGAAAGAAGGATGCAAGGTAAGGATGGAAGAAGGAAAAAGACTGAGTAACAAAAGAATAGAAAGGATGGAAGGAAGGAAAATGTAGGGAAGGAGAGAAGGAATCATGTGAAAAAAGAAAAGGGAAGGGAAGAAGGGAAAAGAGAGTAAAAAAGGAGATGAGGAGACATAAAAGGAGGGAGAGGAGGAATGAAAGGAAGGAAAACAATAATAAAATAAGGAAGAAGGGAAGGAATTGAAAGGAAACAAGAAAAAGGAAAAGGAGATGCAAGGTAAGGAAAAAGGAGAGCGAAAAGGAGATGAAGGGAGGAAGGCGAGAAGGAGATAAAAGAGGAAGGAAAGGCAGAAGAAGGGAAAGGAGAGAGAGCAATTGAAGAAAGGAAAGACAGACTAATAAAAGAATAACATAAGTGGGGAAGGAGAGAAGGGATCATGTGATAGAGGAAAAGGGAAGGATGGAAGAAGGAAAAGATAGCAAAGAAGAAGAGAAGGAAATAGAAATGGAAGGAATGAAGAGTGGAGAGAAAAGGATATATATATATTAGAAGAGGGAGAGAGGGAATGAAAGAAAGGAGAAGACAATAATAAAATATAAAAAGGAAGGAGGAAAGAAAATAAAATGAGAAAGAAGGAAAGAAGGAATGTAAGAAAGGAAATGACTAACTGTTAAATAACTAAAACAAGGAAGGAGGGAAGGAAATAAAAGAAGAAAGGGAAAAAGGAAAGATCGAATAAAATAAGGATAGAAGAAATATGTAATGATATATAGAGGAGGGAAAATGTAGGGAAGGAGGGAAGGAATCATGAGACAGAAGAAAAGGGAAGGATGGAAGAAGGGAATGAGAGGAGAGGAGTGGGAGGATGAGGTGATGTATCCCAGTGATTCTGCTGTAATGGCTTCAGCCAGCTGTTCTCTGCTACTGGACACACACACACACACACACACACACACACACACACACACACACACACACACACCTTCAGTGAGTAGGTGTGTGTGTGTGTGTGTGTGTGTGTGTGTGTGTGTGTGTGTGTCCACAGTGCCCCCTGTTGTCACATTGCAGTAACTGTCTCTCTGACTGGTGTAACATTAAACTTCACTTTCCCCCCATCGATCATTCCTCAGTTTAAAGACTTCTCTCCTGGTTTCACTTCATTTCTATGACAATAAAAAAGCAAAGAGAGAAAATCCATCACAGTCAAAGTTTGAGCCGACATCACTTTCTGTCCCGGGGCGTCTGAGAGCTCATTATCTGGGAAAAGGGAGAAAGACAGAAAGACCGAACACGAGGCCGGACGAGCAAAGGTGTAAACTCAGACTGGCTTTGGTTTGTTGGTGAGGAAGTGATGTGGAAATGAAGGGACGGCCTTCTCGCGCAATGTTGCTTTGAACACGCTGAATATAAAATAACCTGTTACCTGAAGCTACATCTGCTAGAGCAAACAAATCCTCAGATTCACCTGGTCCTCAGGCTCGCCTGTACCAAGGTTAAAAGAAACTCATTTTCAAGTTTTAATTTGTTTGGACTTTTTAATTAGATTTCAATGCTAGTATGTTTCTTGTTTTTGTTTTGTAGGTCGCGGGCTGCGTCATGCTTCAAGGCCTGGAGTGAGCGTATAGGTTAGCCTTCTTGTGCGAGCTTTTCAAATGGACTTTTCCCCCTGAGAAATATTCCAACTATGTTATCACCTTCCACTACAGGACACTATCTTTGATCTAAAACACATCATGTCGTATTCAAAGTAATCCAAATGTTCCTACATGATACGATACGATGCGATACGATGTGATATGATACACTTTGTCGATGCAGGAAAATTGCCTTGGATTTGAATGCTGCACACATTTAGCTTGCCTCCACAGTAGCACTAACTTTGCCTATTTGCTGTAAAGGAACGGCAGTGTGGTGGGTTTATGGATCTCTGCAAACACTTCACGCTGCATCTTGAAGTGGCAGAAATGAAAGCAAAAAGAAAATGACTGGTGGTAAAAACCAAAACAAAATGAGCTCAAAGAGGCTACAATGCTCCACAGAGCTAATGTTTACAGGGAGGAACTTTATCCTGATAATTTGATTAACAAAAACTTTGAAAGGGAATCAGTCTCAAAGCTGATTGGCCAATGGATGTTATATTCCTAGCTGCTAATACGCTGATGTGCTCATCCTCTAACAGCAGGTGTTACACAGTCAGTGGATGTACCTGCAGGTAAAGATCAGAGCCGATGTCTGATTCAGCAGCTGTTTCCTCTCTTCCAGCAGATACCTGAACGTTACTTTCAATCACATTTACTGTAAATTTCTAGTGACAGTGTTGGCGGCTGTTTTTCTTCACCCACCTCCTCCTCCTTCATGCCTGATTAGTACTCATCTCTGATCATCTGTCTCTTCTCTCTCCACCCTTTCATCCCCCTCTCTCCCTGCAAGTTATTATTCCCTCTACCCAGCATGCATCAGTCCCCTGCACTCATCTGATTTGTCTCAGGCTGGAGAGGGAGACACCGGAACAACACACCTCAGAGGATGGAAGAAATAAAAGAGAACAGTTTTGTATGTGTGACACGTTTGTCTTGATCAAACATTAACACAGCAATTAGCTTCTTCAGCTCAGTGTTTTGAGTGTTTTGAATGGAAATATGTACCTCAATCAAATTAGTTATCTTGAGACTTTACAAAAAGAGCAGGCCGAGACCGTCTAGATCTTTTCTATTATTTAGAGAGAGACCCGATAGAGAACGATGCAACCAAACTGATTACGCCAACCCTAGCTCACTTCACATTTAGGTTTTATATTGTATACTGTGTCTAGTTAGCGAGAAAGAACCTCGGCTGGTACAGTTACCGATTTTAAGTGGTAATATTTGGGTTTTAAAACAGTTTAAAGTGAACTATTACTCTTAGAAGAGTCGGCTCAGTAATGACAGTAACGCAGCAATATACTGTATATCTAAAGTTAAATATTAGCTAACGTTAGCCACCAAATGCTACTTGCGGTACCAGACCAATTAAGTCTGTGAGCTCCAAAGACATCTGATGCATTGTGATGAAGTTTTTAGACCTGAACAGGTAATAATGAGAGCAGATCAGTCGACAGAGATTTCCCCAGATGTCAGGACTGTGTGCTGTGGTGCTCTCCAAGGTGCTGATCCTGCTGCTGGGAGCACCTTGGGAGGGCTCATGCTCCCTTTCTGCCCCTCCCACAGCATGCAGATGGCTGCCAGTTGGAACTTCCAGCCAATAACTTGTGATCGTTAACAACACCTGTTCCCTAACATATGAATTTAAATACCCATCTGTAGTTAGAGCTCTGTGTTTGCTGAATCTTGAATCACCTTTAAAGTTTGCATGTTCTGTATTTGTTAACTTATTCTGGTTATAAATATGCACATTTGCACCTTACTGTTTGCACTCTGCTCAACATGGTTACATTTGCACTGTACCTTTAATAGCAACTCTTTGAACTGCAAATTTTTCAACTTATCTAAATCTATCTACCAAAGTGAAAACCTTCTCAGTTCTACTTCTTGCTCTGCGAAACATTAACGGTCACCAAGAGACTCGATGAGATAGCCCTGTTGGCTTCTGTTCTTTGTTTTGCAAAGTAAATTAACTCTTTAAATGCGTCTTTAGCCTCCTGCCTCTCTCTGCATCTTTGTCCTCCCTGCATCCTTACAGCAAATCATATTACACATCAACACTGCTGGATAAATCACCTCTAAAAAAAGATACATCCTGCTCTTTTATGTACAAAAAAGACAGAAAGTTTCTGAAAAAGATGAATGAGCTGACACTGAAGAGGCTGATTTTACCCTTGAACAACAGCTTGATGTCAACGGGAGAGTTCTGTAATCATAAGCAGCAACAGTGGAAAGAAAATATAAAATAAACAACAACAACAGAGAAATGAGAAAAACTGTTGAGAAATTTTTTTTGGCCAAAGAAGCTCAGGCCTGAGCCGCATTAGCTCGCATGAGTGCACATCTCTTAGTGTCATCATTGTCATCAAATCTGCATCATTAAAAGCATGCCGAGCTCCGAGGGGCCGTAGCTTGCAATCAGCACATGGATGCACTGTTAGTGAATTGCTTTGACACTCAAAAGAACAAATAGAAGAAAAATGAGGATTTGATAGTAATAATAGGTACTTCAACTTCACAATAAAAGCACCAACATTAGAGGAGGAGAGATGGAGCTCTTTCCAACTGTTTCTATGGAGATATCAGCGATATGTGGATTTTATGCTGGATTTTATGTGGTAAGCAAAGAGAGTGGCTGAAACACCTGAACTATCAGAGGAGCCTAAATAGTGACCACTGTAGGACTGTAAAAGGAGGAATACCTGATGTGTTCGTCGGTGACGGTGAAGGCCTTGCAGAGCGGCTGGGACGTGTTGAGCCAGATGGCCGGGTTCTTCTCAGCAGCCACAGACGTCTGTCCCGTGATCGGAGCAGAGCTCATGTGCAGAGCGCTGGCGATGGCCGACAGCAGAGTGTCCTCGCCGGTGTCTGGACCGACACCTGCAGATGAAGAGGTCAGAGGTCAAAAGAGCATCTGGAGCATTGAGAGTGATTGGATCAATGATGGAGACTTACTCTGCAGGCCTTTGGGCAGGTCCATGGAACGGAGAACTTCCTCTGTGACGTCGGATGAACGGAGACCTTTCAACCTCCTCTCCCAGAACAGCTGCAGACAGACAGACAGACAGACAGATGAACAGAGAGACAGACGGACAGACAGTTTAATATCCGCTGTGGCCTGTAGGATCTCTGTAGTTTGATTTCTGCTGCTGTTTTAAGAAGCTGTATATTCCAATCCAACACTTCCTGCTGCTTCACATTATGAGTGTTTCAGTGGTGACCACTTGAAGTCTTTTACTGTGAAGCAGCTTCGTGAAGTGCAGCTTTATTCACCAAGGTCTGCAACAAGGTGCTCAGCTCTGCCAAATAGAAAACAAGCCACACAGAAACACAGAAACACACAGAATACACTCTATTGATACGACCAGGACTGGATCAAATATACGACTATTAACATTTAGGAGTATTCACATAAATATAGTCGCACGCTGGTAACAGCAATAAAACAAAGACAGAAGTCTATTATAGAACGTTTCTGTGTAAAGGACGCCCACTCTCTCTCTCTGTGGACTGTTCTGCTTTTATCTGTTTGTTTTTCTGCTTTTAGGTTTTACTTGGAAAAACAAGTGTACACTGTACGATGCTTTGTACTGGATGATCGGGGTTAAACACACCACTTAGGATTATAACATTTAATAAATAAATTAAAGGAATGAAATAAATAATGGAATAATTCAATGGAAGAGGTAAAAAAAAATATTACAATAAAATAAATACAATTAAAGTAAAGTACAGAAGTGAATAATGAATACAGGTTTGATGAAGGTATGGCTCCACTACACCATTATACTTATAACTTAACTTCTTAATTTTCCTCCTCTCCTCTCTTCTCTTCTCTTCTCTCTCTTTTATTATTGTCAGATCTTTATCCTTCTCATCATCACACCATCTCTCATTCCTTTTATTTATACTGTATGCGAGACACAGATATTTCCCATGATGCATCAGCACCCTCTAGTGGCTGTAGGCGACATGACCGGCTGCTTTCCTCCATCATCACTTGTGTAACAGCCTGACCTCAACCTCAGGCATCACCAGGGCGACACCAAAGTGTGTGTGTGTGTGTGTGTGTGTGTGTGTGTGTATGTGTGTGTGTGTGCGTGTGTGTGTGTGTGTGCGTGTGTGTGTGATAACAGCCTCTCACCTGTCTGGGCTGCTCGGCCCCTCTCTGTGGGTCTGTCTTCACCTTGTTGCCGGGGTGACTTGTAACCTTGGTAACGGGCTGTTTAAAGATGGACGCTGTCTGTCTGATGGGCAGAGCGGTGTTCAGGTCTGGTTTTCCTCCCTGGAAGAGACAGAGACTGAGTGTTTTTGACATATCTCCTTTCCTACCTCTTTCCCTTCTCTCCTTATTCCTACCTCTGTTCATACCTTCCCTCCTACCCTTCTCTCCTTACTTCCTTTTGTCCTTCCTTTCCCTACTCTATCCTTGCTTCTCTCTCTTTTTCTTTTCCACCTTCCTTCTTTCCTTCCTGGTCTGGTTTACCTTCCTTAACGTGGATGGAGAGCGATAATAAACCTATGTGTGTGTGTGTGTGCGTGGGAGTGTGTGTGTGTGTGTGTGTGTGTGTGTGTGTGTGTGTTTGTGTGGCAGTTGAGCTTAAAGGGTTAACTCCCAGCTGAGGTCTCACAGATAACAACAGGAAGTGTGTGAGTGTGTCTCCCGAGTAATGATGTGTGAAGAGCAGCAGCAGAGAGTTACAAACCGTGTCAATACACCACCCACACACACACACACACACACACACACACACATTTCATTACTTCTGCATCGTGAAGGATGTTCATGTTGGTTGGTTAAATGTAAAACAACATACCTCAGCGCCTGCAGCTGTGTAGGAGCTAATGCAGGGAGTGGATTAGCTTAGCTTAGCTTAGCATAAAGACTGTTTGCAGGAGGAAACAGCAGCCTGAAACTTGCACCTTTAATACACCTAAAGATTATCTCTTGTAAAGATGACACATTACAAGCTACGCTAATAGTATAAAACTGTTTACGCTTCCTGTCTCCTTGGTGGGTGTGGTCTGTTTTTTCCCTCCAGAACTGTAATTGCTTTCATATAAAAGCACCTTTAAATGTTTATTCGATGGGGAAATGACATTTGCAGGAGCTGTTGAGCGTTGACAGAGAAAAGAGAAATCTGCGTTGTCAGATCTTGTAAGAATGTGCTGCAGATTCAAAGATTCAAAATCCGGATTT